>NC_052057.2:48369689-48733497 GCF_903992535.2 Arvicola amphibius
GCCAGAAGTGCAACTCCATGGTGAAATGCTTGTCTGGGATATATCATTCCCAGTTCTGAAAAGAAATAGGCATTCATACAATCACTCCAAACTGAAAAGTACTAAACAGGCATGCCTGGCATCTTTTTAAAAATTGAATCAGTTAAGACAACTTATGTAGTGTGAGATAGACTGTATGTTTTCTCTTGTTGAAAAAAAAATTGATGAAGCTAATCTTAATTCTTTTGTTTAATAGTTTTTTGATAATTTTATATTTGAGCACATCTACATCCCATTTGTCTCTCTTCAGTAACTTCTGTGTTCCCTTCCCAAATTTATGCAATTTTCCATTATTATTTTATTACACACACGGATACAAGCACACACACCCTCCTGAGTGCATCTCCAGGGCTGACCACTTAGGGTTAGACAACCTGTATGGAGCTCATCCCTGGAGGAGACGCCTTCTCTCAGGAGTCATTCACTTCCTGTAACTCCTCGTCTGGGGTGGTGCTCTGTGGAGTTTCCCTTGCCCGTTTGGCATATTAGCTAGTGTTGTCATTACGCTAATCTTGTCAGGCAACCATGTTTTCGAGAGTTCATGCACGCAGCTTTGGGATCATATCTAAAAGACACTACCTCACAGCGGATGTCCTGGTCCTCTACCCCTTCTCCCACGACTTTCACTGTAACTTAGATATAGAGGCTGTGTTGGAGATGTTACAGCTGGCATTTGTGCTTTTCAAATATGGAAGCTGAGTGGCCCACATGGCTCAGTGGGTAAAAAGCTCTTGTTGTCAGGCCTGGCAAACTCAGTTCTATCCCAGGGGCCCAGAGAGTGAAAGGACATATTGACTTTTACAAGTTCTTCTCTGATTTCAACACACATGATAAATGTTTAGTTCCCCCAAACCTTATCATTGTGTAGCCTTTGTCACTTCCTAAAACGTTTAGTATCATTAAGAACTATTAATAAAGATATTGACAAGATTTAGAGTAGATGCAAAAGATATTGCAACCATGCAGCTTCATTGACCATAAGTGCAGCTAAGCATATAGAGAGGGAGCCATTACTAGAAAACAGGGAGATAGGAATTCTCATACTTTATGCACCCAAACATCAAGTAAGAAAGCCTCATTCATCTGTGAATGTACAGAATTTGAATCTAAGTGTGAACTAGGACCTGAGCCCACTCATCTGATCAGCTCCCAGGCACCACCAATGCTGAAGTTCTTGAAACACACTGAGCATCAGAGATGGAGGTGACGTCATTTATAAATCATGACCCTTTAGTAAGTGAAAGCAAACTTCCCAAGGAAACAAGTCAGGTGGCCTGGAAGGATCCCAGGAAACAAATAACATCCCTTCACTCTCCCAGCTGCTTCCTTCATCCTGTTGCCACCCCTGTTAGTCAAACCTGGTTGGATGCTGGAGGATAGAAGCTCTGAACACCTCTGTGTAGTCAACACGCAAAAAGCTCTTGGACAAGTAAGACAGGAAAAGATGGAGGTCTCTGGAAGTTCAAGCAGAAGACATCTCAACGAAGATAGATAATAAAACCACAAGCAAAAAGTAATTTGGAAAAATTATGTCAGTTAGGAAAGCCTGAAAGGCTGCGGAGCACCGGAGCGCTGGATATTGGTTTATCTTGAAAGAACTTGCGAACAAAGTGGTCACTGCTGCGGAGAAAGAGAGAAAGTCAAGCAAGGAACCAGAGAAGGACTTTCTGGACAGAGCGAACAAATGTAAAATCAGGACTGAAGCACAGTACCTCTTGGTAGAGAGGAAAGACTGGGGGTTAGATTAGAGGAGATTTGATCACGGGTACTCCTCTGAGGAGTTACGTGGGCTGCTTTTCACTGACGCAGGAATAAGGACTCAGAAGAGTGGGATACTGTGATTTATACAATTTCTCTCATCATGCCTACTACTGGGGAAAGAGAAAAGCATGTATTTCTTTTCTTTATCTTTCTTTCTTTTTCTGGTGCCTGAGGAGGTCAGAAGGAAGCAGCAGATTCACCGGAACCCGAGTTACAGATGGTTGTGAGCCACCATGTGAGTCTTTCGCTGCTGAGCCAAACCTCTCGCCCCAGAATCAGAGGATTTTGTTGAAAATGCAGTACTTTTGTAGATAAAGACTCACCATATTGTGGTTACCTTGAAGGCATGATGCTTGTATGTGTACCAAAATCTCCCATGAATGGAATTTAACAACATATTTTGATTTTTATAACAAATCGCTTTAAATTATTGATAAATCTGTTTGGACCTAGTCATTGTTTGTAGTGATTAAAGCAAAAGCAGAAGGGTAGCATTGACTTTACTTTAGAAGAGACAAAGACTAAGACTCATGCTGTTGTTTATTTGGTTAAATAAAGTGTACTCAGGACAGCATGAAGTTATATATGCTGAGTTCTTCATAGTATGACCGTATTTTTAACAGAGCAAATAATAAAGCCGTGCTCAAACTACTTTTACAATTTTATAAACATCTGTGCCATTCTGTATTAGATTGTAAGTAGTACTTTTCAGTTACTGGGTTTTTTGTTATTAATTACATAACAATAAATGGTTGTAGCAAACTGTGATAGTTTTAAAAAGAACATAAGGACAGGGACCACAGTGCTACATTTTCATGTCTCTTGTTATCATTCATACCTCTAATTCCTTAATCCTCTGTTGTTATTAATTAAATTGTGTTTTAACTGATACACAAGACCATAAGATTTGTATAAATTATTGGGGTAAATACAATGTTTTAACACATGTATATATTGAACCATGATGATTTCCTCAATCACTAATCATCTCTGATCATTTCTTAATTGTAAATTCCTTCAAAATCACTTTCCCATGCTTTCTTCAATTTCCAGCACATTATTGTCACCTATAGTCACTGTATTGTAGTGAGCATGTCAGAATTTAATCAAATGTCTCCCATCCTCTCTTCCCACTCACAGTTTTGGTCTGTCTTTGCCTAAAATATTTCACTTAATATAATGATTTCTAGCTCTATCTATGTGGATATACACAACAGGATTCCATGCTTTTTATAGTTGAGCACTATTCAATTATATACCTGCACCGTTTTTTCTTTATCAATTTATCATTTGATGGACACTAAGGTTATTTACATATCTTGAACTTTGCTAATGATATTATAATGAGCTTTTGGATGGACAGTGTCTTTAGAGACTGGTTTTATTTACTTTGGAGATCCATGTACTAGTGAAATTGCTAGATTGTATATTAAATTTTTAGTTGAAATTAAATTATCTATATACAAGGCATGTTGTAAATATCATTAAAATAATTATAGTAATGTTTAGAGATTAGAGACCCAGAGATAAACCAAGATTCAATAAATTAGGAAGGAAAGGCCTTTGGCTAAAAAACATATACATATATGTATATACAAACAATTAATGAGAAGAGAGCCCATGGATTTGAAGGAGAACAGAGAGGGCATAGGAGAGGGTTTGGAGGGAGGAAAGAGAGGGGGGAAATGTTATAATTGTATTATAATATCAATAAAGGAATAAAAAAGACTTATCCTGTTTGGTATGTCAGTTCTACTCAATTAGTACCTAGATTGACTATTCAAATAATTAAAATAAATTAGGTGCTTTTAAGTGTTAGCAAAATATCATTCAAAATTATCCTTATTGTATATATGCAGCCCATATGCCCCAAAATGTGACTGTTTTCTTATAAAGGAAAAGTAACACAGGTTCAGGTAACATTACTTTATTTACTGTAAGCAGACATTTCCAAAGGTATATACTTCCAATCACCAGTTTATAAGATTGAATCCATGTAGTTCGCAATGAGAACGATCCTCATTGTCAATACTTGTGGATGGGGTTTTTATGAACCACCCTTACATTTTCACTCAGCATAATTAATTGTTACATTTACACAGTGTACAAGTCAGATCACTAGATGACCTCATTTAATAAATACATACATCTGGAAATTTTATTTTTATAATGATAGATTTCGAATTATCATGATTCGTTATTTACCAAAAACACTTAACAAAATAGTCATTTTTCATGTTTTTTGCTTTATGTATCTAAATGTTTCAAGACAAAAGCTATGAGAGCACTAATAATTCATTTGATATGTCTTGGGTGACTTCCAATTGCAAATAAATGGAGTGAATGAAATTGCTAGTAAATAATAACATGCAAACCTAAAGGAATGGGTGGTGTACTATGAGCAGGATGGCTGGTGTACTATGGGCAAAATGGGTGGTGTATTATCTGCAGGATGACTGCTGTACTATGGCAGGATGGCTGGGGTACTGTAGGTAGGATGGGTGATGTGCTATGGGCAGGATGGCTGTTGTACTATCCACAGGATGGATGGTGTACTATCAGCAGGATGGCAGTGTACTATCTGCAGGATGGGTGGTATACTATCAGCAGGATTGCGGTGTACTATCTGCAGGATGGTAGTGTACTATTGGCAAGATGGTGGTCTACTATCTGCAGGATGGGTGGTGTACTATCTGCAGGATGGTGGTGTACTATATCATCAGGATGGCTGGTGTACTATCACCAAGGTTATGAGAAAACTCCTTATGTCGCCAAGGATAGCCTGAACTCCCAATCTTCTCTGCTTTGTCTCGTAAAAGATGGCATTATAAGAGTATAGTGCTACAGTGGGCTCAGTTTACTCTTAACTTGAATATTAAAGTATAATCATTATTCAGACTAATAGGTTCGCACATGCTGTTTTGACAGATAGTGTACTGTTCAAATCAGGTCATACAACTACCGACAGAGGTGGGGTTTTAACCAGCACAGTTTCAAGCTCTCTCAAAGCCCAACCTCTTTCTTGTCATACACTAGTTCCTTTGTTTTATTTGTTAGAGATTTTTCTATTTGTGTGTGTGTGTGTGTGTGTGTGTATGTGTGTATGTGTCTTGTGTATATGTCGTATGTGTGTAGGAGCCCAATGAGGTCCGAAGATTGCATCAGAATCCTTGGTACAGAATTGCAAGCAGATGTGAGCTGCCAAGCCTAGGTGCTGAGAATTGTTCTCCAGGCTTAGGAAGAGTGGCGGGTGTTTTTAGCCACTGAGCTGTCTGTCCCTCCAGCTCCACTACACTGGTACATGTTTTAGTAAAAGAGTCTAGAAATGGAATGTGATGCATTCATTTTACCTGGATTTTAACACACCATGTTCTATATTAGACTTTTTATTTATTTCAGTTCATTTATTAATTTGATTGTTTGGTTTATAAAATCGAGCTATGTTTTTGCACTGCTCTAATTAAGGATTTATATTCACATTATGATCCATTCCCAATGTCTCAATACAAGAATCTTTTTCTATCTACTCGGTTGCTCCCTCTTCACTACTTATGTGTAATTGCTTTCATAGTGTCCTCCATGAAGCACACACTGAAACTCTCTTGGCTTTACTTTTCCCTTTCTCTCACTAGCCTCCCCCACCATCAGTCATTTAAAAACTATCATCTCTTCTGATGATAGCTGAAATTAATGATGATCTCCATTGCACGGGCTCTTATAACCCCACAACCCAGGGCTATATTTTTGTTAAGTGCATTTTTATTGGCTATAATTCCTGTTGCTGGAATCAGATTCCTTTGTCATCTGACATTATGTAGTTATAACATTTTTATTCATTAGTTAATGCTGGGAAGCAATTTGATAAGCTGCTCATTTTCTCTATTAAGTAAAATTAAACCCTTCCACATTTTTAGTGTCTAAAATTTGTTACAGCTAACAAAATTCAGATGGAACCCTTATTTAAAATAAAAAAATTTAAAAAGTTGTGGCTGAAACAGGTAATTGGTCCTCTCTCACTGTCGCGACCTAACTCTAAAGGTAAAGAGAAGACAAAAAGACTACAGGAGAGAGAAGGGGGTGAGAGAGAGGGGAAGAGAGCAAGGGATAATATGTGTGCATCGATTCCCCTTTACACAGCACCAAGTTCCATGGCACTCCTCTGTGTGTATAGCCAAACATCATTTACCAGCATATTTATTACCATGGAAACATGCTAAGTAAGAATAACAATGTAGTATGAGGTTATCTATGCACATACAAAGAAATTCAGATGTCTATAATTATTTTAGCAGGATAACATGAACAAATCATTTTGCTCCTCTCTCCCTTGGCCTTTAATTTATGATATCGGACTAAGAATACTAACCTTATACAACTACCAAGAGATAGAAAGGAGTTATTATAGGATAATTGCAAAAATATGTCAAGAAAACAATACCACTTATAATAGCTCTAAAAAATTGCTTGTGAACTGAACCAAAGATGTTAAAGACTTTTACAATAAAAAAGAAAACTGTAATACAGTAAAGACAGAATTTAAAGAAGACAGGAGAAGATGGAAAGACCTCCCTTGTTCTCACCCTGGCAGAATTAATATTGAAAAAAATGCATCCTTCTTTTTAAACAAAGTGATCTGCATATTTAATGTAATCTGCTTCAAAATACTAATGATGTTACTCTCAGAAACAGAAAGAGCAGTCCAAAAATTCCTATGGAAACCAAAATCCACTCAATAGACAATACTATCCTAAACAAAAGACAAAGCAATTCTGGTAGCATCTGGGTCAAAATGTCAAAGAGTAATGCATAACCACATGCAGAAAGTCATGCACAGGGGCCAGTGGGAACAGAGCACAGAACCTGGACATTAGCCCCTGTGCCCACAGATTCCTCAGCTCTGAAATGCCCTTAGTGCTCATTATTCAAGAGAAAAGCCTCTTCAGCAATCATGGTGGGGAAACTGGATAAACACATGCAGGAGGATTAAGCTACTTTAATATCTCTCAACCTTTGTAAAAAAAATAAATGGAAATAATAGATCAGAAACTTCAATGTAAGCCTGGAAATGCTGGAAGTCTTAGAGGAGCATATTTCATACCATGTACATAGGTAACAACATTTACTATGATTCAGGAAATAAAACTAAATAATTCAAAACTGAAGTTACATCAAAGTAAAACTCTTCTTCACAGCAAAGGCAGTACTCAACTGAGGGAGGTGACTCCTCTAGGATGGGGCAAAGCTGTGCCAAGTCTGCACTTGACAGGGGTTTTATATCCCGAGTAAATAACTAAAAAACATAAGCAGTAAAAGCAAAAAAAATATGTACTCAATAGATGGGCAAATGATGTGGAGAGACCTTTAAATTAAGAAGTACAAATGGCCACTAAATACTTGAAACAATGTTTAATACTTTTAGGTACTGTGGAAATATAAATAAAAATGACATCAAGATTCCATATCAGTGCAATCATAACAGTTACCACAAAACCAATCAACAAATGCCAGGGAGTGGGTGAGATTAGAGGAACCCTATATTTTGTTGGTAAGTGCATTATTAGTTCAGCAACTATGGTATGAAAAGGATGGAGTTTCCTCCCAAAATGAAAAGCAAAGCAAAGCTCTATTAGACTGAACTACAGTTTCTGAGTGCACACTCAAACAATCAAAGTCACCTTAAGTAGATATTTACGTGTCTTATTGCTGCAATATCCAGAAAAGCAAAGGTATACAATCATCCTATGTGACATCAATGGCTAAATAGGTGAATCACTTGTGGTATATATAAGTGATGAATACATTTTCATTCAGAAAGAGAAGTGTGCCATTTGGGAGAAAGCATAAACACAGATTACTATGTTTAGTGAAATAGTCTAGTCCCTCAAAAAATATGTCAGTTATTCTCATATGTAGAATTTGGGAAGAAAGTACATGAAAGTAAAACTTTTGGGGATGAGAAAGGTAACAGAAGAAGGGGAGAGGAGGCAGCACAAATAATCAATGTCTGTTACACACATGAATGGAAATGCCATAACAAATCTCATTACTTTGCATAACCAATATATGCTAATAAAATAAGATATTACACATAAAATATTTAGAATAAAGCCTGAAAGCCTCAATAGAGACTTCCTTGAATATCAGTTGTAATTTTTATGTGTTTCTCTGTGTAATCCAGTTTATGATTTTCTGTACTGTATATTGCTTCTATGATATAAACATGACAAAAAAAAACTAGAAGAAAATACCAAGAGAACGTATAGGAAATGTGACAGCTATTCTTGCAACTATTTATCTACAATGTCATCATTTCTCAAATGCTGAGGCTATGACATATGCAACTATATATTGATAACATACCGAAAATCATAATTGTATTCAGGATTTGCTTTGACTTGTAGGTGATTTGTGAGAATTTCAGGGTATTAGGTTTTCTGCTACACATACACAAGAAAGAGAGGGAAGATGAAAGGAAATGACGTAAGGTGCCCTTCTCTCCCTTTAACAAGAGTGGTGTCGTTTTTATCTTTTATGTAGTTGAATTCTGAAAGCAAAAATAAAGTTTGGAAACAACTGAGGTGGGTTGAATAGAAAGTGGCAAATAGTTTGGAGTTTGTTAAACTTGCCATGATGCCTTGAGCAATGAGAAATATGTATGTTAGGAAGACACTTTTCTTCAAGAAACATTCCCTGCCAAATTTATGAGAATGATTAATAATATTCTTCTTTTATCAGATAGGATTTCATGAGGTCCCCAAAATCCATCAATTATAGTAGGAAACTTGTGAATTTTAAAGTCTCTCTCATCAATTTTCTGAGCAGACACATAAGTCACTACTCATGTTCTTACTAATTTGAGATCCAAGAAAGAGGCTGAATTCCTTTCCAGAACACACCTCAGTTTCAAAGGCCCTGTAGAAACTGTAGAGAAGATTTTCCTGGTGTTCTTCCTCCTTTAGGAATCTCAGAGCCTTGTGACAATACTGAGATTATTAGCCAAGTGACTTTCAGTCTAGGAAACTCTAGACCTGCTTATAAAATCATTGAAACTGGGACTAAAGAGATGGATAAACATCTAAGAGCCCATATTCCTTGGGTAATTGAGCAGAGTTTGATTCCCAGCACCCTCACTGGACAGCCAACTACTGATTGTAACTCCAGATCCAGGGGAGCTGATGGCCTCTTTTGTCCTCCATGGGCACCCACCCATGGACATGCATGCACACACACACACACACACACACACACACACACAGACGCATGCGCGAGCACACACACACACACACAAAGTAAATAAAATTTTTAAAATGCTCAAAACTTTTGGGAACATGTATGCATGTATACACACACACACACACACACACACACACACACACACACACACACACTGCATGTTTGTATGATGGTTTGAATGAGAATGACCCATAGGGTCATAAATTTGAATGCTTGGTCACCAGGCATTACGTGAAAGAATTAGGAGATGTGACCTTGTTGGAGGAAATCTGTCACTGGAGGTGGACTTTGGGGTTTTTAGAAGTTCAAGTGAGGCCCAGAGCTCTCTCTTCTCCTGCTGCCTGTGGATCCAGGTTGAAGCCATCTGCTCCTTCTTCAGTACCGTGTCTCCCTGTATGCCACCATGCTCCCTGCCATGGTGATGGACTAGTCCCTTGAAACTGGATGAAGCTCCAATGAAATGCTTTTAATGTTTTTTTAATGAGAGTTGCCAAAGTCATGGGGTCTCTTCACAGCAATAGAACAGTGACTAAGACAGAAGTTGGCACCAATGTGGACTATTGTTGTGACTGGCCTGACCATGCTGTTCATTGGTGAAATGTAAACCTTGGGATTTTGGATGAGAAAAACAGTTTCTTGCTTTAAGTGGGGTTTAATGGGCCATCCTCATAGGGACGAAAGCAGTGGTGCTGGGAGCCACGCAGCAGTGTAGATTACGACAGCGTGGCTCACGCGGCTTCAGAGGAGAGTAGGAAAGTGCTCTGGAGACCATTCTTGGGATATTTTGGCAAATAATGTACCTGCTTTCTACCCTCATTTAAAAAAAAATCTGCCAGAGGCTAAACTGAAGAGTTTTGGACCAAATGACATTGACAGAGGAGAGTTTATGACAGCCTAACTTTTTGACTTTGTTATGTGGTTATTGGTGGTCACTTTTACTCAGATCTATAATGAAGAGGAGAAAGCTAAGCAAGGAAAGAAGCAAAATGGAAAGTTAAAAAAAGCAAAGGAGAACCAGGAAGTGTAATGAAGCTGACTCTAGTGCTCAGGGAGATAATAAATTTAAAGAAAGCCTGACCCGAAATAGAATAAAGGGAGCAGTAGCGTCTATACAAGAACCTCCGGGCTCAGCTTCCACCATGTGGAAAGGAGTGGGAGAAGAACTACATAGGGAGAGAACAACTGGAAAGAGAGAGCTGAAGAAAATGTATTTGAATGAGGGGGCAAGTTCAGCACCAGGAAGCCAAAGAACTTGCCAACCTTAACCACATGGTTCTGGCTTTAGAGTCAACAGTTATGACTTGAAAGGGTTATGGAATTTCCCTTCATGGCTAAAGAAAGCTGATGGAGCACACATGTCTCATGTGTGTACTGGCGTGGAGGCCCAGATAGGCCACTGTGAAGCTGTGAAAGGGAATCCTGAATCTTGCTGGAGACTTCATGATGTTGGAGATGCCGGAGTCATGGGATACCTGCCAGGAAGAGCTGCTACCGGGAAGTGGAACCAGCCAAGAGACAACCATATTTTTTCAGTCGATGAAGATGAAAGGAGTTGGAGGTCTGAAGAGAGCTCTGACATCAGACGTGGAGATGTGGAGGTTGAGTTTGCCCTGCTGGCTTTTAGTTTTGGTTTGGTCCAGTTTTTCAGCACGATTCTCTTCTTCCTCCATTGGGGAATGGCAATGTATATCCTGTGCCATTGTATGCTAAAAACATGTGATCTGCTTTATGATTTTGAAGAGACTTTGAACTTTGGACTTTTAACAGTGTCAATACTATTATAGACAATGGGGACTTTCTGAAGTTGAATCAACACATTTGCATTGTGATATGGTGGCAAGGCTATGGGGGCCAGGGAATAAAATGTGGTGGTTGGAAAGAGAATGACACCCATAGGCTCATAGATCTGAATGCTTGGTCACCAGGGAGTGGCACTACTTCAAAGGACTCGGAGGTGTGGCCTTGTTGGAGGCAATGTGGGCAAAGGTGGGCTTTGAGGCTTTCTGAAGCCCATGTCAAGACCTGTAACAGTATTAATAAAAACCCAGAGACAGATATTGGGGTTCAATCTGAAGGTCAGAAAAGCAAAACAGCCAGTCCCTGACTCTTACCTCTACCTCAGTCAGAAATGGCAGTCCTGCCTCTGGAAATCTCAGAATGAGACTGCGCCTGAGAGCTATCTCCTCCCATTTTATTAATCCTCTCTAGTTCTGGGATTAAAGCTGTGCACTACTACTGCTTGGTTTCTATGGCAAACTAGTGTGGCTGCTGGGATTAAAGGTGTGTGTCACTGCCTGGTTTGTAAAGCTGACTAGTGGGGCTGTTTTACTTTCTGATCTTCAGACAAGCTTTATTTATTAAAACACAAGTGAAATATCATTATAAAGCCCAGTGGTGTTCTCTTCTCCTGCTATATGTGGGTCCAGATGTGAAACTCTCAGTTAGCTCTCCAGTACTATGTCTGCTGTGTGTCCCATGCTTCCCACCAGGGCAATGAACTTTGCCTCTGAAACTATAATCAAGACCCAGTGAAATGCTTCCTTTTAGAAGAGTTCCATTTGTCATGGTGTCTCTTTATAGCAATAAAACACTAAGACATGCATACACATACAAACACACATAATCAAGTTAAGTTAAAAATAGAAGGGAAAGTGAATTTAGTGAAAATTCGTGCTTCCCCTCCCCCAGTTTCCTTGCAACACCATGTTTGTGTTTCCTCTGAGCAGTGGCAATGCTGGGCTGTGAGAGAGTGTTGCCCTAGACAAACTGAGACAAGGTCTGGCTTTCCAAGGTATAAATGATGGCTAAAACAGAATCAGCATTGTACAACTGCCTTGTCCATGTCTGCAGTGAACTTGGGTCCACTTGATTTAACTACTCTATTTTTGTATAACCTATCCTTGTTTTAGAATTCTAACTAGAGATGGATTGCTTTTAAGCATGCTGCTTTGCTGCTGATAATAATGTCTCTTATTATAATAGAAATAAATGAACATTCACTGGGGCCTGTTTCATATATACTAAGATAGTATCTGTTTCTTTTCAAAAAGAAGCTTGTATACATCTTACCAAGGGAACTAGAGTGTTCTATGGAGAGTCTTTGTTTACCTGTCTGGCAGGTATTAGGTACTTAGTAAATATTTGTTGCTAGAAGCCAAGATTGACTTAATTCTTAACCAGCTTCAACTTTCCAAACTATGTTAAAAATTACTATCAAATAGGTTATCAAAAGAATACTAAGTTTAGATAAGTAATTTTATATTATTTCTTACTAAGACTTTATAATCAATTTTTCCCTGTGGGAACTATTCTAAACACACACACACACACACACACACATAATACACATACACTCTCTCTCTCTCTCTCTCTCTCTCTCTCTCTCTCACACACACACACACACACACACACACACACACAGTCCCTGCATCTTCATAATGTCAAGCTATATCTAAAATTTACTTAATTGAATGAACCATACAAATATAAACAGATATGTGATCTAAGTTAACAACTATTTTTTGCAAACATAAGCAAAGCCAACATGCTTAAGTTTACTCGCAAATTTTAAAATTGTTAGAAAGAAAAATGCAAAAACCATTAGTCATATTTTGAAAGCATTGTAATTTGTAGACTAGGACTCTATATTAACTTAGATGAGTGAGGAATAGCATGCTTCTTACTATGTTGGCTATATGTGTAAGATCATCATTCACTAACCACAGCCTCCTGTGGTTTACATGTATAAGATCACCACTAACCACAGCCTCCTGTGGTCTACACATGTAAGATCACCACTAACCACAGCCTCCTATGGTCTACATGTGTAAGATGAACCCTAACCACAGCCTCCTGTGGTCTACATGGTAAGATCACCACTAACCACACCCTCCTGTGGTCTACATGTGTAAGATCACCACTAACCACAGCCTCTTGTGGTCTACATGTGTAAGATGACCTCTAACCACAGCCTCCTGTGGTCTACATGTGTAAGATGACCTCTAACCACAGCCTCCTGTGGTCTACATTTGTAAGATCACCACTAACCACAGCCTCCCTGTGGTCTCTGGGCATTGCAACTAGTTGATCTAAACCTTTCAGAATATCAATAAAACTGTTAATCAATATCAATATCAAATATTATCAAATGAAATGTTAATCAAATATCAATGAAACTGTCTTAAAAGGTCAAAAGAAGGCATTTGTCAATCCAGTGGTGCCCTTAATCCAGCCAACTTCAAGAGATACTCTCTTGTAATTTGGCTATCCCTATGGGAGATACTCAGTAATTAGAACCCTATAACTTCCCAGCCACCAACATGGTTCTCTGATATTTTCATCTATACATTAGAGCATCCTAAAATAGTTTAGGCTGCATGTTTTACACGTCTTTATTCTTGGCAAGCAATTTCTACTATAAGAGTCATTACCAGACAGCCATATTGTCAACTACTCTCCCTCCAACTGAATGCCCACCCCTATTGACCCAATCAAATTTATCAGATACCTTTCTCAAATACTATTATCATATCATTGGAGATGTCTTCACCCAGAGCAAAGCAAGCAAGGGCTTTGTTAATATGTTTCCAGCTTCCAAGATTCATGATTGTTCCAGTTAAAGGCACACATATAGGTTTTAAAAAATATAGTGCAAAATTTAACTTATCAGAAAATACTATGGTTTCTCTTACTAGGTGCTTTTTACTTGTGATCAGTACTGATTCTGGTGTAGCCATATAACAACACAATAATGTTTAGCCAATGTCAAACATTGGCATTTCATAACAGTGCTAAATCCAAAGATAATTAAAATCACATTGTTGTATAAACAGATGAATGATTTTGTATTAAATACTGAACTAGTTCTACCAAATAATATAAATGCAACTGGTTATACAAATAACATTGTGTCTATAGTATTGAATAGTCAGTACCAATTTTCTGACATTTTTATTAAGCCAGCAGTTGTAAATCATCTCATGGGTGTAACTTATTATTGAATTTGAGTTCAATCTTTCAGAAGATAAAAAGATGACTGATGTTGAGGGATACCTTAGTAGTAGAGCTAGCACTTACCATGTACTAAACCTTGTGTTCTAGTCCCTGAAAAGCAAAAAGTCAAAGAAAAGGGCCAAGGCAGGGTGGAGGTGAGGTGGAGTGGGGAAGCTGGAGAAATGACTCATCATTTACGATCTTGCTGCTCTTAGAGAAGACTTAGTTCTCATCATGTGCATTTGGCAGCCCCCTATAACTCCAGTTTCAAAGGATCTGGTCCTCTCTACTGGTCTCCATTGGCATCTACAGTCTTATTCTCTCTCTCTCTCTCTCTCTCTCTCTCTCTCTCTCTCTCTCTCTCACACACACACACACACACACACACACACACACACATGCACATACACAGTTAAACACAAAATAAATATTTAAGAGAATTACCAGTATACAGCCTTTGTTTTCAGGGTGTATGCAGTTTAATTTGTAGATTTGTTAAATGAGCTGACAAAATACACTCAACAGAAGATTAAAAAATGAACATTAGAAAGAAAAAAAGAAATTTCTCTTAGATTTCAAGTTACAGAAATGTAAAGCATAGAGCCAACATTCACAGAAGTTTGTCAACAGGGGCTGACAGGAGATGGTGATATTGGGAGGGCAGGAATGGTTCAAGCTAAAATGTTAAACATTTTATTAAAATGTTAAACCATGAGTGACAGAAAATGAAGGTAACTAGCTTGTGGTGGTTTAAATAAGTGGGATCCCCACATGTGCTTGAAGTCTTGACCACAGGGAGTGGCACTCTGAGGAAGTGTGGTCTTGTTGGGATTGTTGTGGTCTTGCTGGAGGAAGTGTGTCACTATGGGTATAGGCTTTGAGGTCTCATATATGCTTGTTACTCCCAGTGTGGGAAACAATTCATTTCCTGTTGCCTGCACATCAAGATAGAGAACTCTCAGTTCCTTCTCCAGCACCATATCTACCTGCATATCATCGTGCTCCCTGCCATGATATTAATGGTCTAAACCTCTGAAAATGTATGTTAGTCCCAATTAAATATTTTCCTTTATAGAAGTTGCCGTGGTCACGGTTTTAGTGTCTCTTTACAACAAAAGAAACCCTAACTAAGACACAGTTTCAAAACCCAATTTACAATGATAGAAATTGAAACTAAGAAATTTGAAATTGAGAAATATATTAAATATACATTAATTCAGAACAACAACTAAAATTCATTACTTATTACCATAGTTAATATATTTTAGGAGAAATAAAAATATTGTTTTCTAAAAAATAACAATACAAATGATGTTGGGATGAAACTTTTGGAAATATATTTAATGCTTGACCTCAAAAAAACAAGATCGATTCTTTCATCTACTTATTTAATTTCTAGCAGTATCATAATAATTCTGAAAAACTCCTCAAGAAACTCAGGAAAGAATGAGAGTAAAAGCAGGCAAACAAGAGTAAAATACTCTTGTCAAGATAGTTTGATCTTGGTTAGAGAAGAAACTGCATGTGACTTAATTCCTTTAAGCAAATCAACACTTTTTGCTGTAAATATAGTATTTGTCAGATATTACTAAATTATATGTCTCCACCCCAAAATAATGTTTCCTCTGCTAGCTATATCTATATGTCATATAATCAAGATTGTTGATACAGTTATTAAATTTTATTGCTAGATTGTGGATTTTTTATTTTCTATTAATTTTTTTTCATTATTGTGAGAGCATTATTTATGTCTCAACCTACAACTTGTTTTTTCATTTCCTTTCTTTTTCTCTCTGAATTTTCCTTAGTTAAACTTTGTGAATTTTCTGGTGAAGTGCATTTACACTCAGGATTGTAAAGCCTTCTGGATAAATGCCATTCTTTATTGTTATGAAAGAGGCTATATTCTCCTGAGTCTTTGTAAGACGCACTTCACTTTGATGTTAATGTAACCACCCCAGACAATTTTTGGTTAATGTTAACACATTTTCTCATCTTTTTAATTTGAACTTGCATTTATTATACTGAAGGTTAATTTTATGTAAACATGTATTGAGGAAGTTACACATACTCAGCCTATAAATTTCTGTTTTATTATTTTGAGTGCTTAGGTTATTTGCCTTAAGTGAAAATATTGACTTATTAATGTTGAAATCTAGTAGTTACTTTTCTCTATCTATTCTGTATACTCTGTGTTCCTTATGACTTATAATAAATATGTCTACAGTATGCTGTTTGGTTTGTTTCACATTGCTCAATGTAAGTTTTCTTCTAAGCAGATAATGCGCTGCTGACCTTCCTATGTGATGCTGAAAACCTTCCTCCAGTGAACCTGATATTTTCGAACTTTTGAAGAAACTTATTGGTGTCTGCAAAATTTCAGTCAGACCTTTTACTGTAGATTTTTTTTGGTGTTTTTCTCCTCTGTTTTTATTTCTTCCACTTCTTCAACTATGCATTTGATGGGTGAAGAACATTTTGGCCCTGTGATAACCTTATAGGATCATGATTGTATATGTGGTCCATTATCAACTGAAACAGTATGAAACAACTGTAATGGGCTGTGATCCATATATATGTCTGCAAATACCTTGTAAGTATAACTTTGTTTTCTTTGAGTTTTCCAGTTTCCATTATAACAATGTTTTGAGGTCTTTCTTAGATAGTTTTTACATTTCTGTTTATTTCAGGGTGAATATAAAGAAAGATCTTACTTTTTTAGTGGTGTATGCTACCCTTGTTTTTTGTGTGTGTTTCTCACTGTCTTATATTGATCTTATACATTTTATGTATAAGCTGGTTCTTTCAGAATTTATAGGTTATATTCTCTGTGGAAGTGCTTTTCTACATGAGCAATACAAAGGGGATTTCTAGCATCACTGAAGATATAGGAGTTATGAAATCTATAAGGGTATTGTTTACAGACATTGTGTAGTTCTCACAGCAAAGGCTAATATTGATAGATTGGTATGATACTTTGCTAGTACTGTGAGTATCTAAAGGTTTCCTACAGTCTTTGGTAGAGATGGGTATTATGGATTTTCTGTTGCTTTTTCCTCCCATTCAGGAATTTGTGCTAGGAGATTTCTTTGGGAATTCCACTCACCTTGTGGGATGGACTTCTGGTGGTAGTTATAGAGCAGAGGCTAATACCTGAGATGTGGGAATTCCTTTTGTATATGTATTGCTTTTATTGGTTGACGAATAAAGCTGTTTGTGCCAATAACTTAGCAGAGTGAAGCCAGGCAGGAAACCAGAACAGAGATAGAGAGAATAGGTGAAGTCAGAGAGATGCCATATAGCTGCCAAAGGAGAAGGGCACACCAGAGCCCTAGGAAACTTACTGGTAGGCCACAGACTTGTGGAGATATACAAATTGATAAAAATAATTTAATTTAAGATATGAGAGCTAGCCAGGAATAGGCTAGAGTTATTGGTCAAACAGTGTTGCAATTGATATAGTTTCTGTGTGACTATTTGGATCTGAGCAGTCAGGAAATGAACAAGTAGTCACTGCCTACAAAATGGCACACCAACGTGGGCCAAGTACATCTACATAAAACCTGAGCAAGCTTGAGAAAAAATTCTAGACACAAAAGATTAGAGTTTAGTGCACCTTTTTGGTAGCCACATTTTTTATTTTCAGATGGGCTCTATTTGCTGACAGCAAGCAGAGACACTATGACTCCTTTAAGAGTGGTCTTCCTGACTCAGTATTGAGACCTTAAATTTGTGTCAATAAACCAAGATCCATACAAATGCAAATCTTTATAGCATATCACCTTTTAAATGTAAAGAAATATTTATAGACAATATTTGGGAATATGGGTGTAGTTCTGTCCAAACTTCTTCCTGCTGTTTATTGGGTGAAATAATTTTTTGAGGGGTATTCTAGGCAACCTTTCAGAGGGTCCTGGTCTATCAAATCACATTAGTCTGGAAGCAATCCACAGATTCTCTTCCTCGGTGAAAATAAAAGAAGAACCTCTTTTCCAAAGCAACATATCCTTTGATCCATATTTTGAAGCCAAGATACCTTTAAAATATACATGCTAGTTTATCTTAGCAGTCCATACAATTAAATATCTCCCTGTACTTAGCTCCTTCATAGACAAAAAAATCAAAGAAAACACAACAATATACATACTCTAGACTCTCTGTGTATAGTCCATCTTTACGTGGCATATTATTCTTTACTATTTTTAATCTATGCCTATCTGTACTCTGTCTTTTTAAAGGCTTTGTTTTATTATTAATTTAAACCATTTACTTCTTTTCCAACTTTCTATACTCTTTTTCTTCTGTCTCCCAAGCCTACATACATTTATCCATTTAAATGTGACCCATTTAAAGGTCTTTTATATCTGAATCTGTCCTATTGTGTATCTTTAATTTTTTACTGTCTAAAACCACTTCTTAAGATGCTAAGAGCTTCTTAAAAACTTGCTGCACCAATTGATAGGGGAAATATGGTAATTCCTGTTTGTTCACTCAGAACAACATGGCAGAATTGTTTGCTCTCTCTGAGAGCCATGCTCACAGCCCCATTTTTAGGCACACAGTCAGTGTATGTTACCAAGAAGCAGGTTGTAGAACTCTGGTCACAACCCCCATTTAAATGCCATATCCAGATATCCAAAAAGAGCCAGAGCCATTTGTGCTAGTGAACCAGAAAGCCATCACTTTTTAAAAATCTGCACAGTTTTTACTGTGCCATGTGGCACACAAAGATGAAATAGATGATAGTATATTTTTTTAATTTTTACAAATACAAATAGACTAAATATCTTAACTGTAATTCTCGTTTGAACCTGTTTTGTTATATGTAATTTTACTATGTTAAAGTTAAAACCTTCCTTTTTAGTTAAACATAAAAAGGGAAATGATATGGGAAATCTTTCTGTATATGCTTTTATTGGTTGATGGAGAAAGTTATTTTGGCCAATGGCTTAGAAGAGTAGCCAGGCAATAGATCAGAAAAGAGAGAGAGAGAGAGAGAGAGAGAGAGAGAGAGAGAGAGAGAGGAAGAAGAAGGACATACTGGAGCCTGAAGAACCTTACTGGTAGGCCACAGCCTCATGGCAATACACAGATTGATAGAAATGGGTTAATTTAAGATATAAGAGCTAGCTAGGGGTACACTAGAGTCATTGTTTAAAAGTGTTGCAATTAATATAGTTTCTGTGTGATTATTCAGGTCTGTGTGGTTGGGAACAAAATAGCAGTTTCCATCTACATTCATGGGCATCCATGGAGGAGTTGTGGTTTGGGAATCCAGGCTTTTTGCAATATGCAAGTAGTTGTTATTCATAAGTACTTAGGGAGAAGAGAACTAACACACAGAGGTGCACAAAATGGAAGGCTCTTGTATCTGGGCAGGATCTTGCTTTTGATACAGCTGAACAATCAGAAGAATGGATGTACCAGTGATGACTTGACTCCACAGATTAGAATATAATAACTTGCTATAGGAATTACTCTAGTATTTGAGGTATTAGTGGGTCTTTTAGAGCCATGGTTCAGATAGGTGAATGAGAACTCTTACAGCAGTCTTATATTTGAAATTTAATAGCCTCTTTCTTAAAGCAACTTGGTAGCAGTCACTTCTCAGGTAGATGAGGGATGTGTAATTATGCCTCTTTCATTGGAATTTCCAAGTAGAAATAGACATTTGTAATCTCAGTACCCAGTGAAGTCATTGCTTCTGTGAACCTCTGGTGACTTGAATAGGAATGCATGGTCATGGTGTTTCTTCACAGCAATAAAACCCCAATGAAGATAAAATCACCTGCAGTATTGCTGGTGCCAATAGCCTCCACTTTGCTCCTTTGTTTCAGATATGCCCTCAATCTCTCACACTTGCAGATTACTTTTTCTGCACAGATATTCTCTATTGTAGTGCTTCCTCTTTCAGGTGTAGACTCTTTAATGGGCCCTTTTATCTCTCATAAGCACATTTTGATTTGTGGATACATGTATATGTATATACAAATACATACATATATGCACACATATTAAAAGGAGAGGAGAATATGGAGAATGAAAGGCTATTATCTGTTATTACATCATACCAGGAACTTTTTTTTCAAAAGCATGAATGAATAAACACTAAAATCAAAATATATTTTAAGTCATAAAATGAGAATTGTTAGAAGATAGCACAAAACTAATTTCTAATGGTAATAGTTAGAGAAGTTCAAAGTGTATGCACATGTTCATGCTATCAATACATTTTGCTGGCTCAGGTCAAATCATTGTGGTGATGTAGGGAGAGGCAAGGTGAAGACTCCATGGTAAAGTACAAAACACAGCACAGCAAGGGACACGTTTTTAATGCAGAAAAATCTTTAAGATGAACTTTTATATTATTTGTCAATTGAGTCAAATACAGATTTTGAAAAGATAAAGTTGTCTTCTTCAGCATCTGCAGTTCTGTTTTTGCTCTTTGCATACCAGAGGTTCTAATCACCAATACAGCTATAAAATAATATAAGGAGGTGCTTACAGATGGCTCTTACACCACGCAAGGCATGATTAATCAAACATAAAGATGGTCTGCTCATTCTGGGAAGAGTGTCACAAATGAGGCAAATGAGTGAATTAACAAACTTGTCCTGGCATAAATAAAACACAGTGGCTTAGTGTGGTGAGGAACTAGCAAGAAAAGGGAAAAGTGTGTTGTTTCTTAAAACCATGACACACCCAAAGATTAGAGAGGAAAATGCTCATTTTCTCTGCTCACTACTCTCCACACTGAACGTGTAAAGGCACTCACAGAAAAACTAATCTGCTATCTTTTCTCTTATTTGTTCCCATAGTTTAAAAACATATATAATCATGCTTCTACTTATTAAATGAAAGTAGAAGTAAACTTGTCTGGAACAAGGGGGGAAATGCGGTACAGGGTTTGTAGAAGTGAGAATGGTGAATGACAGTGGTGGGGATTTGCTCAATAGACAATGCAGACAGCGTATGAGCTCTTAAGACATGACAATGGCTTTTAGAAGATGTAATTCTTCCAAGTCAGAAATAGCATATCCACATGAATGATCTTGCTCTTATCCCTAGTGAGTTGTAAAGTTATACATATACACATATATCAAAATACTATTTTAATGTAAATTTATTCTTTGATTTATTATCAGCCAGTGTTCTATTTGTACAGCCGTACAACTCAGGTCACAATTTTCTCAGGTGAAAACAAATCACAAGCAGAATATGCTCAGGGAGCCCCTGTCTAAAGAAATGGTGTCATTCAGTTTATGACATCAAAGGCCAAGGTGCAGCTGGTCTGTATTGTGAAAATTTATGTTATTCATCAAAAAAACTAATAAGAGCTAAAGAAATGATATGTATGTGCATTTATGTGTAATGTATGTATATATGTGTATAAGCATATGTCTGTGATGTGTATGTATGTGTGAATGTGTAGATGTGTATTCCTTTGTATTTGTGTGCATGTGAGTATACATGTATATAAGCATGTACATGTGTGTACAAGCATATGTATGTGTGTGCATGTGTATATTTGCATACACATATGTGCAAATGTTCGTGTGTGTGTGCAAGTGCATGTGTGTGTGCATGTGTATGTGTGTAATTGTGTATGTGTGTGTACTTGAGTGTCTGTATGTGTGTTCATGTGTATATGTGGGCACATGTGTATTGTGTACGTGTGTGTGCATGTATATGTGTGTGCAAGTGTATATGTGTCTACATGTGCATGCGTGTATGTATATGCATGTGTATATGTGTGCATGTGTATATGTGTGCGTGTGTATTTGTGTGCGTGTGTATATGTGTGCGTGTGTATATGTGTGCATATATATATATATTGTGTGCATGCATATATATTATATGTGTGCATATGTAGGGGTGTACATGTGTATATGTGTGTACATGTATATGTGCATGTGTGTGCATATACACATACATTTACATGCTATAATCTGTACAACCCTTCAACATTCTGAAAATTATAAACTATAATCATAATAGTTTTTATTTCAATTGTTGTACATGAGTTACAGCATCCATCTCTTTTTTTTAGTCTTTTTCTATTGTATATATTGTTCCTTTCTCTTGTATTTTTCTGCTTTTCAGTGCCTGACTAATGTGAAGAATACTTTCATACATACTAGATAATTTTACAGTATTTCATTGTGGTTTGATTTGCTTTGTTCTATCAAAGACAGAGCTTTTCTTTACAACCCAGGCTGCCTTTGATCTACTATCCTCCTACCACAACCTCCCCAATTTGGCACAACAGGTTATGAGTCACCATGTGAGGCTGAATATTTTTATATTTGTATATACATACTCTCAAATTTTTACTTTTAATCTCTCTGGAGAGGAAGGTAAATAACTAGGATATAGTTTGTTCCTTGCTTTTAAGCCTTGATGAGACCAGAAAACCCTTTAGTTGGTATTTGTTTTATCTCACTCTTGAAAAATATAGCATCTTGAATACTTTATTAAACAATACACCCATAATTAGGCATTGTGTTGGGTGATAGTACAAACTGGCACTGCCTTGTGTTAGCTCCAGTGAATGTTCTTTTCTATAAAACCACCCACATCCACTCACCAAACTGTGGTTGTTTTCTTACAAGTTTCTTGGTGTTCACTTAGCTGAGGACTCCAGGAAGCTCTCACCTGTTTCCTGAGTCCCGCCACCATCACCTCAGCATGTCTCCAGAGCCTGCTCTGTGGCACAGAAACCACTGAAGCTGTAGCTTGGAGAGGTCAGACTTTGGTTTGTTTTCACACAATAGCTCTTTTATCACTTTCCCTATGCCAGGCTGAAACCCATGTTATATAATTTTTCTAATTCATTGTCTCTTATTCAAGATGAGTCAAACACATTATAATTCTTCATCTTGGATGAAAGTGCAATTTCTTCTTTCTGTATGAATTCAACACAAAGTATTGAACAAGGGAACCATTAATACCAGCAATGTTGGTTGACTTTCTGGGATATAGCATGATGGCAAAAAAAGAATTTGAAGAGATTAATAACCTATACAGAGAATAATCAACCTTCTTCCAATCTTTACTACTTACCAAATTTTGTTCTCACAAATAATCTGAACTGAAGTCTTAGACTTTATCTTCTTTGATAATATGTCAGCGACTGGCAAAAATTAATTATCTTACAATTTCATAATGGTGATTTGGGTTACTAGAGAATTTGTACTTAATAAAATAAAGGAAGTGTCATAAACTTTCCATAAATGAAGGGTACAAATTAGATCCCTTGATGTAATGTAGTGTTTACAATGATGTTCAACATACATATTCAATACTTCTAAGTAACAATCACAGATACAATTTGTAAAAGCAAAGTATGTTACATACTGTTTATATATGTTTTTATTGTCAGACAGTTATTATTTTAATGTCTGACTTATAGATGAAAAAGGAAAATTAAAATGATGAATAATATTCACAAAGACCCTGTAATAGCTAAGTAGTGGTGCTTGGGTTTTATCTTGAGATTTTTAGATGCTAAAGCCTGCTCTTTTATTAGAAGGCAGAAACAAGCAACTCAAATATAGACTTGTGGGAGAAAATGCAGGCATGACCTGGCAGCCAGCCTCCCTGGAACACTGCACTTCTAAATAAGAAGCATGGCACACCATGCTGCTGACGACAGAACTCTGGTAGCATGAGTATCCTGGAGCTGGCCTCCAAAGGAGCTGCACTCTCCATGTCTCCTTCAACATGTTTCTTCCCCATAGAGACCCTGGAGGTATGAGTGTACTGTCCAATCCAAGGCAATGTGCTAACCCATCACAGCAGATACGCGTCCACTGTACAAGTGGTTGTTCACTTGCAGTAAAGTAGATGCTGTTTCCCAAAACTGTCTCCAGAAAGGTTCACCTCTATGCCCTTTGCCAACCCATGGACATTGCTTTCTTGTTGAAGGACACCCCTGTAATGATAGCACAGATTCTTTTTACTGTTGGGATCCAGAAAGAAAATGAAGACTTAATCATTCACTACAGAACTGAAATGTTGAGTGGGAGGTTAATCCTAGTGTCCCTCTTGGCATTTGCTGCACTTGCCTCTTCCTGCTCAATGACTGCTTCTTCCACTTGGCTCATCGCTCCTTTGAATGATGCATCTACTTCCAACATTTCTCTGACAGAGATAGAGAATGAAAGAGTGCATTGAGCTCTAAACCTTTTATTTAGTTACAGCTACTGATGTATTTTTATGCACAGGATCTTAAAACGTGCATTTAAAAAGGTTGCTTGACATTTCAAAATGGTGCCATCTATACAAAGTAAGAGCATGCTACTCACAAATCTTCCTTAAGGAGAATGTGTGTCTCTCAAGAATTCTTTTTTATCTTTCAGCTTAGGGCTTATCCCTGTTTTCTTACATAGGATCACATCAGAGTGCCAAAAAGAAAAAAAGCCATATGAATCTGGCTCTGACAGCCGTTGACATGTAGAGAGAATGGAACCCCCTCCTACCATATGACGATCAGGCATTGCTTATTGTTACAAAATAATTTTTTATTTATCAGGAGGTATTTGTGCTATGTCTTAAGATATCAAGGATTGATTTGACCAACAAGACTCAGTATGATCTGTGAGGCGGTGGAATGAGAAGGTACTTTAATTGTATTAATAGGTTCCTGTTGCCACTGTCTGCAGGTAATACCAAAACAGATATTTCAGATTGTTGTAGGTCTCCATGCCACCAAACAGGCACATGGATGTCATATAATAATGTGAACAGAGTATGTGTACTGTGAGATGTTCTAGAATAGCAGTTCTCAAACTGAAAGGACCAACCCCTTCCGGAGTCAAATAACCTATTCACACAGGTGGCTGAAGACCATCTGCCTATATTTACATTGTGATTCTTAACAGTAGCAGAATTAGTTATGACGTAGCAACAGAAATAGATTTATGGTTGGAGTCACCACAACAAGAGGAACTGCGTTAAGGGCAGCAGTGTTAGGAAGGCTGAGAAACACTGCTCTACAAAGACTATACTATGCTGGAGTGTGTTGAGACTACTGTACCAAAGTAGAAGTTTGATAGGATGCACCCAGATCAGCAGATACTGGTATTCAATGAATTACAGGAGTTAAGAAGTAATGCCATCCTCATGTTTATAA
The DNA here is from genome assembly GCF_903992535.2 of Arvicola amphibius. Taxonomy (NCBI): domain Eukaryota; kingdom Metazoa; phylum Chordata; class Mammalia; order Rodentia; family Cricetidae; genus Arvicola; species Arvicola amphibius. The sequence continues at coordinate 48,394,849 of NC_052057.2, forward strand.
ATTTGTACTATTAATAGAAACTGACAGTCACAAAGAGGACAGAATGAGTACACAATAAATTTCTGCCCATTCCATTGTAATTCATAAAACAACCCCAAAATATTAACTCCTAGGGAAAGGAGAGTCTTTTTCTTCAGCAGTGTGGCTCATGGTGGATTGGCCATGCTACAGGGGATGGTGTCTGACACCAGCGTGTGTATGGGAGCATTGATGGGGGAAGGAAGAGGAAGCGAGACCATGAGGAGGAGATGACACGAATTTGGAAGTATGAAAAGAGATACAGGGTCAGGGTCTGGGGATAATTAGAAGGCGTTCTGGGGTTGATATGCTCTGAAAACATTGTATTCATGCATGAAATTATCAAAGAATAAATAAAAATAAATAACTCCATATTATAGGGTGAGGTATTTAAAGATAATTACATTTACCCCATCATTTTACCATTGGGAAAACAAAGACTTAGAGAATTTCAAAGTTCTCAGAACTGCCTAGTGGTGAGCATACTAATCAAAGTATGGATTTTCAGAAAGACAAACATGGTATGCACTCACTCATAAGTGAATATTAGGTGTAAAGCAAAGGATAAACAGACTACAATCCACAGCCCCAGAAAAGCTAGGTAACAAGAAAGACCCTAAGAGGGATGCACGGATTTCCAGGAGTCTAATTGATGAGAGTGAGAAATTGACCGTTGTTGTGGAAATTATTACAGGGTTAGACTTTGTTAAAAGGCAGTTTTAGAAGCTAGAGGCCTGGTGGTGTTACTCACATATCTCTGCAGCCTCTGAACAGATGAAACTTTATTTGTAGAGACTGAAAAGACAGGGTTTTTTAAAGAACCAGGGCAGGGGTGAGGGTTCAGTCCACGACTGTTTGCCATGCAACTATGAAGACTTGAGCTTGACCACACAGATATAAGGAGGCAGAGGCAGGCAGATTCCTGGAGATTTCTGGATAACCTATCTAGGTAAATCAGTATGCTCCAGGTTCAGTGAGAGACCCTGTCTCAGAAGGTAAGGTGGTATGTGATTAAGGAAGATACTCAGTATAAACTTCCGGCCTCCATGCTTGAGCTCACACATTCATGTGCATCCACAGGCACATGTACACACACACACACACACACACACACACACACACACACACACACAGAGAGAGAGGGGGGGGATTTAGATGTTTGGTTCATAGCATCACCCCAGCCCCTGGCACCCATTCTTGGAGTGCCAATGGAACACGAAGGTCCACTTCAAACCATTTCCCCTGGGAGTTGCCTTGGTCCAGATTCCACCTCCGGGAAATCCTGCCAAGCAGTGACCTCTCCCCAGGGAAGGTCAGGACCATTCCCACAGGCTATTTAGCCTGCCACCCAGAGAAAGAACACATGGTCTCCAGGTTTCACATGGTCCCCACCTGCCTCCTCCTGCTGCCCTTTTCCTTGACATGCTTTTTCCGGGCTACCCGGGAGCACTGCATTAAACATGGGCATCTTTTATTCCGTCTACTTTGGTCTGATTGGAATTATTTGTATTGATGGAGAGGTTCGTCTTAAGAAACATCCCTAACACTGTCCTTTGTGCATTGTTTGTAGCATGCTTGAGGCAAAATTTCCAGATGGGCTTGGGAGGGACTGGGGAAAGGAAGTGAATGTGATCTCTGATTAGCCCTCAGTAAACCCTTTTAGATGGAAAGTGCTGGCCTTCTTCTCCCCCATTTCTGTGGTGTTATTTCTCCTCCTCTTTCATGCAGCTCTCACTCCTATGTCAGTCCTAAGTTCTTTTCATAATTTCTCCCTATTTACTCACTTTTTACTTCTCAGACATAAAGCTGTCTTTTCTTGTTTCAAGCAAAAAAAAAGCTTCATCCTCTGTCCTGAAGCCTCTGGAAGACTCTGGAAATCTTTAAGTTAATACAATCTGAGGCATCTTATGAGACCAACCACAGACAAACATCTTCCTATGAATTCTGGAGTGTTTTTAAAGTCAATAATTGATCTGATACTTTCTCACTTTAGAAGTAAAACTGAGAAAGACATAGAAGGCCAAGTACCAGCCCAGAAAACAGTCTAGAGCCAATTATGGAGGAGCATCTGTGCCTCAAAATTAAGGGGACAAGAGAAAAGATAGTTTCTAAAACTCTGCTTGCCTTCCTGAGCATCATCAAGCTACGGTTTTGTTAAAGTTATTTTATTGCTAATTTAAATAATAACAATGACAAAACTTTCTTTAAGAAGATATGATTAAATTATTTCTGTAGCTCAAGCAGCTAGAGATCCCCTGGGCAGGTGGGAAGGAGGAATCACTAGGTCAGCTCTGTAGATGCTCTGGGCCCAGTGATTTCAGAAATGGAATTCACCCTCAGCCCTTTAGCTGTTTAAACTTATTTATTTTCCATTTCTTATTGCTAATACAAAACTACATACAATAAGGACAAATACCAAGTATTGTACAAATACCAAGTATTGTACAGGAAAAAGAAAAGGCAAAAACATACAAAAATAGAACTACAACCAACTTGAACCACATCAAACAAGAAACACATGCTAAATGTCCAGCCTAAGGTAATTAGCAAATAACAGAGATGATTTCAATAGCTGTCCTATCCTGAGGAGTCTAAGTCTTTTACTAAAAGGCATTCGATAAGTTATGAGAGGATAGTAGCTATGACTATTTAGTCTTTAACCCCATCAAATACCTGAGGAAAATAATACCTGAGTGAGCAGGAAGTGTAAGCAAGCAACTAACAAAAGGTACAAGAAATGACAGAGTCAGTTGGCTACCTGGGCAATCACCCAAAGTCTCATTTGCAATGTTGGAGAGAATGAAATGTTTGAAGATTACCTATCTATGTGGAGTACAATCTCTTTGCATCTAGAGAATCTGACTAGCCTAACTATAAGTATGACAAACATGGGTGACTATTGACTTGTAAATCTTAATCCCAAACAGATGTGCAGCAAATGAGAACAAAGACCTCAAAATGTGAACTGTGTGTGTGTGTGTATCTTAATCAGAGGTAGAAATGTATAGTACAATGGTGTAGGAGGGTCTTGTGTCTATGTGTTACTATCATTGGTTAAATAAAGGGACTGCCTTGGCCTTTTAATAGGACAGAAAATTAGGTGGGTGGAGTAAACAGAACAGAATTCTGGGAGGAAGAAGGCAGTGTGGCAGACGCCATGGCTCTCCTCTCCAAGATGGATGCTGGATAAACTCATGCCAGTAAGCCACAGTCAAGTGGCAATACAGATTATTAGAAATAGGTTAGATCAATATGTGAGAGTGAGCCAATAAAGGGCTGGAGATAATGAGCCAGGCAGTGTTTAATTAATACAATTTCTGTGTGGTTATTTCGGGTATAAACTCACCTGGTGGTGGGGATGGGGCCCGCTGCACCTCATTACTACAGTGCAATATAATAAATATATCCTAAAATTTCATCAATATACAAAATATCTTAAACAGAGGTAAAAACATGCATGCATACAATGACAGAATAACTTTGCTTATATGCACAAATACTGTAAACAAAAATAGGATTGTACTCAATATAACAATTATAATATGAACTTGTATCAATATACAAACTATCTCAGACAGGAATGAATTCCCGTAACACTCTCTTCCTAGAAACAGTTAACCTGTAAGTCTCCTATATGCCGATATGAAGATGGTTATAAATTGCCTTTCCTTTGAAGAATGGGTCAGATAGAAGCTATACTATATGGAATACACTACTGTATGCTGGTTTCTTCATTCATCTTTTTCTGGAAGACCTAGAGCTTTATGATGGCATGACAATCTTTAAACATTTGGTGGAGCTGATTCAATAATCAGCAAGAGACACCATCAGGCAAGCTCTAGCTTATAACTGGGTTGTATACCTCACAAGTGAGGAAGTTGCAGTGTGGTGCAGAGAGGAATATGTTACGGAAGATATGAAGAGAAAGAGGAGCAATGGCATAGCAATAAAGAACATATATGGCCCTCATTGCCACAAAGCAATTTATTGCCTGCCCTTATACAGAAATGTATTTGGGGGCTGGGCAATGCTTCAGTAGTTAAAATCACGTGCACCTCTTGTAGAGGGCTGGTGTTCCATTCCCAGCACCCATTGGGGCTGACTTAGCTCTGGATACAGGTGATCTGATGCTTTCTTCTGGCCTCTGTGAGCTTGGCATTCATGTGCACAAACCTCTTCCTCCACATATGCACCTAAGTAAAAATAAAAATAAAATATTTTCAAAAAAGAAATCTTTGGTTCAGACTCTGAACCAAACAAATGAAACAGTGAAGATATTTGGATTATAAAATTTGTTCTTTTTTAACAAACTAGGATCCTCCTCCAACATATTCTAAGTATCTTTAAGTTTTTTGATTATCAAGAGAAAGTCACTCTGGCTGTTTGTACAGCACACATTCCAAATGTCAGTTCAGCTCGTTAATTAATAACAACAATAAAAATCGCTTGATCTATATTGCCAGGTAACAAAGGCTTCTAGTGGGATTAACCATCTCTAAGAGTCATTTCAGGAAAGGTTGCCTTGTATCTGCCAAGAGTGTGACAAGCTTGGCAGGCTACAAAACCAAAGAGAAGGAAAACGCTGCTCAGAGCAAAAGCACTCTGGCAATTTTGAGTCTCTTCTCCTTTGTATCCCAAAATATGTTATACATCAATGGAGAGCCCACATGCAAAGCAGAAGAGACAGAGCTTGCTTTCTGGTTGGCAGTACATCTCCCGCTGTTATGAGGAAAGTGTAGTCTAGGTAGTTTTCAAAGAAGAAAATATTTTTTTGTTGCGTTTTAATATGTTTTCAAAGTTGTTATTTGAATAGCTGGCATTGTTGAGTTTTGCTACACATCCAACCATGTGCTGTCTCACGTATTTTTCCCTTAGCAACTACAGCTTCTCTCCCAGGCTGCAGCAAAATAAAGACATTTATGGAAAGGTTTTTCACTTTCCAGTTTTTCTTCCTACATGGCAGATTTCTGCATGCTTAGTGGCTGTCTAACCTGTCAATTTGCAGATAGGGTGATTAAATGAAGTATGTTCTTGTTGGTAATTGATAACTCCATTCTGAAAATGCAATGGCTTCAACCTGTTTTGAAAAACTGTATACCAATGTTCTCATGCACACAACCTTTTTATGGTGTGTTTTAATAGCTATTAGACTATAAATTATAAAAGCACTTTTTTAAATTTTCTTTATGATGGTTATAAATTTACTTACATGAGTGATGTCAGTGAAAAACAGTAACTATGCTTTTGTAGTAATTATTGGAAAACGGATGCTTTTGCTCACTGGCTGCTTATAGAAAGCCTATGCTCTTGGGGTTTAATTTTATTTTTCTTCTGATAAGCCAGTAGTCATCAGCACAGTGAAATCTGAACTATAAAGGCTGGGTGGCAGGGCTATTTGCAAACAGAAGGGAAACAGGCTTCTCTAAGAACCCTGTTAATTTATTGCTTAGTGTGGACATAGTTAAACTATTTATGGTTTTATAATCTTATCGCATGCAATTAGCAAAACTAAGAGAGGCAGACAGGACTTGTTACTGGTTTAATTCAGAGTCAAGAAGAAAAAAACCTATAGATTCACTATTCAGGAATTAGGTTTATATGATGGTTGGTTTTAATGTCAACTTGCTACAAATTAGAGTCACCTTGGTAGGAAGCCTCACCTGAAGCATTTCCATAATTGCCTTGAAATATGGGAAGACCCACCCTACACAAAAGCAAGAAAGCACCTTCTAGATGCAGTTCAGTAGAAAAGAGCATGGCAGAAGCCTACTTTCCTCTTGTTAGCTTGTCACTCCCTCTTTACTCTGATGATGCTAGTTCTTTCGCTGATATCAGATCCAGCATCTCCAGGCTTCTTTTGACTGAGGACCAGAGGCTCATTAAGAAACACCCAGGTCTTTGGGCCAGATTGGGACCGCTAAGGCCCGCAGCCTCCATGTGTTGTGCACCTATTGTGGTCTCAGCCTCTTTAGTGTGAGACAGCTTACCCACAAGGCACTTGGTGTCAAGAACTGAGCATGTGTAGATAGGATGACTGTATATAATATATTCGTATTCTGATGCTTCTGTTTCTCTAAGGGACCGGGACTCATGTAGTGTACTTATGGCTCAGATTATGTCAACTAACTTTTTATAATCCTAATTTATTTCTGTAATCATTGATTTTGGACTAAAACATTTTATGATAAACAAGACTAGACTCTGCTTTGGAAGAACGAGTCTCATTGGGGAGCAACAACCTATAAACACTGGGTTCCGATAAAATTATGAAAATGGACTTCAAAAACACAGATTAAGCAGGAAGTAAGACTGTTTAGTGTAGAGTTGATGAGGCTCATATTGGTAAATCACCAAATGAATATGGTGAGCGGATGAGAAGGGAAACATATCTGAGCCTTACAGTTCATGAAGGTTGATTGTCTGCTGCAAAACTGCTCAGTACACGGCAAGCTCATTAGATTAAGGGCAATAAAATTCTGGCAGCAACCAGTCTTACAAGACACAGTTTGTGACTTGAGATCTCTTTTACAAATGTTTCATGGATGTCCTTATTCCCAGAATTCAGTCAACAGTCCTTAGTAACTTAGTTCATGTCAGTGACATAGCTAATGTTAATATTATCTTCCTTTGAGATTGGTGTCAAACTCTGTTCAAAGCCTTACACCCGACTTAACGTACTTCCCAAGACAATGGCATGAGATGAATGTGACTGTCAGCATTTCATAGATTTAAGAAACTAAAGCAGAGAATTGGATATGTAACACCTGATACAATGAAGGGCACTGGCAAATGTAGGCACGGTGGTGGAAGCCAGGATTAACTAGCTTGAGATGGCCTTTGGGAATTTGTATTCTTTGACAATTTCAAACAGGAACATACTCAGTTTTGGTCATTTTAATTTTCATTTCAGTCTCATTTTCCCTCTACCAAAATGCATTTTCTTCTCTCAAACCCCCTCCTACTTATTTCCTCTCTTTCTGTTTTTCTGCCTCGTGGAGGTTAGTTAAGCTTCTTTCATGAGCAGGAGTGGGAGTTATTTACTGGAACAATGGAACTTCTCAGTGGTTCCACCACTCAGGGGACTGACCTTTCCACAGAGGAGCTGTTAATTGCCCATAGACCCTCATGAGTCCCACCCCCATGCATGACGAAATGGTAATGGTCTCACCTTGTGCAGGCAAGCACAGCAGTAATGAGTTCCTGAGCTATGACCATGTTGTGTTCAGAGGACCAAATTTCATAGCATTCCTCTCCAAACTCTGGCTTTTCCACTCTTTCTGCGTCTTTTTCCGTGGTGTCCCCTGAGACTGGGATCTGTGATACAGATGGAAAGATGTACTTTAATCGCTGACTATGCTTGCATGTTAAAAGTTAAGAGCAAAGGAAATAAGCCCAAATTTTTATATTGGTAATTTGTATTTAATCATTTACACATGTTTTTTAAAAATACAATTAAAGATCTTTTGTCTAAGATTTTTTTTTTTTTTTTTTTTTGGTTTTTCGAGACAGGGTTTCCCTGTAGTTTCTAGAGCCTGTCCTGGAACTAGCTCTTGTAGACCAGGCTGGCCTCGAACTCAGAGATCCGCCTGCCTCTGCCTCCCGAGTGCTGGGATTAAAGGCGTGCGCCACCACCGCCCGGCTTGTCTAAGATTTTTTTGACTTGTGGAATCCCAGATATGCAATATGTTTGTTTTTCTGAATTCATCTTGGATCTGTGTCAGATGAAAAAGAATAAAATGGAAATATGGAGCTGGAGACTAACCAAGAAAGGATAAAGAACAGTCAAATGGTGGGCGTCAAATGTTTGGTGGTTAGATTCTATTTTATGTGATTAGATATGCTTGCTGATAACCAGTGATTTCTCCTTGTCCTAAAAATGCTTGCATTTGTGTTGTTATGGAGTTAGAAACTTGAACGAATGGCAAAGCTTAGCACTCCATTCTCTCTTCGGCTCATGCCTCTTGCGCAGCTTCTTGGGAATTTTCTTGCGCTGCCTCCTCTTGGCATTCAGTCACGTTTTGTCATCAGAGTGATCACCTCAGCATTTGCACTTTTCCTAGGTCCTTGCAGCACCTCAAAGCCTATTTCAACATCTTCACCTGAGACTGAAATTTGGTTCTCATATCTAAATTAGTTTCCTGTACCTTCTACAACACATTGCCACAATAGCAGTTGCTTGAAATAACACAGATCTATTATCTGTGCTTCCGAAAGTAAGGTTTTTGTAATGCTTCTCATGTAGCTAAAATAGGAGTACTGAAAGACCCATAGGTCTAGAGATCATGCTGCTGCCTTCACCTACTAGGCTTAGGAACACTCTGCTGTCTTCATCTGCTCTGGAGGCCACAAATTTTTTCTTGGTTTAAAGACATCATATTTCGTGTTTACTTCTCTCTGCCTCTATGCAGATAGGGCCCCCTTTCCCACAGAAGGAATCTTACATTGGAACCACCTGGATAACCTAAAAAATAAAATTTCTCCTTCTTGAAGTTATCAGCTGAATCATATCCAAAAACATTGTATACATGTAAAGTAATATAGCCACAGGTGGTGGGGATGAGGGTGTGGGCATAAGAGGGAGCCGCTATTCTGCCTATCATAGAAGAGATTAGATGAGGTCATGTGCCTCTGAGAGCATGTGACAGCATTTGAAGAACAGCATGTTCATAGTGGGGTGAAGTGAAAAGCACATAACATCTGGAGCATGGAATCTGGTCTTACTTTGAAAGCCCAGGCAATGCTTTCTCTTTGCTCATCAGAGTTCGTGCAATGGAAACTTGATTCCCAGTTCAACAAGTCAGAGACGAAGGCTGAATAGGTCATGAGAGCTCCACCTTAAAGAATGGATTAGTGTAGTTACCACAAGGGTGGGTTCATTATTGCAAGAGTGGGCTTTTTCATAAGGGGGTTTAGCTCCCTTCTATTATTTCCCTCTTGCCATTCTTTGGTTTCCTTGTGAGAATACACAAGATAGACGTCAGTAAATGCTCTTAGATTTCTGAGTTTTCTAAACAGAGAACCCAAAAGTCCTGTTCTTTCTAATTAGTTAGTATTAGTTAGTATAACAGGTATTCTGTTATAGCAGTACAAAATTGACAAGGAAAAGACTTGAGTAGGAATTTGACCTGATTTCGAACATGATACCTGGACAGGCATTTGTTCCTCCCAGAATCCTGTGCAGATCTCTGAGAGTTTGGGATCTGCTCAGTTCTTGACCACAGGTGGCTTCACTCCTTCACCAGATGGCATGTAAAAGGAGATTGATGGATCCCCTCCTGGAGAACGCTCCTGAAGCCTGTAGTGGGCGAAAGAACGTGAGCTGAAGGATTTTGATACCAGAAGTCACCAGAACCTTAACAGCTGTGGTGAGGGACAGCCTGCCACTTAAGATATGCACTCTCTCCGCCTTGGGAAAGAGACCTTTTTTTTTTTCTGAACCAAAAACACAAAAAGAAAAAAAAATAGTATGTTTCGGTTTCTTAATCTTACAGCATTTGCTTCAGGTAAATCTTGTAAAAATGCCCTTTCATTAATCTGCGTTTTCATTATAATAGAAAATCAGTGACATAGAAAAACCATTTTGCTATTATAGAAACAAGTAAAGTAATGAGATTTTTAAAAGTCTGTAAGAAGCATATTTTTATTTATATCTTTTTAATTATGAAAATTAAATGATAGACTTCGATTGCTACTTTTAAAAATTAAGATAGATAAAAAAGTTTAATCTAGCTTTTGTGGTCTGTTGTGCTAGTGAACTCATCTTTCACTGAATACTATAAAATCTGCAATTTTGGAAACTGTCTAGATCAGCACAACCACCACAGGACTCACCTACGTATGCTCAAGCAGTATGGTGTGAAGTAGACATCACCCTACAGATTAGCACTGCAAACAAGTTCCTACAGGGAACTTGTATTCCAGCACAACACTCAAGCGTTATTCAAATGCAAGGATAGTGAACCAGAATCAGTGGCACTAGCACAAGTAAATGTGGCTCCTGCCCCAAGGAGCGTAGACTCTAATGTGCAAGGCAGCTAAGTGAAGAAATACAGTGTCACGGACATGTGTGATGAATGGAAGTGATTGAGTTGGAAGTGGGTGAAGAGGCAGGTAGCACCGTGGGATTGAATGACATGGTTCAATGCCCAGTCTTGAGTGTACCTGCCAATCCTGTATGTCTAGAAACTAGACATTCTCAATGCAGCAGAGGTAGATGCCCTGATCTTCACTCAGGAGCAATGGCTAAATTCTGGGCACCGATGGAGAAACCAAAGAACAGCTTCTCTTTCCACAGTCAGTAGGACCACATTCCTTTTGTTCATGTCACGTTCCTTTCCCGGGGGCAACAATAGTTTCAAAGACTCATCTAGAACTCTCTGTGGTTCTGTGGTTAGTCAGACACGGGAGATACCTTTGACTTACTAGTAACAAAAGTGGAGCGCTTGCTTTTAGTACAGTGTCCAGAAAATTTGTGTCGGCTGATTCTGCAGCCAACACCTATAACTTCTTAGGTATGTGCTTAAAGAATTTTTAATAGACACTCATAGAAAGGAAAATGTTTGTTGTTTAGATACATTATTATCCTGACAGAACCACCGGTCGCTATCGTAGCAAGGCATTTCAGCACAGTAAATGTTTAACAACAGAACTTATTCCCATAGGCCTCATTTCTTAGCCATGTAGCTAGAAGCAGAAATACACAGGTGTGACTTAAGCAGAAACAATACAAAACTGTGCAGTATGTTAGTGTATGTGTCTCCTCCCTAGTATTCTAATAGAGCTGCTAGTAAAACACTCCCATATGATTGAGGGAGAGAGTATGCTGATATTTTTCCTAAAGGTATTTTTCCTAAAGATGTCAGTGCCAACCACCTCTAGAAATGATTCTGATTCCATGAAGAAGTCATCTATTTCCTTGTGTATGTAAACCTTCATCTTAATTGCGGAGTTAATGTCATTTCCCTTTGTAGCTATTAGCGTTAATCTCTGTGTACAGTTTGCTTATCGCAGTAAAGCTTGGCTATCTAGAGACCAGGCATCCCCAAACCACAGGCTTCCATCCAGATCTGGAGACAACCAGGGAAAGTAAACACACACAGCACCATCACTACGGCGTCCCTCTCACCTCACAGGCATGCTTCTTGTAGCTGCTTGACATAAACAAAGCAACAAGGCCAGGTGGAAGGTTAAAGACCCTGTGTTGTAAGTGACTGATTCCCTAACAGGAAGAAAGAAAGAACAATCTGTAGACAAAATGAGACTTTGCTGGTGCATGAGAAAGGGTAGCCTGTATCCAATAACCATAAACAAAGAACAAGTATGCAGAAAGAAGAAATAGAAAGGCAAGGCGTATGATTTCCTTACAGGTATTGGGGAAAAGAAGAAGAGAGAAGAGGTGGACATGGATCAGGGAATCGTAATTGAAGATGCTGTAATAAGAGCAGCTAGTGAAGGAGGTCTACAATAGAAGAGATCCAAAATGATGGAGATGGATGTTCATATGATCAGAGACCAACAGCAGAAGTAGGAACCATTGACCCATAGCAGGGGAGATCATGTGGTCAGTAACTATGGCTTAAGACCACTGCTCTGTTAGCTGCGAAGGGCTACAGGATTGGTCCAAATTATTACGTTCCATTTGATTCCACATGGCCTCTCATGACTGGTACTGAGTCCTGCGCTTCATCCTTGTATGCATTTTTGGCCCCTATTGTCCCCTTGCATTATGCTAAATACCTGGCAAAGCTGACTTCCGCTTAAATCCAGGCTTGTGTGTGGATGCTGAATGCAGCCCAATTAGACTATTTCAACATGGCATGCGTGGTGAGACATAGTTTTCCCAAACTGTGCTAAGAGGGACATTGAGAAACATCCTAGCTCATACGGTGACCAAAACCAATCATCATCAAAGAAGGACTTTATAGCTAAGGACCATGTCTCTGGTGTCAAGCTTAGCCATGACATATGATAGTCAACTTCCATCCCTTATCAAATACTCTACACAAATGCATGTAATCTCAATTTCTAGAGAATTAAGTCTACACCAATAATTACCTAGAAAAAAATAAAGATCTCAAATATAACTCTTATAATTTGGACCCTTGCCAAAGACAGGAAGGAAATTTGTCAACACATTTAAATCAGTATCTGTAAATTTATGTTAACAAGGAGGCCCTGATTATATAGGACAAAGGAGAAAATGAAGTAGCCCTTAGACCAGACAACACGGGTCTAGTCCAAGTCTGACAACTTCCTTGTTATGTAGCTTTCGTAGAATCTTTCAGCTGTCTGCTGAAAACTAGCATCAACCACAGCTGGTTCATAATCAGATCGGTCTCATGGAGTCAAATAACATGCTACCATGGAATTTTCTTAACAAATATTTAATCCACAGTAGTTATTATTAATAATCAAGAAAATATTTATATTTCTGATATGGATATTTCTGTTTTGAAGAAGCACCTAGAAAACTTTAATTAGGAGACTTTGAGTCAGTGTAGGACAGGGAGGGAGTCCATGTCTTTCGTCTTAAAAAGCTCTCCAGGCAGTGCTGATGTCCAGCCAAGACAGAGTTTTTACATAGCCTCCCTGTCTTGGTGTCCAGGTCCAAGTATACACCTGTCCATCACCATGAAATGCTCACTATTGACCCCGGTCCATACTGCAGATGGTCAATAGGTCTGAAGCGGGAAGAAGGATGCTATGGTGATGACTGACTTCAGAGTAGTGGTTTTCTATAAGAAAACTGAAAGGTCTATCGTGAACTCACTGAGAAGGTAAATTATTTCTACAAGAAAGTCATTGACCACACCATGTGAGCTTTGAAAGATTTCTTTGGGGATTTAAAGAATTTGGAAAGCCCAGGCTTTGCTTTCCTAAAACTTCTAGAACTCATGATTCTAATACATGTTTTTGCCTTTTCTTTGCAGAAGTCATTTTGGCCTGTATTGTACAGGAAGCATGTGGGAAAAGCTCAGATTAGCTGGAAACAGATATGTTACCGTTACACTACATTGAGTGTGTGTGTGTGCGTCTGTGTGTGTGCGTGTGTGTGTGCGTGTGTGTGTACAATATGAGCTGTTATGAGATAGGACTTAACGTTGAAGCTCCATTAAACTTTTATTGGTTAGAAATGGACCAAACTGCCCTACTCCTGCCAGGAGGTTTAACAAGCTGCCTTCTTCAGTGAGGCACAGTTACTGGGGCATAGAAAGAGTCGGAAGCTGCCGAGTAGAGCAAACGCGGAGCAGAAAGGTCACTCCCAGCCAGTAAGTGGCTGATCCTGGCATCTTTTACAGCTTTTAGGAAGAGGAGGCACTTGAAATCCCGGAGTGTGTATCTGGCTTGGGTGCTCATGGGAGACTGCCTCTGATAGAATCCCTAGGGGTGTGAACATACGAAACTCAATCCAGCGACTCTGGGAAGTCTCTTCCACGATGCAAGCACAGTATACTCATCATGCAGTAATTCCTCAAAATAAATAAATAGAATAGTGACTTCTGCTTTCAGCTATTTTGGTAAGAGCAGTGAAGGATGTTGAAGGGTCAGCAGATGGCAGCACTAGACGAGAGGAAGAGAATCCGCATGACCTGAGGAATCTTTTCCTTCAGCTGCTTGGTGAAGGCTTTCCAGAGCAATGTTCAGACAAGAGTGTTCTTGGTATTGATCCTCTGGATTATGGCTGTCCAGTATTGTGATCAGAAAGAGGCAGGATCTATCACACACACTTTGATGGACCGCTGTGGATTAGACCCAGGCCCTTGTGTATGATAAACCATCGCTCACTACTGAGCTGCATCACCAGCTCAGGATTTGTTGCTGTTTTGAAGCAGGGTCTAGAACTATCACAGGCTGACCCAGAATTTACCCCGTAGCGCAGTTGGACCTCACACTCACAGAGATCTGCCTACCTTAGCCTCTTGCACGCTGGAATTACAGGTGTTAGCCACATACCAGGCAGGTTTGGATTTTTGTTAACTTTTACAGTATGATGCAAGTAATGGTTTTATTTTCACATTTTCATGCAAATGTGCCATTGGACTGATTTATTCGGCTTTCCCAAATTATTTATTTTTGGATACATTCCTACATTTAAAACCATACATCCTGTTATTCTATAATAACCCATTGCTTATTCGTATCTTTTTTCCAAAAAATTCTTCACATTCATTTATTAGATGGCATTCTATGTGCATTTGTGAAGATTGGGGGCAACTCAAGGCGACTCATTTTCTCTTTCCACTGCACGAGCTCTGGGGTGGTCAGGCTTGGTGGTTACCTATTGTCTCTGAGCCATATCAGCAGCCCTTGTGTTTCTCTGTAGATGATTACCTTTACAAAGCTCCTTTCTTGTTGCATGTGCTATGGTTTGTACAAGCACAATCCAGCAATTGAGCCATTTTACAATGGTGACTATAGCTATTTGTTTCACTATTTTAGGAGAAAAGAGAGAAATTGAGTTTCTTTTGGGCTGGAAAGGGGAATTCTCTAATGCAACCATCATAAATGAAGAATGTTGGAGAGGATGGAAAGGAGGAGAAGCAAAGAGATTTTTCTGTTGTTATGGGTTTGTTCTGTTTTGTTTTGTTGTTTGTTGTTTGTTTTTTGTTTTTTGTTTTCTTTGCTTCCTTGCTTATTTTGATTTGCTTCTTTTTGTGGGGGCACATCAGAGATGAGGGAAGGATATGGGGGTACTGGGAGGTGAGCAGAATTGGGGCACATGATGTGAAACTCCCAAATAATCAAAAAAGTTAAATATAAAAATGCTATAAAATACTATAACTTTGTCAGTAATTTTAATAAAACACTATTTTAGAGATTTAAATTATGGTAAGTACTATTAAGGGTTTTGATAATTTGCCACAAAAAGATGATATTTTTGTCTTATGATGGTGTGGATTGTGATGTAAAGGAAAACCATGAGTTATCAAAATGTTCAACAAAGGGAAAGTTATCAGGAGGCTCAAGGAGACATGCTTTATGTGAGAATAAGGAAATGGCCAAAGATTTTGCATTCAGGTAAAAAGCTGGGTATGTCTGAGGCAGGAGTGGGGAGCTCAGATAATTTACTCCTTTTAGGATGCAGAGTAAAGAATATCAAGATTGAATTCTCACAACTGGAATGGAAAAGTCTTCAGGGGAACCTGAGCCTTAACTTTATTTTGGAGGAGACAGGCACAGGAAATATTTATATGATCTGTGATAAGCATTATCAAAAGACTAGTAGTTTAGAGGGCACCGGATGACAGACACAATAGCCTCAGGAAAAAAAAAGAAACTGGCCAAATGAAGACATCACAGCATAGAAGACTAAGAGACTAGCTTTCTCTTCTGGTGACTAAGGATGAAAGAGGCGAGGAGCGCAGTTATGTGGAGGTCTGTAAGACTGTTCTCGTAGACACGGAAGGCCACCCAGCAACACATGTATAGCACATTCTTGAATTACGTTGTTGATTGGCTCGCATTTGGGTGCCTCTGCAGAGCGACATACTTTGTCTCTGGAGTGTTGAAATTCCCACATGTAATCTTAGTTGTTTAATACTAGCTAAACTACTGAGGATATTGAAATTACTTGATCAAAAATAGCCTTAACTTACAGATCTTTGTGGTATGTCTCAATATTGAAATTTTATCTTGTATTCATAAGGCCTTTAAATAATCTACCCATTCACACATGATAACCCATTTTATAATGACAACAAAGTATCAGCTTTAGCAAGAGAAGGCCCCAGATGTTCTTATCTTACTTCCCACAGGGTAAGAACACCAGTGAGAGGCAGCCGTTTTGCCCGGGGCTGCCCAGAGAAAGCTGGAGTGTTGGCGACAAGTGCATCTGTCACTACACCAATAATAGAATGCCAAATCTTTGGAGAAAGATCACGGCTGTGACCGTTCAGAATTACTTCTATTTTTCAAAACATTCTGGTACAGGATTTTAAACAAGATTGTTTTATTTTCATACTCATAGCAATTTAGATAAGCATGCTGGTCAATGAGTTACATGGACATTATATCATTGACAATAAAGTGTTAATAATTTAAAAGTAGCATCAATGAAAGTTGATTGAATTATATAGCAAGAGGGAAGAAGAGAATTTTCTGAAGCATAAATACAATATCAAGTGGAAACTATTAATCTTTTGTTTGATAGCAAATTTAAGATATCATACAGAAGAATTCACCTCATTAACGATGAAATCTTAAAAAGGGGGGCACAGCATAAAAACAGACAGGTGGATCAATGGAAATAAGTCTAAGGCCCTAATGTAAATCCGTACACCAATGACTACCTGATTTTTGACAAAGAAGTCAAAATTAAACAATAAAAAAAGAAAGCATCTTCAACAAATGGTGCTGGCATAATTGGATGTAGGCACATAGATGAATACAAGTAAATCCATATCTATTGCCCTGCACAAAAGTCAAGTCCTAGTGAATCAAGCACCTCAACATAAATCCAGTTACACTAAAGCTGATAGAGGAGAAAGTGGGAAGTAGCCTTATGCAATGGCACAGGAGACAGCTTCCTGAATATGACACCAATAGCACAAACACTGAGACCAACAATTAATAAATGGGACCTCCTGAAACTGAAAAGCTTTAAGGCAAAGGACACTGTCAATAAGACAAAACAGCAGCCTACAGAATGAGAAAATATCTTCACCACCCCACATATGACAGAAGCCTATCTCCAAAAATATATAAAAATCTCAAGAAACTATGAATCAACAAACCAAATAATTCAATTAAGAATGGGGTACAGATCTAAACAGAGAATTCTCCACAGAAGAATCTCATATAACCGAGGTAGCATTATTTTTAGTAACACAATTAATAAAAACCTAGAGATAGAATTTGGGGTTTAACCTGAAGCTCAGAAAAACAAAAAGCCAACCACTAGTTCTTATCTCTACCTCAGTCAGAAATGGCAATCCTGCCTCCAGGAATCTCAGAATGAGACTGTATGTGAGAGCTGTCTCCTCCTGTCTTAAATTCTTCTTACCTCTCAGTTACATTGCAAAGTAGTGTGGCTACTGGGATTAAAGGTGTGTGTCACCACTGCCTGGTTTGTAAGGCTGACCAGTGCAGTTGTTTTACTCTCAGAACTTCAGGCAAGTTTCATTTATTAAAATACAAATGAAATGTCACTACAGTATGCTTAAAGAATTATATGGAGTAAGGGAACACTCCTCCACTGCTGGTGGGAGTGTAAACATGTACAGCCATGTTGGAAATCAGTATGACAAGTTCTCAGAGAATTGGGAATCAATCTACCTCAAGACTCAGCTACAGCAACCTTGGGCATCTCCTCAAAGGCTGCTCCACCATACCATATAGACACTCACTTAATTCTTTTCATAGCAGCTTTGTTCATTATAGCCAGATTCAGGAAACAACCTTGGTGTCCCTCAGGTGAAGAAAGCACTAAAAAATTTGGTACATTTATGCGATGGAGTATTACTCAGCTGTTAAAAACAAGGACACCAGGAATTGGTAAATGAATGGAACTAGAAAAAAAAATCATCCTGAGTGAGGTAGATGACCCAGTTCAAGAAATACACCCAGATCTCCCTGGGAAGGGGAAATAGAAGGGATTTGGTGAATGAACTGAGGTGTGTGGGGATGGGAACTTGAGAGATCAGGTTTCTGGAGGGAAGAGGAGATACTGAAAGAGACTATTGGCAAGGAGGGGTATTTCAGTGTCAGGTAAAAACATGGCCCAGGGAATCTCATAGGCATCGACAGTGATGACCGCTGTTAAGACTCAGAGCAATGGCAGACAAGTATCTGGCCATCTTTTGTGATCAGACTGACACCTAGCACAGGTATTATCAGAGATTTTATCCAGCAACCAATGGAAACAGATGCAGATCCACAGCCAAACATTAGGTGGAAGTCACGGAATCCTGGTGAAGAAGAAGAAGGAAGGATTGTAGGATCAGAGAGGTCAAGGACATCACAAGAAAACCACAGAATCAACTAGTCTGGGCTCATAAGGGCTTGCAGACTGAACTGACAATCAGGGAACCTGCATAGAACTAGGCATTCCGCATATATGTTACACTTATGTAGCTTGGTCCTCTTGTGGGGCTCCTAAGAATGGGAGCAGGGTCTGTCTCTGACTCTTTTACTGGCTTTTGGAACCTACTCCTCACACTGGGTCACCTTGTCCAACCATAATACATGGGGAGGTGCTTATTCTTACTGCAACTTGACATGTCAGGTTTTGTTGATGCTCATGGGAGACCTGCCCTTTCCTAAACAGAAACGGAGGGAGAGTGAATTGGGGGTGTGTGTGAGACAACAGAATGGGAACTCGGAGAGAGGGAATAGGATGAGAGGAGGGTGGAGAAATTGAGGTCTGGATAGAAAAAATAAATAAATAGAAAGTCTTGATACCCTGAAAGCTCTTAACAGATATTATTTACTGTTAGTATTGTTATTATTTCTACGTGTGTTTGAATGTGAATGCAAAAAAAAATGAATGGAATATCTATCACATCTTCAGAGTTAGTTCACCTCCACAGCATTGCTCAGGTGCCAACTCTTCCATGCTGCCCAGGCAAGGTGTGGAGCCCATGAGGTGTAGGGCAAGTTCTGCACAGCCCTCAGCCATCAGCATGGACCCAGGTGACAGCCTGGACCAAGGATGTCACACGGCCTTTGGTGATGACATGGGCCACTGATATCAGCCCAAACCCTGCTGTTGGAGGGCACAGACCCAGCCATGGCTCTCAGTGGCAGCACAGGAAGGTCATCCCCATGGCTGTCAGGTGGCCGCAGAGGCTACTCAGACAGTACTGCTTCTCACCACCCTCACCTCTGCAGTTCTGCTTCTGCTCATAGGTCACAGACTGTTCCGCTTCGCTCTCTCTGTCACCTCCACCATGTTCGCTCATCTTATTGGCGTCCACCCTGCCTGGACCGTACTGCATGGCTACAGCCACGGGCGTCTCTACGTCTTCTGTTCCGTGGGCACCACAAGGCTTCTCTGGTGTCTTTTACTGCTGCATCTAGGGGCCCTGGAGGGCCCTGCATCTGTACAGTCCATCTTGGCAGGACAGCCATGGCAGTAAGTACTCAAGGTCAATTTGAACCACAATCAGGGGGAGAGTTGACTACTGAGGCTCAGCTTGCTTCGTTCTTTTTATTCAGGCTACGCCCCTGCTCATGGAATAGTGCCATTTCAGGGATGTTTTCCCACCTCACCTGATATAATCTAGCAACTCCTTCACAGACATTATTAATTTGTTTCCATGCTGGGTTGAAGGCGCATCAAGTTGACAATGAAAACTAACAGCTTATTAACTAAGGTATATTTCGTTGCAGCTTTAGTGACTGATAATACTGCAGGCACAAACAGAAATACATGTGTAATTATAATCGGTCACTTCATAACACCAATGCTCCTCATGGTAGATGCACACATGTACATGATTTCTATCTTCGTAACTGATTCATTTCAAATATATTTAGTTTTCATTATTTTATTTCTCCTCATTCATCCAAAAGCATATTCTGGAACATTCACCTATGCAAAATAACCCACGTGCCATGTTGAAACAACAAACAGCTATCAAATATGGCAGATGAGAAACGCATGTATAAAGTTACCATGACTCCCTCATGCCTGCAGCAGGATAATGGTAAAAGTACCAGAAAGGATCAGAAAGCAGAGTACCACCCCCATATCAGAGAAAAAAATGGATATAGTTTCACGGAGGAAAGGATAGAAGATGTGTTCAGAAACAGAGTGCCCTAGGAAGAAAAATGGGGGCACAGCTAAAACAAGAATGTGAGGTTGGTGGGGTGGTAAGCTCTCTCAATCTGGCTGTCATACTTGAATCCAATAGAAATGAGCATCTCTTTCAATAAAAAGTGCATTCCTGGGATTCAGTAGTCCATCCACAGTTCCTGTATGTGTCCCGTGATTGGAAGTATATCCAGATAGAAATGGCCATATTCAAGTTTAATTTTATCTTTGTGTATGTATCTTTGTTTTTTTTCCTGCACATATGTCTGTGTGCCACATCTGTTCCTGGTATCTGCAGAGGCCAGAAGTGGGCATAGGTTCCTCTGGAACTGGAGTTGCAGCCAGCTGACAGCCACCATCTGGGTGCTGGGAATCAAACCTTGGTCCTCTGGAAGAACATGCAGTGTTTTTTCCTGCCGAGCCCTCTCTCCAGAGCCCTCTCTCCAGACCTGTATTTGAATTTCTGAAAACTTGTAAGGAAGAGGAGAGAAGTTAGGCCTCTCTGGCAATGAGCTGCAGCCCAATATAATGAAGCAGCCCTGTGGATAAGCCCCGTGGCTTATCAGACTCACGGGTTCAGTTTCTACAAAGTAAATGTTTTTAATCCATGCATGTTTCTTGGGGGATAGACCCATACCCCTAGGAACAAATATGTAATGTCTCGGAATGACTGAATATCTCAGTAATCTAATATGGTCTAATGCTCTTAGTGACTCTTAGAGATTTTGTCACATGAGAACTTGAGTTTGACGTGAGATCTAAAAGGCTCCTTTTCATATATTCACAAGTATCAGGTTAATCTGGTAGTCCCCCATTGTGACAGCTCTGGGGGTAAATGTGACATGCTGCTTTACGCTGGGTGCTTGGCTTGTACATTTCATGACTATAATTATTATTTTACTTATCAAATAGGACTCTTATTTCCCTGAAACAGAGAAAACTAGAAAAAATTGAAAGAGAGCAATTATCTTCAACTTGAATCCTAAGATGTTTAAATCATCTCTTGTTTCCTTTGCATTAAATATTTATATTGATTTCTTAATACTGTAAGGGACACTTAACACCTCTATTTATATATAAATGACTGGAAGAACACTTTTATACTTTCAACTGAAGTAGATTATTAAGGAATAGGCACTTGATATTGTATGAGAAAGTAGTTTGTTACTTTAATGTATTCCATAAATTATAATTGAGCATACTTAAAATACAGTTACTCATTAAAAACAGGGAAATTCACCCCGAACTAAGACTTTTCCCTTGTAAATTTAAGCCTGTCATGTAACAGAAAGCATTTTTCTGTAGTTCTTTCCTACCCTTGGTTTGTAACTCTCTTTAGATTTTTCTTAAGAGAATTGACTTTGAATTCCATTCATTTTACAGGTCTCATTGTCCTCACTTTTCCTGGATACACACCTTACATCTCCTCACTGCCTTCTCTGATTTGATACCTTCCACTCGGTGCTGCGTTCAACGCACTCGATTCGCTTTGCATTCCAAAGAGTCACAATTTCTTGACTGTGCAACCATCTCAGCTAAATGTCCAGCCTGCTCTTTTCAAACCCAGTGGTCCATATTTACAGACAAGTTTGGTTTTGACTTCAGTTCTTCCGCTCTTTGATCGGTCAGTCCGTGCCTTGAAAGCAATGTGCACCAAATTTCAAGCAGTATTTAAGATTTCCCTTTTTCTACAGAACATCATCTTTGTAGCCATTTGCATTGTTCATTTTGTATTTTGGCTATTGGCATTAACAGTTTCTTGTTTATAGCAATTGTACATAGTAACTCATTATTTCACGATGACATTTTATGCACCGTGTGGTGTATTTGGTTGTATTCAACTCCTTTTGCTCTCTTTTGATCTCTTTCCCCCCTCCACTCCTATCTTCCTTTTCCCAGTTCATCCTCCTTGTACTTTATGACTACAAGTTTTGGGAAATGTCTCAGTGAGTTGCCTTGGGGTTATGGTATTTCTTTCAATCTTCTAATTTAAACCTCTTTAATAACGTGGCTCAGCTTGGAGTCTCCAGGATATCTCCTGAATGGCTTAGGAGTTCTCTTTAATGAACATCCACTGGTACATTATACGTGAAAAATATTTATTTCTAGAACTGCTTTTCACCAGGTACTGTTAAAAAGAAAGTGAAACTCAGGAGGACAAAGACTCACAGGTAGTATACCATGATTTGTGAATTTATAGCATCCCCTAGTCTGTCTGTCTGTCTGTCTGTCTGTCTGTCTGTCTATCTCTCTGTCTGTCTCTCTCGCTCTCTCTCTTGCTCTTTCTCTCGGTATGTTTATCTGTCTCTGTCTGTTTGTCTCTTAGTCTATCTCTCTCTCTCTCATCGCTGTTTCAGATCAAATAGACTGGGAGAAAAATGGCCACCACATAACTCTCATGCAGCCTAAGAAATCAGTTCAACTCTCTATTTTCACTGACCACACCAGGAATTTCCTATGTTGGTCTCCACTACACGAGTTTGTGGACCCATTTGCCTGGTCTGGAAATGTATAATGTATCCTGGTCTCGGTAAATGGAGTTAACCCATTCTTATTCACAGAAAGGAATGTGTAAGCAAAGCAACTGCAGCATTTAGAACTCTTCTTCCACGGGGATTGAGGCAGTCATCCTGGCAATATGTGCTGGAGGGTACTCAGATTCACTCTCCAGTCCGATCTACATAGGAAGTGCCTTTTCTGGAAATCCGGCTAAGATCAGCTAAGGAGCAGAAAAGGAGAACAATGAGTGCAGGTATGCCCCAGAATCGAGTTACGGCAAGCATTCCATAAACCTGCAACATCTCAGGTCAATCACCTTTGAAGATGACTTGCTGTTTGGAGATGTGTTTATTGACATTATTGTGTTTGAGGCTTAAGATTCTGTCAGTTGCATTATAAAAAAAAGTGGATGACATTCAGAGAGTTTACATTTTTATTATGAAAGAAAAATACTGGCTATTTTGAGAAAGGTATTAATTTCTTTTTACAGCTATTGTCACCACAGAGTTTACACTTTCCCACAATTCTTTTGTTTATTACTGCAATAATTTTATAATTACCTTCCTTGTTTTAGTTTTTCTTCAATTTTTTCCAATCCACTATACACATGTGTAGCGTGGTGGTCAGGCAGCAATGGGAAATAACCAAAACTAGCCTTGTCCAAAATAATCAGCTTTAATAAAGGAAGGAAGTGGGGCAAACATACAGAGCCAGGGTTCCAGCAAAGAGCAGGGAACCAAGAGGGCGGAGCTTACCCAAACCCAGTTCTTTTGAAGGTATTTTTTGCCCAAGAGTTTCCACGCCCCTCAGACAAAGGATTGGTCAGCCTCCCCAACATCTCCCCCTTTTGTCTAAATAAGACAGATTCAAAACCAAATAGAACTATATACAATGGGAACAGATCATATAAAATTACAAGAAGCAAACAATATTAAGCAAGGAACATATAACAGAAGTTCTACTAAGCATTCTACTTCAAGGAGTCTAAATAATGTAGAGGGTAGCTACAATTATCTAATCTTCAACCCCATCAAAGATCTGAGAAGGGAAGTAATATTACTTAAGCAACCAGGAAGTACAAACGAGAAACTTTCAAAATGTCCAACAGATGACAGAGACAACTGACTACCTGGGCAATCACACAAAGTCTCATAGCAATGTTGAGGCAACCAACTTTGGCTAAGGCCTAACACAACCGACATACCATTTTTCAAAGGCAAGGAACCTTTAGTAGAACTATCCGACCCTGTCTTGGCAAGATAAGACAATTCTGTTTTATCCACTTATGGATATTCTGAATCTTTGTCAGTAGTCGAGGTATGGGCTTTTCTTTGCCCAATGGCCAGTTCTGCCAAGAAGAAGACAAACTCCCAGTAGAGTGTCTTTGGTGCTCAATATTCTCTAAGGAGTAGAGCATTGTTGCCAGGAGTGATTGTGTCTCATAAGTACAAAACTCTAGGTTAGATTAAAGGCCATGTTCTACAACTCTTCGAAGAGGTTGAAGATTATACTATCTATATTAAATATAGTCTCTATGTATCTAAAAAACCTGCTTATCCTAAATATAAATATGACAAACATAATTCTCAATACCTATCTAACTTGAAGACTAAGAATAGACAACTGTGCAATAAATGAAGACAATGATTTCCAAATGTAAACAAGGTCATTACATAAATAATATCCGAGGTAGAAATGTACATTGCAATATGGTAAACAATTTCATTACATAAATAATATCAGAGGTAGAAATGTACATTGTAATATGATATATATCTCAATATAATAATTGTTTCAAACAGAGGTAGAAGCATACTCTTATACAATGTTCAATATATCAATATACAAGAATCAGCACCAATACAGTTTTCTAAAAACAATAACTCACAAATATCAATCATTCCATCAGACCAGTTAATCCCTCCTTTTTTTTCAATGTATACACCCCTGACGTGATTATACAACTCAAGTTTCTGAAGGATCTGATCCAAGTCATTGTCTGATATGCAAGTGTCTTCATTACCTGGCTCTTTCGGCATACAATTAATTTTTTTCTGACATTTCTCTCCATACCTCCTTGTGCTCCAGGTAAAATACTTGTTAAGAATGAGGCAATGCTTGTGTGTGTGCTACTCTTCTGTGTAAATGTCCTTCTCTGTGAAGATGTTTTCATTTTGCCTTGTGTAGTCTAGATGCAATCCTTCCTCAATGTCTGCTCCTTTTCACCATGGTCTTTTAATCTTGCTGTATGTGCAACACTAACTCCATACAGGAAGGCTGGTGATTAAGAACTAACCTATCTCCTCCTGGAAACCTACTGGATTCTGTATGTAGAACTGAGATGTGACTAATGTGGTAGGAAGAATATGAGCATCTAGGATGTAGATGTGGTTGCCATGATCAAAGAGGGTATAAGTGAGTTGCCAGCATCGCACCATACACATTCATACACAGCATTTCTGACCTGAGAGCTATGTATGTAATGCATTATAAACACAATCTTAGGTTTGATAACTGCTTCTATAAGCCTCATATTTTATATAATTACCAAGAAGAGAATTTTAGAATAGAATGAAAAGAACATCACTTAGGGGCTTGTTTTAAAATAGCAGAGCTCTGGGAAATGGGATGAAAATGTAGACTGTACATCTTGTATAATAAAGTATCATTGGCTCTTTAAGTGGCAAAGTATCTTTGAGAATATGGTCTCATTTTTTCCAAGTACATTTGAAGCTAATATATGCTCACTCTAAACATTATCTCAGAAAAGTGAGGCACATGTCCTGTAATTATAGCCTTAATGCATTTAAAGTAAGATATGCACTTAAGAAGTGATACTTCAGGAACAAATTTTTATGTTTTTATGTTCAATTGTTACCTAAGTTAGAGGCCACCTGCAATACCATGTCCCTAAAATTGACATTCATCTCTCAGTCACCCATACATTTACAGAAACCACTGCAAGGCACAGGATAGGCTGTTAGCATCTAGAAGCTAACAAAGCAGACTGAATTAAATCCTCAGATTAACTGCATTTGACTTCTGATGGCAGAAGGAAGCAAAAATAATGAAATTAGGTCAAGATAGTGACTGAGTTTCTTTCTCATGTTCTCCCTCCTTCTGCTCCTCATCAGGACCTTGGGAGCTCAGTCCGGTACTCCAATGTGGGGCTCAGTCATTTTCTTCATCTATCACCAGGTGGAGGTTCTTCTTATTATCTTCTCAAGGATCCCAAATTATAGTCTCGATGTCCTTTAATTATGTCTAGAAACCGATTATGAGTAAGTACATCCCAGAGTAGGGAATCCTGATGGCTCCTTGGCCTGGAGAGGGAGGGAGGGGAAGTATGGGTGGAGGGGGGGGATGGAAGGGGGAGGAGGAGGGGAGGAGATGGAAATTTTTAAATATAAAAAAATAAACCATGAAAAAAAAAGATATTGACTGAGTGGAAACAAGGAGTTACAGCAAGGAAGCAGGCAGGCACCATTTGAGGGCGCCAAGTCAATACCAGCTTGTTTTACATGTGCTATTTGAACAGAGACCTCCAGGAGAAAGGGAAGGCACATAGGACTGACTAGAGACAGAATGGGAAGGACAAGGTGTCTGGCTGGAGAATATTTGGTTTATTAAAAATAAATTTAGAGGAATAGAAAACCCATAAGTAGGGCTGGAAGCATGCCAAGTGGAAGAATGTTCACTTGATATGCGTGAAAGCCTGGTTAAAGCAAAAGCTGTAGAAAATAATTACAGAATTAACGATAATGCACAAGATTGACAGAAATTACATCATGGAATGTGCAAATTAGTGCCACTAAGAGAAAACGCAAGTCCTCTCTGCCAGAGGGATATTTTTGATGTAGTAATTTTTGTAGGCAAAATAGGTAGGTAAGGTGGGTAAATTGGTAATCCAAGAAATCATTCGGATTAGCCTTGGAGACCAATGAAAGAGTAGAGATTTGAAATAGCTACAGTGGGAATGAAAGCTAAATAAAGACGTGCTGGGTTGAGAACACACTGGGTTTTGGATCCTAAGAAATGTAAGTTGGAGGAGGATTGACTTGGTTAGGGCCAGACACAGGGTGGATGGATTTACATATGCTGTATATAGAGACTGTATGGGCAGGAGATTGACTTGGTTAGGGCCAGACACAGGGTGGATGGATTTACATATGCTGTATATAGAGACTGTATGGGCAGGAGATTTGGCTGTGCATGCCAACCACATGGATTGTGGCCAGATGGATGCTATAGACACTGGGTTAGCAATTCTAGAAAGTTCCCCTTGTCATGTTAGTATTCCTAATATCTGTGCACTTTGCCCACAAGACGTTTCCAGGAAGCTGGTCAGGTCGTTCTCTTTGCAATGCTACAATGTAACAGATTATTCTCCTCCAACTTTTATTTCTTTCAAGTAGAAATATGAGCTGTCATTGCCCCCGTAAACTCTCTGTCAGTATATTATTTATGTTTAACCCATTTTAAGTAAAATGCATATAATTTATGATGAACACTTCAGTAAAATTTCATCTCAGGGTAATATTTTATTAATACCCTTTCTTCATAAGCTCTTTGGAAAAGGGAAAAACACTAATTTCCTGCTGTGAGTCTTCAGGATTTTCCAAATAATGAGTAATACTCATTGCTTTTCCTCACCTCAGGAAAACATGTTATTCAATTTTCTTTGAATATGTAATTTTTGGGGGGTGGGAAATCATTTCACTTCTTGACTTTCTCGAGTGAAAACACACTGAGTCTGCATACTATTGCACCGAGGTGTCTCAGTTTACACTCAAGCCTTTCTTTTCCTCATTTTTAAAATTTCCATTTCTAGAAAATGTTATCATCACAGAAATCTGACAAGATGAACACACACCTACACACTTATAAAGATGATCTGTCAATTTCTCTAGAGACTTTTTGTCTCATAACAATAACAACCACAAAATAGATGATTTTCAAACCTAGGCTCTTTTGGGTCAATGATTTTAAGAATATCATTTTAATATGTTTTATATTGAAACCTCCTTCCAAATCTACAAGTGAGCAGGGGTGCTTGTGAAAATTTTACAAAGATTTTGTGTGTGTGCATTTACTTTACTGAGAGTTAGAGACAATTAATTTAATGAAAGGCTTTGTGTTTGAACACAGTTTAACTTCACAAACCAGAAGACCACAAGACCTTCAACGAGAATAGAACCCAGTTCCCCACATTCTGTGGATGTCTTCATGCATATTCGTGGTTTTGGTTTTTTTCTTTTCTAGATTATAATCACGTTCAATATGCCTCTCTATACAAAATGTAAGTAGCAAAAGAACACAATTGGTGTGGTGGGACATGCCTGCAACTTCTGCATTTGGGAGATAGAGGATGAAGTACGAAGAGCTCAAGATCATTCTTGGCTACAATATGAGCTGGAGGCCAGCTTGTGATAGCTAAGACATTGTCTTAAAAAACTCTAACAAGCAAGCAAAGAAACCAGAAGAAAGAAGACAGGGAGGGCCCGGAAAATCAGGATCAAGTCACTCATGGTCTATCTCCTGATTGCACACTTCTTAGTGTGCCTGCACTCAAGTTCTATGATTGATTTTCAACACAAAACATCATAAAGATTCCAAAATAGAAACCCTGAAAATATTCTTCATTGGTGTTCCAAGTTCTTTACTTGCATTGCTATGGAAAACACAGCAATATAATCAGGCAAGTGCTACTCTCCTTATTTAGCGGAAGTGGAAGGTGAGGCAAGTGGCTTTTAGTATCAAATGATATGGGTGGCCTTATTTCCTTGCACAGTTTAGGGGGGAAAGTGGAGAAACAAGGCCAATGGAAGTTTGGCTCATTTGGACGTGTCTGAGTTTCGCTCCTGTTGCTGTGAGAAAATGCCCTCACAAGAGCAGCACAGGGGAGCAAAGGATACTTTCATTTCCAGTCCCAGCTCAGTCCACCGTGTTGCTAAGTCCTGTGAGAGAACTAGTCCTGCTGCATCTTCAGCTGGGAAGCAGAGAGGGGCAACGAGTTCTGAGCACACTTATATAGTACAGGACCCCCACCCAGGGAACAGTGATCCCCATCACCCCCCATCAAGGTAAGTCTTCCCACATCAGCCAACATCATCCGTTTGGCCTGGAGAGATAGCTCAGCTGTAAAGAGCACTTGCTGCTCATTCAGAGGACCTCAGTTTGATTCCCAGCACCCATGTCAGAAGGCCTACAATTGCTTGTAACTCCAGTCCCAGGATATCCAATGCCATCTTCTGACCTCCACAGGCACCTCATACAGGTGGCACCCCTCCCCTGCACAGAGATAGAGACAGAGAGAGGCACAGAGAAACAGAAACAGAGAGTAAGACAGAGTAAGAGAGAGATGAAGAAACAGTAAAAATAAAAAAGGGATAATCCTTGACCAGCAGGTGCTAAATTCCATCTCTCAGATGACTCTAGAGCCCATCAAGTTGCCAGTTAACACTATCCATCACTGACTCATGGCACACACACGCAGTGACAAGTGCTGCTTGTCTGGCAATTCAATTTTTAAGACTTCTTGAGTTTTGTTTAATTTTGCTCATGAAAATGAGGTTCTAATGCTGAGCATATAGATTGCAGGATTGCAGATAATGTAAAAATGCAATAAGACCTGTGTAAAAGTAATCTCGTTCTAGTGATAAGAATTATTGGTAATAAAATGTTCAATTATTACATTCAGAGTTCAGCAGGGTCATTAAAAGGATGCCCACAGGATTAAGAGGCAACAGGTTATGCAGAACTTTATATAAATTACAAGAGACTGCTTTATTGAGTCACCTTGATTTCTTTTTAATTTGATACTGCAATTATTGTGAAAACATCTTGAATTATATTTGTTTGTTTTAAAATAGGGTCTCTTTCTCTCTAGTCCTGGCCAGGATGGCCTAGAACTCAGAGAGATCCTCCTGCCCCCTGCCTCTTGAGTACCAGGATTAAAGGTATAAACTGCTGGTCTGGCTCATTATGGTATCTTGAGTGTGTAACCACCTGAATGTCAAAGAATCAATAAAATTCTGTTACTGACATGAAAACACATACTTCTTTTCAGCTTTCTGGACAGCTGTAGAGAAATGTCAAAGCGTTTCTAGTTGAAGTAGACAGACTTGAGAAGAACAGTAACCAAGCAGCCCAGGTGTGGTTTAACATAAGGCTTTGATGTCTTGGGTATACCTCTAGCTTACTTCCCTGAGAAGAGAACAGAAACAAGACCACAGGTGGACTGAACCGCAAAACTCTGGGGAAATGGAACTGGGTGCCTGCGAAGTGGAGGGAATGTGTTAGGTTCAAGGTTGCTCTGAGAACCAGCACAGCTGTTACAGAGCTATTAGATTCCCAAGTAGCGACAGCAAAGTCATATCCTCCAGAACAAGTACCTACCGTGCTGTTATTTCAGGCACCTCTTCCTTCCTCTGAATTTTAGGGACTAAATCGTAGAGAGGCTGAGAATTATGAAACGAACCCGAGGCAAGAAAGAAAGCATGCGCAACACTCAGTTCTCATAGCGACTCTTGACATTAGCTTTTAGTTAAGATTATTGCAGGTGGCAAACAATTATTTCAGTGGGTCTCTTGGCGCGTCCGGGTTTCTCAATTCACATTTTAAAAAACCACAGAGGCTAGAAGGCTGCGAGTAGGTGTAAAGGATACAGTGTTTTGAGTGACACCTTCACAAGACACAAAGACCACTAAGGATTACTGTGATGGATTTTTAAACATTGACTCTCCGGCAGTGGTGAATGTGGGCACAGCCAGAGGGGAGAGACTAAAAGTACTGGAGACCCTTAAAGGGTTCTCACTAATTCAGGGGCCAGTCTGTTACTAGATGAAAGGGATTTGGGAGTGGGGTGGGGTTGGTGGTCAGATAGCTTATGGAATGAGACTCACTCAGTGGAAGGCCCTGGCCTCCAGCTCCAGTCTCCCATCTCTGTTCCTGGACCTGCCTCGTGGAAAGCACAATGACACTAAGGACCGACAGAGAAACTCAGCGTGCAAGAGGCCTCTGGCCCGCCACCATGCCAACGCGCATTCAGTTATGGACCCAAGTGGCTTAGAAGACGTCACACGTGACGCCCTGGTCTCTTCACCCTTCCTGCAACCTCGGATGCTGCAGGCGCTGCGGGGCGGCGTTGCAGACCAAGGAGGTTTGGCTGCCCTCGGGCGGAAGGACCAGAGAGGGCGGAACTTAGGAAGGGGACCGCCACTAGCACCGCGGAGGCCCCTGTGGCAGCTCCGACCTGACCCAGGGGAAGCAATGTTGTGCAATAAATCCGCGGGAGGAGTGGGCAGGAGAGAACTGGGAGGCCGGGAGTCTGCAGGACCGCGGCAGGAAGATAGATCTAGTTATATTCAGACTCCCGCACCCTGTATCGCGGCCGAGAGAGAGGGAGAGAGAGCGCGCAGCAGAAGCTGCTGTGTGTGCGAGCGTGAGTGTGCGTGTGTGTGCGTGTCTACAGGTAGCAGCGGCAGCGGCGGGGACGCGAGCAGGGGACCCATCTGCAGTTACCTCCCCGCCGAGGGTTTTCCAAGGCGACTGCTCATTTGGCTGACGGATCCGTGGTCCCCAGGAGATCTCATCCTCTCCATTTCTACTCTTTTTTAGGCGTCTCCAGTTTCAAGTGTGTGTTTGGGGGTAATTTTATTTTTATTTTTTTTCTCTTTCCTCCAAAGCTTCTCAGGAATTCTGCATATTGAAGCAGGTGCCTCTAGGCACGAAATCCTTGGATACATTTGCTCTGCCAAGTTTTGCTGCTCCTGTCCCCTCCCTCCTCCTGAGGCTTCTGGGGTGCTTTTCTTTTGGATTTACGTGCAGAGAACGTATATATGTTTATATACCAGTCGGAAAGCTTATAAATACATATACGCGCGCCCCAAAGCCTGGTTTTCATCTCTTCCCGACACAGCGACATGTTCCGGAGCTGATGGACACCAAGAACATTATTCACATTCTTTTGATCCTGGTTTTGAACAAGGGGAGGGAGAGTGAAGAACTGTTTAACATTCAGCCATCATTAGGCTGCACGCTAGGCACCACGAAGTGTTTCTGGTTGCAGAGCAGGTACAACCGGGGCTTAGAAAGAAGGTAAGGGGGCCTTCTGCGTCCACCAGGCCTGGCATTTACCTCAGTCCCCGGGACCACTGATAACTTCCTGCTCCGGCTTCTCCCTGCCCTCATCCTTTCCACCAACCCTACCCTGTCCCTGCTCTCTGCTTCGCTCTTCTCCATTTCCCCGGGCCCAGGAGGAGGGCTGGGCGCTGGGGAGGGTGACTGTACAGGAGGTGTAATCGTCGGTTTCAGTTTAAATGTGTCTTTTATTCCCCCACTTGATCGAGTTTTCTACCTCCTTTCCCCGTAACCCCCCCTCCGTCTTTTAGCGGTCTTAAATGCGTTTTGCCCTTTAAACAACTACAGCAACAACAAATGCCACGTCGATCAATGTTTTAAACATGTCTTGGTGCCAACTCTTCACAACTACCCTCTGATGAAAATAAAAACAATAAAAAATAATGAACTTTAATGGACTGGGTGGTTTCTTAAATCCTGGGGTTCAAGGAATTTCCAAAATGTAGATAAGCGGCAAAGGAGGACAGAGGGCTTCAGCTCCTGCGTAAAGCCAGTTGTGCCCACAGGGAGGGCAAATCCCCAGAGTTGAGAGAGAGGAAGCTAAGTCTAGGATGAGAAGACCTACGTGGCGAGTCCTTAAAAACCCACCTTTTATACCACGTCCAGTCTCTGATTAACTCCTGCTCTGGGGACACGTTAACCGAACCGACCTTTTGATGGAGAAGTGGTCTCTTCTCTCTGTTTCTGGTCTTCAGCCAGCCTCCTTCCTCCCCCTCTGCCTGTCTGGCCCTGGCACTTTGCAAATCGCCGGTTTTGCGCACCCTCGCGGTGGGCGTTCTCCACTTTGCATCCTGCCCCCTCGGTCCTTCCTCCGCCGCTGTGACCGAGCGCAAGCATCTTTATCTGGGGCTCGCTCACGCACGCCCTCGCCCGTACCCCGCGACTCCCCACCTGCCCTGGCTCGCCCTGGCCGCTCGTCCCCGCCTCCCGGCGCATCTCTGACCCAGGCATCCCTTCAACCCGGCCTGCGCAGGTCTGGAGTGGCGGGACGCGGCTGTGGCGGAGGTGCCTAGCTGGTGTGGGAAGCCAAGGTAGGAAAGGCGAACTCGAGTGGGTGGTGAGAGGCCAGTCGAGTCCGTGGGAGCCTGGGAAGCTGGAGAGGAGCGAGACAGCCAGTGTGCGCTGCGCGCTCTGCGCTGCCCGGGCCGGGGCGGACGCGTGCTGTGGCTCCGAGTCCTCGGAGAGGCGCCCCAGCCCCGGCAGAGATCTTGCTTGCCTGATCTCAGGGACCAGGACACCCAGAGCCAGGAGGTCGGCGGAGAGGCACCCGAGAAAGAAAACACCGATTTGGAGAGTCCGCCTAGGGGAGACGCGGAGCCTGAACGGATGGAGGAACAATGCCGCCTCCAGAAGCAAAGCCTTTCTTGAACCTTCGCTGGAGTGTGGAGTCTGCTTTCTGCTCTGCTTTCCCTGGGCCTTGAGGCTACTTCTGGGCTTGGTTCCGCCTCTTAGTTTGACAGGAATTAGAAAGTTGCTCTTCTTCTCTGTAACGTTTCCTGCGAAGTGGCTTTCAGATCTGCGTGCTGTTTTTGAGTCAAGATGTCACTTTCTAGATCCCCGCGAGGAGCGACTAATAGATTATGCATTGTTGGGCAATAAACTCTCCCGGGAAGAGAGGGGTAGTCCACGGAAACGTTTAATCCGGTCTCCACTGACTCCTGCCTGCCTCAGCACAATGCCTTGTGAGTAGAATAACAATAATAAAAAACCCACCTGCAGTTAATTTAAAATTATTTAGAACGAGATTTTTTTGAAGGAGGAATAATTTATTAAGAGGAAGCTTTTAGTCTGTTACGGAAATGAGGGAAATACGTCCCATATTTGATTTATTTGTGACTATTCTAATGAGCTCTGGCCTGTACCACTGTTTTCTTTCTTCTCCCCATTTCTAGGACCATCGTGATACATGTAGGATTAGGGAATATGTGGATTTAGAGAGTTAACCTCCCTTTTTTACTGTGTATTTTTTATAGAACATTGACAATCCCAATTTCTCTCTGTTTATACTAAAACTAGCGTAGAGTATTGTGTTTAAGTAACTGGAAGTTTTATGCTATATTTGAAATTACAGTGTCTTGCTATAGCTCTCAAAATTAATTATACTTGAGTATGAAAAGGATCGGAGATTTTTTAAAAATGGCACCTTGAGAAGGTGTGCGTGTGTTTGACAAATTCTATAAAATGTCTTAGCATTATCAGCTATTACAGCCTATGGAGTGCCAGGTTTTCTACAGAAATGAGTCGAACAGCCGAGACCATGTGTGTGTTTAAAATACCTCATGCAAAACGCAGAGCCCATTAAGTTTACTGTGCCCTTGGCAGAGAATGAATCTAAGTCTCCTCACACTGCCTAGTGATGGAGTGATTCACAGAGAATGTGGAAGTTCATCATTGCTCAGGCCTTCTGATGGTACAGTGTGATTAAAAGAAGTAACTGTTTTCTACAAGCCTGCTAGTCCACAGTTCTTGCAATCCTTCTAGAAAGGCAGGAAAGGCAGCGATCTTTCAGAAGCAAGCTATGCCAGAAATCCTGGGCTGTAGGAATTGTCTTTTTAGGTACCTCCTTCTTTTCCACCAACCCTAGTATTGTCAATTTTTATTTTTTTTACGTGGTTTTAATTTGTGAAAATTTTCATTTTTATTTATTGATAATGCATTTCCAAATAAGATGCGTGGGTGGTTTGGAGTTGGAAGGCGGCTACACACAGAAGGTAGAGCTAGAGTCTCCCGTGCTTGTCTCTGGTGGAGGAAGGTTGCCTAGGTCCAGCTGAGTCTGTGCAGGGAGAGATGAGACGAGGCCAATGAAAGAATCCGAAGTCTCTCCCAAGCCTAAGTTCTCAGATTTTTATCCCACTTTGAACATTTTCATGCAGTTATTCAGCACTAATCCCTGCCTTTTCCTTCAAATTCCCTTAAGTTACCACTTTAACTCTTTAAAAACAAAATGAGAACCTAGGATCATAAATAGCTAGAACTAGAGAATACAGGTATAAATTTAAGTTGTGCTATTTAATTTTGTTAAAAACTAAGGTTGATTTTCTTCAACATTTTGTAGGACAGTGGTCTTTTAGACATTGATATAATTCACATATCTTTCTCTGGATTTCCATGTGTTGAAACAATTTTTTAACATTTTTTAGCAAAACTCACTCATGGATATCTTAGAGGGTCCTGACTCCACTAAAGACTTATTTTACCTAATTATTAATTACCTAATAATGCTGAGGTGGTTTCTGTGAGCACAGCACAACTGGGCTAAGAGTGACATCAGAGATGTCAACCAACAGGCAACAGTAGGATCACATGTACTTTGCCATGCTTTGTTTTCCTTATGTGAAGTTTTATGACCATTTCTTTCCTATTTATGATCATAAATAACATATTAAAAATTAAGTTATGTTCTTTTAGGTATATTCCAACTATTTATAAGTAGAGTTACCATGTCCAGACTTAATATTTCTAAAACATAGACTGCCTTGAAGCTACCTTAACATGCTCAATGGTTCTGGTGGCTTACCTGCCAGCATCCACAATTTTATGAGAATCAACCCTTTGCAAACTTTACATGGAAACCTCCTACATCCTGTGCTTCTACAAGGTCTGCCCTTTGGTCCAGTCACATGACTATTATTATTTTCCCAATACTACTTGGCACCTTAAGGCTTTGTGCTTTTATTATGTTGGCTCATCTTTATAAGTCCAGCTCCCTACACACCCACTGTCCAGAAGTTTAGCTCTCTTTGGTTGTCAT
Source organism: Arvicola amphibius (assembly GCF_903992535.2). NCBI lineage: Eukaryota > Metazoa > Chordata > Mammalia > Rodentia > Cricetidae > Arvicola > Arvicola amphibius. The sequence goes on from NC_052057.2 coordinate 48,430,011, forward strand.
CTTTTCCACCCTTTTCTTTCCTTTACCCCTTCCTCTCACATGCTATTGATCCAATGAGCACCCGTTGTTTTTTTTTTTTTTTAACATTGTAATGTTTGATGTCTTTATTGGATGGTAGATTGCTGGAGGTCAGATCAGAAACCATACCGGATTTATTTCATTTCATTTTGAAGTATTATCCCCATGTCAGAACATAAAATAGACTGTACATGGATAGCATATATTTTCACAATTGTATTTAATAGCCTAGCAGTGGATTAGGAAAGTAGGGTTTATTTACTATCATATAGTAGGAAGTCAAAGAAAGATGACTGCTGGAGCATTTGATCAAGGAATTAAGTATCTTCTATCATCTATGTAATTTCTCTTATGGTCAGAAGATTGCTTCTATGACACCAAACTCATGTGTGCTTTCTGGGACCCCAAAAGGAGAGGGTGACAAAGTTAACCGAATACTTCATCTCAGAACTCCCCAACCTTGACATTGCTGCTATTTGGCAGTGGTTAATTTTTTTCTTTATTGTGAGAAAGACTCTGCACACCAAAGATGTTTGGCAGTATGCATAACCTTTACTCAATTCACCTGTCCTGTAACCCGAGAAGTTTCTCCAGACACTGCCAAACATCCATGTGTATATACATATTTTGATGTATATTTGATATCCTGAACAATATCAGAATCTCTGAGGAAAGAATGAACTTGAGGTTGAAAACTAGGATCGCATGCTATAATCATAAAGTAAATGTATAAATGTAAATTTCATCTAAATATTTCAGAAAGGTGAAAAAGACACGTGCATATTGTCCAGACGTGATAAGTGTTGATGGATTAATTGTGATAATGGTTAGACAAGGAGTAGGCAAAACGGAGACAGCTTTATCTTCTTAACACTTTCTTCCTCAGAAATTTCACATCTTCTAGTCTATCAAATAAAGTAATAAAGTTTACTGCTCATGCTTACAAATAAGAAAGTGATCAAGTAGGTGAAAATGATCAAGTGAAATAAAAATGTAGATCTTCAGTTAGGTATTTCTTTCCAGTGCATATATTTTAAAAGTTATCACATGTTGGTGACAACATTAGCTAATGTAATAGTTTCCTGGACAGACATGTTCACATGAACAGAAACTAAACTTAAATTATGCTTCTTAGCTGCTTACCTCAGTGTGGGAATAGAGGATACACTCATAAGCAAGAACTCTGCCTTGCAAAGACATATCACAATTGATAAGAATGGCCAATCAGCTTGCCCAATATTTTCTCTACTCATTCAAATATTATTCCCTATAAGTTTATTGGAAGCCAATTTTCGTTCATCACTGTTCAGTGTTGAGATATAAAATATGATGACTTTAGGTATCTTTTAACTCTGAGTTCCAAAGTATCCAAGTAAAAACTAGGGATGTAGTTCAATGATAGAGTGCTTGGTGTGCTTATGAGTGAGTCTCTCAGTTCAACTACCCACACTCAAGAAAAAAAAGGAATAAAATAACGTGAAGAGGCCTTTACAGATAAGATTGCCACTCCGTCACAGTCACTGATTCTGGCGCTGTGCTGAGCTAGCGTTGGCTAACTCAGCAACTTAATGATATCATCTTCATCATACGTCCATTGACCTCCTATCCTGGAGCCAATGTGGCCATTACAGAGGCAAACAAACCTCTTTACACATTCTCACATCCATGGAGGGGCAGTCTTTCTCTCTCTCAGGGAAATGTCTAATGTTGTTAAGGAAAGTTCCCCTAGGCACTGTCAGCTGAGTTCCCTTATGCCCAGTGCACAAGAACTAAAGAACCCCAACGTCTACTTAGTAACTGACAAAAGGTAGGACTTCGCATTCTCATGAAGATGATCTTGCCCACTTGGGGTGGAAGGATGGTCTGCTTCTTTCTGTGGAAGTGACAAAATCCTCTTTATCTTAATGTTAGCTGAGAGGAAGGAGACAATAGCCATGAAGCAGACCAACTAATTGGCATTTCCATTACCATTATGCTTACTTTCTCAAGTTTTTCATGAAGCAGAATGTCTATATTAGAATCAAATACACAAAATGTGCTCAAATCATCTTTGGATCCATGGCCATGAGTAAAATTCATGCCAAACTGCAAACTTCTGAAGTAGAATGCGTGCATTTGTGATATTGCAGAGGGGTTTATTTTTATTTGCTCATTTTGGGTTTTTGTTTGTTTGTTTGTTTGTTTTGCTGATAATTTTTCTTTTTTAGTACAACTTGGAAAATCTAAAAATGCAAACATGAATTCTGGATGGGAGAATTATAAACACTAAATTATGGTACATTGCATACTTAGAAGAGAAACCTTCCCCCTCTCTAGAATAACTGCATCAGGCCATTGAGCAAAGCATATTTCCTTGCCAAGTGGGTCACATGTCCACGTGTATGTTTCTTATCAACTTCCTTTAGGAACCATTTGAGAAATGACTGCTTCTTTGGTCAATGGCTCTCTTAAAGGATTACTTGATTTTAGCTATATTTAATTGAAAATTCTAACTTTTCTAATGTTTATGTAGAAGATCCTTGGGCTTAATAATTTCAAAGTTATTGGCTATGTGCAAAATTAGTGTAGGAAAATGTTTATGTATCCAGACTTCTCATAATTTCAGGAAACAATTTTGCTAAAGCACATGGTATTCTGATATTTCAAGGGGATGTACAATACACTGTGCTCATATCCAGTACATTATACTTTTAGATCCTTTTCCCACACTCTCTTCTTTCCAACTAGCATCCTCTTACTCCCTTGTTTTGCTTATAGCCAGTGGATTCCATTAGGGCTGTTTTATGAGCATAGGTGGCTTACCGGTGGGCATAACTTTGAAGAAATTGCTTCTCCTTCTTCTGGCAACTATTTAATGGGGCAGGCCTACATTTAGAACATGTGCTCATGGGCATCTCATGAACACAGTCTTAAAACATGGAAAACATTATTTTTACTTCTAACCTGGTTTAAGAAAACTCAGGCAGTTTTGTGCTTTATTGGAGTAGATGTTTTAACCACTCCACGTTACTCTGTTGTATTATTAAAAATTGAATTTAAAGCTTGAACTCAGTTTCAAGATTTTAATGTCTGAAGCAATTTTTATAAGTCTTCCAATTAGTGGGGGAAAGGAGAAAGAACATAGTAATGTAAGTATATAGATGTGAGTGTTACCACATCTCACTCAGTCAACTTTTCTTTGAATGGATATTTTTTTGAAAATTATTTGAGGTTCTATGTATAACTGCTAAGTCTATGATGTAAGTTGTAAGATAAGGAAAGAGATACCAATGGTGCTTGGGTTATTTTAAGGGTAATAAATGTTAGTTTGTAGACACATGGGAAAATAAGTTGGAATATTTTAAAGTACAAATAAATAAACCAGGGTTATGCTTTCCTCTATATTACAAATACACACACACACACACACACACACACACACACACACACACACACACCTTTTAACACTTTGTCTTCTAGACTTAGAACATCAGTGACCTTGCTCCTGCCCAGTAATTCTCATCAAATCCACAATGTGAGAACCATGAATGAGAGGAGCCTGGGGTGGATTTTTTTTTTTTTTTTTTTTTTTTTTTTTTTGGTTTTTCGAGACAGGGTTTCTCTGCGGCTTTGGAGCCTGTCCTGGAACTAGCTCTTGTAGACCAGGCTGGTCTCGAACTCACAGAGATCCGCCTGCCTCTGCCTCCCGAGTGCTGGGATTAAAGGCGTGCGCCACCACCGCCCGGCTCCTGGGGTGGATTTTTGTTATGGATGTTGGCTGTCTCCTCAGTTTACCTTCAGTGTGTTACAATATTTCTCAGTGCATAGCATAATTCTGCTGCAAATGTTCTGTTTCTGGGCTCCATGCCTAGAGCTGTTTCCACCAGAGCCATCACCTCTGAACTGATGAACTGAGCCGCCCTGCCTCCAAGGGAACTGGTTATGTATCAAATGTAAGATGATAATTAGTCACTCCATCTGTGTTTCAGATTGGGAACAGATGCTTTCCCCCTTTGCTTTAATGGAAAGTGTGTTTGAAAGTAGCAGCATTGTGAAACAGAGTTTTAAACAAATCCACACGTTAGTGGACATTCTTGTAAACCGCATGTCGGGGACTGGGGTATGTTTTCTAAACATTTACCTGGACTGTGAGTGTACCTTCTATGTCAACAACCCCTCAGTAAGATAATTATCGTTTGTGACACAAGCCTAAAGTACTGCAAGCTTCTGTGGTTTCTCCTAGGTTATCCAACATTTAATGCTTTTTAATAGACCAAATTCCACTAAAACTGAAGAGCTGATTATAGTATATGTTGGTTTCTATATACTGTAGAAAGGAGAAACTGCACAATTTACAATTCTATAATGTTTTCTCCCACTTAAAATTTTAATGTTGTATTTCTCCAAAGAAAAATTGAAACTCCAATAGGCAGAGACTTTCACACTAATCTTATATATGTAAAAGGTATCCTGCTTTTTAGAACTACTAGACTATGGGTTAGGAAAGCTTTATTCTATTTGGAATCTCATTCTTTGCAGTCATTTTTTTCTCAGAGTCCCCATTTTCTCATTTTCTCATTCAGTAGGGTCTATGTTTGCAAGGCACTGTTTCTGAAGAAGGCGTCCTAATTTTCTCGGGATTTTGTTCCGAACACTTGCTACATTCTGAAAGAGCTGATGCTGATGATTTGTTGTTCTTATTACACTGTGACAGAGGGTGATTTTCGGAAGACAACTATGAGTCATATCTTTGTGGAATTGACCTAAAATATTACATAGTTGGTGGCTATGTAATGTAGTGCAATGAGAATTCCTCTGCTGCCCAGACAGAAATATTGAGATGGTACATGCTGGTTTCCAATACACTGCAGGGTTTAAAGGGGTGTGTCAGCCAATGAAGGAGAGAAACTTTACTCTTGCACATAGTTCCATTTTAAAAACATGGTAATGCAATCCTGAAAGTTAAACAAGTTGTTTTATTAATCTCTAAATATTTGTTTGAGAGATTATGACAGACCTCACAGGAAGTATGATTAGAATGTAACTCTATCCCTTAATATCATACTCACTCTTCATTGCATGATATAGAAAATGGAGCGAGTTTTCCAATAGCATGATAAAAAATGGAAATAAATAAGAAACTAGTCTCAGAAGTATGACAGCCACATGTGAAGACCTTAGTCTAATAACTGTTATACAACATTCTTTAAATATGCTTGTGCCTTAAGAGCAATGTTTAAAGTGCTCATATGTGCATTTGTGTGGGAGTGGGTGCATGTAGATACCATGAATCCAGAAACAAAGCCATGAGGGAAAACAAATAGAAGTGGGGTGGATCATCAGATAAATATAAAGCCAAAAGAGGGAATTCCAGGGATGGAAGGGTACACGTGGAAATGAGGAGTAGGGTGATAGGGAAAGAAAGAAGAAGAAGGATTAACCCAAAACAAATATGGGTGAAAACACCAATCCTTAGCAACCTTGCTACTTGGCATACTAAAATATAACTAAATATACAAACAGTGGAACTACTTAAAATAAATATCTTTTCTTGCTCTCAAAGTCTTTTCTTTGGGAGAATAAGATTTGTAGCCAAAGCATGTTCATAATGATTGTGCATTATATATTTAAAGCTTGTATCCTATAGAACAGAGGGGTAGCTTTAAATTTATGATGCACTATACAACTTCAGCATGTATTGTATATTACAGCTGTGAACATTTACAAATCTTTCTCAGCTTACACATACATCTTACTTGCTTTCTCTCCCTTCTTTCTTTTCCCCAGTCCTGAGGATTGAACCCAGAGCCCTGTGGCCTGCGAGGCTAGTGCTCTTCCACTGAGCTACAGGGCCAGCACGTTTTCCTTCTTGGAAACAACTGTAAGCTCAGCAGAAGGTTCAACAGAACGGAGTTAGAGTTTAGATCCATTTCTCCTCAGACATACCAAATTAGACAGATCACTGAATAATCCAAAGTCAAATCTGGGATGTAAAGGTAGGCAGAGGCGAGAAGAAAATGCATTTTCCATCAAGAACAAAGAAAAGTTACAAAGGAATTAACTATCACTATATATAAATGTTCTGCTTTAAAAGGGAGTAATCAGGAAAAAAAGAGTAAGAGAAAATTGGCAGGTAAAAATGAAATTTCCCTTTTTAAAATTTTATCATTACTCAACCACATAGTGATGATTTTTTAAAAAGTGAATAAAAGGGAGAGGAGTCTTTGGTTAGATCAGTCAGATGTTCCTATTTGTGGATATATCTTGACAGTTCTTACTGTGTAGTCCTGCAGACAACTGTGTTTCTTCTCTGCATTGTATTTGAAAATTGCCACTGCTCTGAAGTGCCCCAAAAGCTGGGCCCTTGCTTTCTGATAAACAATGCACTCTCTAGAGGTGTGCCACTCTCTTTCTCCTGCGGCATCAGCCACAAGAGAGGAAGCGCTGAGCTGTCATTTGTCTTGACAAAAAATGAATTCCTTTAAAGAGAATGCAGAAAACACCTTTTCCTTTTTCACTTGGACTGGGTATTTCTAAAGCACTCTTTAGCATAGTCAATGTAATGCAAAACACAAGGAATAGATATAATACGGCTGAAAATAAGGTTTTCATTGAGTTATTAATTATACTCTTTTAATCTTCTGCTTGGATCATTCTGTCCACACTGAAGACACAAGGGGGAAACTGTTAAAAGTTTATAATCCCAGACACTGACTAGGGTCCTAAGATTATACTCACACTGCAGATCACATTCATGACTGAGGAAAGAAATCACAATTTTTGCCTCAGGGAATCATTGTAACAATGAATAATTAATTTCTAAGAATTTTAATAAACTTCCGATGGTCTTTCTAGCATAAAGGACCATTTTTTAAAAGGGTTCTTTCTTAATTTTAAACTTCCAATGGTCTTTCTAGCTTAGAGAACCATTTTTTAAAAGGGTTCTTTCTTAATTTATATGTTGTAAAATTGAGGACCAGAGGGGGAGAAAACAATTGGTTAGTTTGCATAACTGTGGAGTTGGTCTTAATGATATTGATTTGTGTATAATTATTGCTTTTAGTAATTTTGAAGGCAAGAAGTCTACACAAACACTCAGTATTTTACATTTTAATTTCTTTAACACATACAATTGTGGTGGCAATAATTTTCATAATTAATAAAAAAGAGGCTTTTAGGGAGGTCTAGAGAGGATTTTACTTAAAGAAGATTGGGCTATACATATAAATAATGAGAAGGGAAAACACATTTCTGAGCAAAGTGTACACTAATATAAGGACTGAGATATGTAGCAGATACAATTGTCTGTTATGTATTTTTAAAGGTAAACACATAAACACACACTGAAAAACATTGCTGTAGATCTGAAAGGAAGATACTATTGATAAGGAATATCTTTCTGTATTTAGTATTTTTGACTTAGCAACCTGCAGATTAGAAAGAGGTGTTTATTCTAAGTAAACTGTTCTTGGAAAAACTGGTTCATATTTCATCAGAAATTCATTTCCAATGGAAAGCATATTATGAAAATGGATAAAAGCTTTTTGAAAATGTCTATTTATATAACTTAATAAATATTGAGATGAAGTAATTTCACTGAGATCAAATGAGGTGTCATAGGTCACTTCAGGTGGCTACTTGGAAGCCTGGGAAGAAGGGAACTCAGCTGAAGTATGGCTTCCATCCCATTAGTCTGGGGATATGCATGTGGAAGCATTTTGTTGGTCACTAATGTACGTGCTTCCATCCCTAGGCAGGCGGACCTGAGCAATGTAAGAAAAGTAGCCAAATAGGACAGTGGAAAGCAAGCCAGTAAGCAACCTTCCCCCACTATCTCTGCTTAAGGCTGCTTTCAGGTACCTGCTTTGAGTTCCTACCTTGGCTTCCCTTGATAGCACCCAATAATCTGTAAGGCAAATACACCCTGTCTTCCCCAAGCCAGTTATTGTCAGTGTTTTCTTACAGCAACAGAAAAGCAAACTAACACACAGGACAGTTCCTTACACTACAGTCTTGCCTGGGTTTTCCTGCTATTTACTCTGCCCTTAGCAGAGAAATTATAAGAGAAATCCCGCCTCCAAATACATGTCTTCTTTGTTGCAATCCTCTGCAGCACCATCATCCTTCAGTTAATCCTTTCAGATCTGCTGATTGCAAGACATTCATAGACAAATGCTCTATTATTTAAAAAGAGAGAGACTTTGGTTGGTGAGAATCTGTCTTTTATTGCCCAGTATGATACTTGCCATTTCTGTGAAACAATGTAACTGTTTTTAAGGTTATTGAGGTGCAATGTCAAGTGAGATAGTACTTCCGTTTCTACTAAATTGCTCACAAAATCAGCACATTCCTCTTTACTCTCTATGAATCCACTCTGAATATAGTAGCTCTTTCTGGGAGTCGAGAGCTAGAACAACCAGTACCTAGGCAGCAGGAAGGGAATCAGACAGAAGACACGGAGCTCTGTATCATGATGACTGGTCACAAACAGGTATATTGTGATATTGCCAGTCAGAGATACTCTGGGAAGAGTCCAATTTTTCCACTTTTTTTTCTTTGAGACAGGGTTTCTCTGTGTAACAGCCCTAGCTGTCCTGAAACTCATTCTGTAGACCAGGGTGGCCTCGAGCTCACAGAGATCCCCCTGCCTCTGTTTCCCACGTGCTGGGATTAAAGGCATGCACCACCTACTCCAGGCCCAATTATTCATTTTTAAATGTTGTTGTCTCGTCTAATATTCTCTAAAACTCCAAAGAGCCATGGAGGCATCATAGAGCAATGGGCATGTTATCTGCCAGACTCATCTGAGACAGACAAGAGGATGAGGTGGTGGTTCTGAGAATAAGCAGGTATACCCGCTGCAAATGTCAGGGAGGAAAGGAAGGCAGACAGAGAGAGGAAAGGAGACGATCTTTAAAATGATGACACAGTCCTTCTTTCTCCTTCTGCTCCAGTCTCTACACAATAGCATGGATGTATCTCTATAAACATACATCTGTCTAGCTATTTAGCTGATTTAATTTAAAGTTCCAGGTGAATACTCATACGAGAAGAAAGACAACAAGCACTTTTAGGAAAGTTATTCATATTCTCATAGATGAGAAAGGAGTATGATGCATGAAAATATAATAGGCCCAAGAAAAATATCTAGTCTTTGGCCATACTTTAATGCACATCCTCATGAACACTGTTCCTTTCTCCTGTTTCCTTGCTTCCCAGCCCCTGTGGGTGGTAAAGAACCTCTGACATATGGCATTCCTAAAACCAGATACCTAATTCAAAATATTTCATTGCAACCTTGGGCTATTGGGAAAGCAGAAGTGCAATAGTCAATGGCTGACTTTACTATACAAAGAGTCCTGCACAAGCGTGTCACTGCCCAGGTCCTAGATAATTTAAGAAGCACCAAATAGGCAGAGGTTTGGTGGCAAGTCCAGCAAGGCCAGTTTCAACATTTCCAGGAATATCAAGCATGGGTTCAAGCCCTGTGGTTTCTAGAAGAATGCATCATAGACCTGGATAGGGTCTACAGCAGAATCTCAGGAGAGGTTGGGGATGGATGAACTAGGGCATGAGAAAGAAGGCTGAAGAAATGAGCAAGGCTAAGAGGCAGCAAGCTTTCCCTGCTGTTTCGTGGACCTCTTTGGGCGGCCCTGCTGTCAGGTGGGTGATAAAACACAGGGGTCTGTGTAGTTCTCAACTAGCTTGCCTCTGCATTCCGATCTGCAAAATAGAGTTGATAACGCCAGCCTCATAGGACTGTTTTGGAACTAAATGAAATCATGCATTGTAGCACCTTCCCTATAACATGTAAAATGCATACATAGGTGCTTATACTGCCATGATCATCTCCTTCATGTTCTACAGAAACACATTCTGATCACACATGAATGGCCATTTATTTATGTATTTCCAGACACGTGCGGGCTAAGTTGCTCAGGCTGGACTTGAACTCTTGGGCTCAAGTCAGTCTCTTGCTCTCACCCTTTCCCTTCTTACTGTGAACTGGGTTTTAGATATGGCCCCAGATATAGTGAAGAAAGCAAACTGGCAGATGAGTCCAATGTTGCTGAAGTTGCTGCTGTTCTCCACCTCCTCTTCCCCCTCTGTTTCCCACAACTTCTTCACCCTCTTTCTCTTCTTCCTCCTTATCCTCCTCCTCCTCTCCTTCCTCTCCCTTCTGCTTGGAACTCTTTAAAATCAGGAATGATTCCCCACTCTGTTTTGCCTACTTCAGGGAATATATGGCTGTTGTTATTTCACTTGTACATGGAAAGAAAGATGAAGCATTTAGAAATGGTGAAATTGGCAGCTTAAAAAAATTCAAGAACTCTGTGAGCATCAGAATGTGAAAACATTTGAGTCATAGGCTTGCTACAGAGTGCGTGTTTAATGGGAGCCTTTGTGGAATCATTAAACTAAGCCACATCATTTTCTCTATGTGCTTAAATCTCATAATCACAAAGCAACTTTTCTTACAAATAAAGTATGTCTCTTCAATAATATTTAATCATACATTGAAAACAGTTCATCCTAAAGTTATTTTATCTATCTATCTATCTATCTATCTATCTATCTATCTATCTATCTATCATCTATTTATTTATTTTGCACTCCGATTCTGATTTTGAGCTGGCAAACTGTACCAAAATGTTGCAATAAGCTAATGTTTATGCTTGCACATAATCCCACACTTTCAAGGCAACACTTAAGATATTCAGAAGTGCTTCACAAGAGGGAGTAGTTTAATTCTGCTGTTGACTCAGAGCCATTGTTCTTCACAGTTACAGCTCCTCTGGCATAGGCCGCATATGGTCACTTGTTTTCCCAGTGTACAGAGAGATGACGCATTAACATTCTGGCTGTGATAGAGACAGTGCTGTGCTTTAGAGAGACGTCTGAAGGAAGATGTACCATCTCTTGGTTGCAATGGGGACAAGATCAACAGTGAGAGCCCACAGCTTATCTTAGCCTAATTACTGTGACGTAAGGCTTTGACAACTGACCCAGGCATCCTATAATTCCCTATGCTTCTTAAGTTTCAAATACAGGCTGGTTGGAGTAGGGCTTATTTAGAAGGACTAGGCATGAGAGACAGCTGATATTTCAGCCATGAGAGGAGACCTGGTCAGAGCCTTCCTCCACTGACGTTTGCAGAGCTCACTCCAGAGCCTTCTGTTTTGTAGAACAGACGTTTTATGAGCCCCAGATTGCTCCAAACTGCTGCTATGTAGTCCACAGGTCAACTGGGTTAGTGACTGATGGTTGTGTTGAGGTCCATTAGAAGAACTTAAGTACTTAAGTACTTCTGTTCGGCATTGGTGATTTCCATAACAAGGAGGTGGTGCTTGGCAGGGTTTAATAAGGTGGCTGCGTTTAAAAGTTAAAGATTGGTGTACATGAACTACAAAATCAAGGGCAGAGGCATCTTCATCTATTTCCCAAGTAAAAACAAAATGGCATAAATGTCACCCCCATCTCATTGTATTCCATGAGGAGATGTACCCCTAGAAGTTCTTAGAGAGAATCAGTCACCTTACTCATCCCTAAGAAGCTGAGTTGTTGGTTTGGATAAATACTAATCCTGGCGGCAGCACCAGAGGGAGCCACTTACATATCTTTGTCTCAGGCCTCAGCAGAGTTGACAACAAGGCTCAAAATGCAGAAATGATTGTGGTTTCTGAGAAAGAAGGACAGAAAAAAAGAGATACATAAAATCTATTTTCTGGACCCATATCTGTTGCTTCAGTTTGCCTGCTTGAGATATTTGTGAATGGTGACTGCCTGGCTGTAATCCAGAAGGTAAATGATATTTCAAAATGTAAGATCATATTTGTAGCCAGGGGTATTGTTCCTTTGCAGAATACTCTCAGCAACTTTGTGTTTCCGAAAATATGCCAATTTTGATGGCTTTTTGATGACAAAAATAAAGATGAGGAATAAAAACCATTAGCTGTGCATTTCAGTACTCAAATGTCCTGCAGACATGCACATACATGAACACACAGCAGCGCATTTTGCCTTCCACACATATATGTGCACACATTTACACAGTGATTGGATTATGAACTAATAGAACCAAAGTTGCTATAGGACAACAGATGAACTTGTCTTCAAATCCTGCAACAGGGAAGAGAAAATCGGCCCACAGGGGTGGATGAGGACAGTAGAAATCCACCTTGGCATTGTGACCGATGCCTGTAATTTCAGCATGTAGGAGGCTTTCACTGGAGGTTTGAGAGGTCAAGGACAGCCTTGGCTACCTACAGAGTCTCAAAACCAAGCAAGCAGACAAAAGAAGGACACATCCTTACTAGCACGCAGTAACAACCGAATGCTCACAGTCCTAAGCAACACTCTGGTGAATTCAGCTGTCTTTTCTCTAACTAGAAACCCTCAGCTCTTCCGGCCATTTCATATTCAGGTCACTTAGTCTTGAGATAAACTGAATTGCTGCAGCCTTCCTCTGAGCAAAGGACTTACTCATGATACTCCCCAGTTTCCCACCTTTGGCAGCATCAGCCAAACACACAACCACAGAGGCAAGTTCTCTAAAAAAGACCATGATGTCTGTTGTCTCCTGGCCTGGCACTTGTGGGTTTGTTTACGTGACGTCTGTGCTGCACAACTCTGGCAGCTTCTGCAGGTCCCTTTATGTGCTATAGAATTTCTCTTTAGGCAAGTATGGGGCTCTTTATGGCTTGTAGAGAAGAAGAAAATGAGCAAATGTGACTAGCTCTTCAGTCTCTGCAATGATTTTTCCTTCTTTTACAAGAGTCATTGTCTTCCCACGAACTTACCCCTTATCCACTGCTCATATGTAGTCTGATTTTGAAGAAGTAGATAGAATGGTAACTGGAGAGTTAAATGTAATTCTGTTCTAAAGCTTTTCTGTCTCTGTGAGTTTAAATCTCTAAGAAAGCCCATGACACTTGATTTTGTTTTGACTTAGCTGTATACTCCTTCATCTTTCTCCAGCACTACCCTTACATTCATCCATCCTTCTAGCCATTGTCAGTCTTATTATAACTGTTAGCATAATATTTCTTAACCTGAACAAGGGATAACAACCAAGGAATAACCCAGAGGAATTTTTACCTAGGAGTGGGCACTTATAACAGCCTCTGGGAGCATGTGTCCCTACATGTCTTGGAATGTTCTGACTGGGGGCTTGAGGTTGTGAAGGAAGCCCTGACCTTAGTGACATTAGATAATCTTCATACTTCATAAGGCATCCATTTGCACACCCCTGTACCCGGGAAGTGAATGGGTGAAAGGCAGGTGTGCACTAGAAGTGACAGCTTGCACAAGAGGGCTTCTTCAAACGTGCTATCTCCACACTTACCTTTGTTTGGTAGAATCATGTAAGCTACTTTTTATGTTATATACAGACATTTTAATTCTTTGAGCATTTCACACAAAGTATTTTGATGATATTCACTCTTCAATCACAACCAACTTGGTATCCTCAGTTTTTAAATGACCAATATAGTCTAGTTAGTCTTGGATGTAATGAATGTGTGGCCATCCATTGGAGTGTGTTTCACCCACCATAGACAACATTCTTAATGAAAGCTAACTCTCCCCTCCCTGGAAGCTAGGGGTGGGATTCATAACCCACACTATGTTAAGATTTAATCTGGCCGGGCGGTGGTGGTGCACGCCTTTAATCCCAGCAATTGGGAGGCAGAGGCAGGCGGATCTCTGTGAGTTCGAGACCAGCCTGGTCTACAAGAGCTAGTTCCAGGACAGGCTCAAAGCTACAGAGAAATCCTGTCTCGAAAAACCAAAAAAAAAAAAAAAAAAAAAAAAAAAAAAAAAAGATTTAATCTGGCTTGAGCTTCCACAAGTCTTGTATGTGCTATCACAAATGCTGTGAGTTCGTATGTAAAACTGTTTGTTGTGTCTGGAAAACACTGTTTGCTGTAGATATCCATAGCCTGTTTTTATAATCACATTTCTAACCCTCTTCTGCAATGATCTCTGAGCTTTGGGAGAGCCGGGTGGTTAGAGACGCCCCATTTATGGCTAAGCACTCTGCAGTCTCTTGCCTTTTTTACTTTGATCGATCTGTGTGGAAAAGAGAAGAATGAAGCATCTTAGATGAAGTTTGAAAGATACACTAATTCGTGGGCATAATGATGTCATTGGGAGTCAGTTCAATACTATAGCTCTCCAACAAAGTAAAAGCAGTAGGTTGTCTCTTAGGGACTATAGGCTATCTGGCCATATGTTTTCAGCCCTAATACACAGTTCCAAGTATGGATTTCCCTTTATGTTATGCATTGAGCCTTAAATACAACCAGAAAGTGGTTGGTTACCTACCCCCACAATCTCCATGCCACTATTGTACCTGTAGGAATATATTGCCAAGGTGATGATTACTGTAGCTTCAAGGGTTTATAGCAGAAGCTGAGTAACACTGGCGATTACTTTCTCCTCTAGTAGTGTGTATAGCACCCGCCAGCACTATGAAAACTAACCAATAGGTATGGAACTTCCAGGTAAGTATCAGTTTAATCTCTGTGTTCTACCAATGAAATATGTGTTGTCTTTGGTAATAGAGTGTTGGTGTGAAGTTATGGAGAATAACCAAGGGTGATAACTAAAATCTGTAAATTTTTAGGGTTTATGGGAACCCACCAGCCAACAACTCTAAAATAAGCAACCCATTCCCACAATTGGGCTTTTTGTTACTGTGGTATCTAACAAGACCACTGTTGCCCTGTTATAAAGTAGCTCCCCTTAAGTGTTTTTTTTTCCAGTTTATTTATTTTTTATTAAAAATTGCCATCTCCTCCCCTCCTCCTCCCCCTTCCCTCCCCTCCCCTCCACCCACACCCCCACTCCTTCCCTCTTGAGGCCAAACAGCCATCAGGGTTCTCTACACTATGATGAGTCCAAGGTCCTCCCAACTCCCCCCAGGTCCAGGAAGGTGAGCAACCAAACTGACAAGGCTCACACAGAGCCCGTCCATGTTGTAGAGACCAAGCCCATCGCCATTGTCCTTGGCTCCTTGGTCAGCCTCCACCATCAGCCACCCTCAGAGAGTCCGATTTGGTCGCATGTTCCATCAGTCCCATTCCAAGTGGACTTGGTGGTCTCCCATTACTTCTGTCCTGCCGTCTCAGTGGGTGAACGCATCCCTCATGGTTCTGACTTTCTTTCTCATGATCTCTCTCCATCTGCTCCTCATCAGAACTTTGGGAGCTCAGTCCGGTGCTCCAATGTGGGGCTCTGTCTCTATCTCCATCCATCGCCAGGTGAAGGTTAAGGCTCACAGTGAGCCCGTCCATGCTGTAGAGTTCACATTCATTGCCGTTGTCCTTGGTTTCTCAGTCCTCCTCCACCGTCAGCCACATTCAGAGAGCTGTATGCATATGTTTATGTTTCTAGAAATTACTGCTGCTGCTGCAGTAATAGCTTTTTATGTGATTTTTTAAAAAGGCCCATAGTGTCTACGATCACTCCATGTATTTCCCCAACTCCTCCTTCTACCCTATTTCCTGTTTATGTTTAACACATCTTGTTTCATCAGGTGCCTTTCCTCTTTCTTCTCTTTCTTTCTTTCTTTTCTTTCTTTTTTTTTGGTTTTTCGAGACAGGGTTTCCCTGTAGTTTCTAGAGCCTGTCCTGGAACTAGCTCTTGTAGACCAGGCTGGCCTCGAACTCAGAGATCCACCTACCTCTGCCTCCCGAGTGCTGGGATTAAAGGCGTGCGCCACCACTGCACGGCTTTCTCTTTCTTAAAAGAAGTATGACTGTGACCCCTTACTCTTTTCTTGGTGTCTGGGATATTACTCATGAAAAACTAGTATCTTAAGATTCAAAGCATAGATGCACATATGAGAACAAAGATGTGACATTTGTAATTCTTGGTGAGAGTTTCCTCATTCATAATTGACAGAGAAATGAATTAGCATTCTTGAACTTACAGGCACTGGGAAGGGCTTTCTTAACAGGACTTCAGTAGTATAGGCCCTAAAACCAACAATTGACAATAGGGCCTCACAAACAGAAATGTGTTGACACAGCAAAGGAAACCATAATTTAAGTGAAAAAGCAGACTACAGAGTAGCAAAAATCTTTACCAGGTACACATCTAGAATATACAAAGAACTAAAGAGAAATTTGAACATCAACAAACAAACAACCCAATTAAAAGACAGGAATGGATCTCAACAAAGATATGAAAAGATGAAACACAAATGGTTAGGAAATATTTTTTAAATATTCAACGTTATTTGCAATCAGGGAAATGTAAATAAAAACTACTTTGAGATTTCATCCTACCCTTCAGAACGGCTAAGATTCCCCCAAGCAAATGGCGACCACTGCTGGCGTGGCTGTGAGGGAAGCGGAACTCTAACTCACTGCTGTGGAAGGAAAACCTTCCATGGCCACTGTGGACTCCTTAAAAACCTAGAAATAGATCTCCCATTTCAGGGCATATTCCCAAAAGCTTTCGTATCCTACCACAGGATCACGTGCCGTCACTGGCTCTTCCTTCACGGCAGCTAGGAAATGAAAGCAGCCTCGGCCATCCGTCAGTGGACGAGTGGATAATAAAAATGTGGTATGTTTACACAAAGCGTTATTACTCAAGTATTAATAAAATTGAAAATCAGAGAAGGTAAATAACAGGAGCTAGACGCAAACATTCTGAATGAGCTAGCCCTAGCCCCTGCATTTTGAGACTCTTAGGAGACGAGGTCAGAGTGGGGACTGGGAGAGGAAACTCGTACAAACGAAATGTGCAGTGGTCGTCCTCGACTTGTCTTGGAGCCTTTTCTTCGGCGTCTGGGCCGATTTATTGTTTACTTATGGGAAACAGGTGAATCAGGTGAATGTGTGTGCGGAAGGACAGGTTAGAAGCGCAGGCCTCTGTGCAGGAGTCACTAGACAACAGCGTTTGTGTGGTACTAGAGAGGGAGCAACACTAGCAATGGGGTGCTGGGGTCGGCGGTCCTTTATAAATCCCCCAGACTCTCCTCTGCATTTGTCTACCACAGGGTGCATGTGTGAGGCTTCAGGTCTCCTACACTTTGCATGCCTTAGCTAAAAGTAAACAAACAAAAACAAAAAACAAAAACCAGAACTCCGCCGAATGTTTGTTAACGTCTTGTTAGTTTTATCTTCTCTTTGTTCCCTTTTCATATTTAGCGCTAAATGTCTTGAACAATGAAAGGAACTGCACACTGGTTTAATTTGGGATAAAATCTCACCTGGAAGTCAGATTTGGAGGAAGAGTACCACAGAAGTGAAGAGAGTTTGTTCGAAGGCTCCACGGGGTGCACCATCTAAAGAGACAAATGACAGCAAGAATATAAGTGGGACTGGAGAAGCATCAGTTACCCCCTGCCATTCCTTTAGATCCCAACAGCAGTTCCCATATAACGGGGTGTTGTAAATTTCCCTAGTTTGCCCTTGACAAAGGAGGGTTTTTTTTGCTGAAAGCATATGCTACAGAGTTGCTGTAATTATGTAGATGAATATTCCATCACTGAGGAGTCGGAGGCTCTGAGGTGTTCTCCTCTCAACAGCTCTCTCCTAGAAGGCTACCCGAAACCTGACACCGACACATTCATGAAAAATCTCAAGTGAGGACAAAGGAGGACACCGGGGCAGAGCAGAAATCCTGGCTTCTGGCCTCATGCATGTCAAAGAACACACAAAGAACTACTTTGGTTTTGCAAACTAGTAGTAGTAGCTGAAGGGTGGTTTCAAATGCTCGGATTTAACATTTCTCCAGATAATTAGAGTAACCAGTGGTATATGGTTTAATTCTGGGCCTTCGAGCAGTGCTTTCAGCAAAAGCCTCCGTTTTCAAAACATTTAAATGTAATGAGATGTCAGGGGGAAAGAGGGCATGATTATTTAACGTAACTGACAGATATTGTGTTTTTCCTTGCCATTAATTTTTAATTCCTCAACAAGTAGTTTAGTAGTGTGAAGATGTGTATTGATGATTTTGAGAAAAATAGGACAGTGAGCTGGACTTGGAGTTGATGGTGTTTGTGTGAGTTGATAAAGATAAATTTCAACTTTTCCATGTGCCAGTGGCTGCTGGAGACCACTTTAACTCCCAGAGTCTCAATATTTTTACCTATAAAATAGGGAAACGTTTTTTCAAGTTTTATAAGGTAGTTGCAAGGGTCAAATCAATCAAAGTCTGAATATGTATTTCATTTCTTGATGCATACATGTATTTATCATATAATCCCATGTAGCCCCGGCTACGGTTGAGCTTGACACACATCAGAGGATGGCCTTGAACTTTTGGTCTTCCAGTTTTTACCGCACAAGTGATAGAATTATAGGAATTCACCTATAGGCCTGGTTTGTGCCATGCTGAAGATTTAGCCCAGTGCTATGCATGCCAGGCAAAAGTTCTCCAGCTGAACTTCATGGTAGCTCTTACTTCGCTAGGCTTTGTAGGAATATAGGATGCTACTGAGCAATAGGTAACATCAGAAAGTGGAGGGGCCACGTAGTGTGTGGGACCCATGTGTGAATACCCATTCTGCTGTGAAGTTAGTTTGCTTTTAGAGCCCTCAGTTTCCTTATTTATAAAGGGAAAAAGGACAGTTCCACCATGGGTATTTCAGGCAATTAAGTAAAATTCTTGTATTGAGCTAGATACAGAGCCGAACACAAAATGACAATGTAAAGATAAACATGAACTATGTAGGTAGGTGTGTGTATCATGATTAACAACTTATCTGGAAAGTAATGAACCCAAAAGCTTCATGGAGAGGCGTCCCAAAGCCCTGCACTGTGTTTCTGCATATAAAAACAGATTATCTAAGATTGGTCTTTGAAATTACAAAGGACTGAAATCTGTGTAGTTTCCCAATGTCAATGTATAAGAAAAATATTTATTTATTTTTTTACTTGAGAAAACTTGATGACAATAATTTGATGAGTATTGGGGTAAATTTGTCTGTTATATATTATTTCCATCTATCATCTGCCATCTGTTTTCAAACTATGATCTATCTAAGGTAATCTGTCTAATCTATGTATCTATGTATCTATCTATGTATCTATGTATCTATCTATGTATCTATCTATGTATCTATGTATCTATCTATGTATCTATCTATGTATCTATGTATCTATCTATGTATCTATCTATGTATCTATGTATCTATCTATCATCTATCTATCTATCTATCTATCTATCATCTATCTATCTATCTATCTATCTATCTATCTATCTATCTATCTATATCTATGTATCTATCTATGTATCTATCTATGTATCTATGTATCTATCTATCTATCTATCTATCATCTATCTATCATCTATCTATCTATGTATCTATCTATCTATCATCTATCTATCTATCTATCTCCTATCTATTATCTATCTATCTATCTATCATCTATCTATCTATCTATCTATCTATCATCTATCTATCTCTCTATCTAATCTATCTACATCATCATCCTCTATCATCTTTTGATTTAGTTTCATGGACTGTTTTCATAATCAGGTGTTTTTATGTCACATAGTTGCCAGGAGGGTATCAACAGATCTGCTAGGATGCAGTTAGGGAGTCCTGATCACACCTCTTGTCCATTCTGTGTCCTCAATCGTGTTTATTAGCATCAGGAAGAGCAACAGCTCACAGATGGTGAGAGAAGACAGAATTGGCAACTTTCTAAATTTTTATTCTGTTTGTTTTGTCTTTATTCTCTGCTATTTTATGCTGTTTTCGCTTCTTTTTTCTCTACACCATACTATCTTATTCTTTCTTTTTCTCTATAACTGACGGAAATACTATTTTTGAAGGCAATTTTTCTGTTATTTGTGTTTTGAATACTTAATATCTATTACCACTAGTTCAGGTAGTTTTCTTTTCACATGTTGGTAGTCTTGCAAACAATCCTTTGAAGTCTAATGGAAACAACAGTCAGTTCCTTCATCTTACGGGCCCTCCTGAGTTCAGCCTCCGTCACTCCTTCCTGTGAGTTCTGTGGAGCAATAGCCCAGCTTGCCCTTTGTTTCCCTGACGTTAGGTGACGTAAAAAAGGCCTTTAAGAAGTTTGAATCTTGGGATGCAACAGTTGAGATTGTCTAATTTGACTTCTGCTTCACGCTATCAGCTCGATTCATGTCTTGAGAGCCTTTGTTTGGGGTTTGGCATGCTTGGTCCTTCTCACAATGGCTGAGAGATAGAGGTAGGTACCATTTCTTACCCTTCTCCTGTTACCATATCACCAGCATGTGTGAGATGCTGCTAGCATCCATAGCGCTAGCACCAAGTCTGCCTTAACATTTGGTGCTTTGTTGCCCCCAACACCCTTCCTGTCTTGCTCTACAAGTCTCCCACCTCTAGCGGCGATTTAGGTTATTGCAACCACCTCACTCATCATCTGAAACTTATGAAAAAGGACCTCTGATGTGTACCCCAGTATCTTCAGTACTGGAATAGAGAAAAGACTGGGATGTTCTTGGAAGTCTTCTTGCTGTTGCTCAAATAAGACAGTCAGACAATCAAAAGAATGACCCCGCTCTGAAAACTGTCTAATTGGCCTAGAGCAGCTGGGAAGGAATGTTTTCCGTATTGTGTGAACACACTTTAGAGTCAGGTAGAGGTGGGTTTGTATGCAGTTGGCTTGAGACATTTCATCATCTCAGATGAATGATCTAATTTCAGTGTCAGCTCTTTTTTTCTGGAACTTATATTAGTAGGAGCTCAACTTGTTGAGATAGAATGAACTCAAGAAAAATCTATTTTTTTTGTTCTTTTACCTTTTCCCAGATAGATATTGACTTTCTTTCTCATAAAGTCTGTGTTATGCCTCTCCAGAACTCTGGTACATGGGCCGTTTGAAGTGGCTCAACCTTTTCTTTTATTCCTGTACCTCACTCTTCTGTCACTAGATGCCCAAACTTTAATTTTTGTGCCATAAGTAGACATCTTTGTTGATATGCTTTTGCGAATTTCAGGAAGATCTTTCCACGTTTCATCCTTTGCTCTTTTGATTTTTCTCCTCTGATCATATATCTCTACACTCAGATTATTTTATTGCAAAGAATTTAGACATCAAAGTGGAATCTCCATAAAAATGGTTAATCAAGATTCAATATGGAGATCTGAAGTTAAGCATGCTTATTTCTGGTGGTGGCTGATCTTGATTGTCAGCGACACTCCTGGAAAGAAGGGCACTCAGCTGAGGGATTGCCTTAATCAGATAGCTCTGTGGCCACATCTGACAGGCATTTTCGTCAGACAGCCCCTCTCACTGTAGGTGGTACCATCCCCTAGGCAGTTAAGCCTGTACTGTATAAAAATGGTAGCTGAGCTTGAGCCAGAAACAAGCCAGGAATGTTCTCTGGTTTCTGCCTCAGTCCTTGCCTTGGGTCCTCTCAGTGATGGACAGAAACCTGTACTCTGAAATAAATCTTGTCTTCCCCTGATCACTTTAAGTCACACTGTTTATTACAATAAGTACATACACACAAAGACTATCCTGAGAGGATCCAGGCTTGATTCCCAGCATCCATACCATGTGTATCACAACCATCTTTAACTCCAGTTCCATGGGAGCTGGTATCTTCTTATAGTTGCTGGTCACATTGCATTCCTGTGTGCAGCATGTCCCCATAGATACACAATTAAAATATGTCTTTAAACATCAGTGAAGAATTAATGCATTGTTTGTTATTTCTCAGGTTGTTTGAGTCATGAAAATGTACATACAAAGACTGCATTGCAGGCAAGCAGGCAAGATATGTTAGAATTTGTCGTCTTTGACTTAGAGGTATTTAAACCAAGAAGAATGTTTTCCATTGTGAGAGGAGAGGTGTGGGGGAGGGGGTAGAATGACTGGGAAAATTTGACTCTGTTTTGAAGTTGGATTAATTGATTAATTTCATTAGGCGTATTTGTTCGGTTTGATCGTGTATTAGACTTTGGCTGCAGTGGTGCGTGGAATGCAAACACCTTGCTCGTGACATTTGCACTCTGCTTTAGGGAAGATGTGCTGTGAACAAGCAAATGATGGTGTGTATAATATCTTTAAATATTGTAAATGCTGGGGGAGGGGGGAGGGTTGCTCAGTATGTAAATCACTTTCGCTGTGCAAATATGAGAACCTGAGTTTGGATCCCTAGGACCCATATAAAGCTGAATGTGGTAATTCACATCTATAATCCCTGGGTTCCTGCAGTGGGGTAGGGACAGATAAAGGACAATCCTGGACAGCCTGCAGGGCAGCTAAACCAGTACACTCATAGGAAAATGTACCATCCCAAATACCACCCCAAACACGGTGGAAGGCAAGGATTGGTGCTCAAGGTTGTCCTGTGAACTCCACACAGGCAGGCACTCTTTACATCCACACACAATGCATATGCTCACACATTATGCACATCATATATGTGCATGTACATTATATATACACAAGAAGGAGTTTATGGGGGTAGTAAAGGAATAAAGGGAGTGAAGGGTGTGAGCATGCTCAGAACGCATATAGACAAGTATGAAATTGTTGAAGAATGAATTTAATTTACAAACAGTTTGGAAAGATTATAGGTACTCGAGAGAAAACAATAAGGCACGGAGGAGACACGAGGAATTTTGGGACGAGAAGACATTTCCAGTGCAAGCTCAGGAAAAAGTTGGTGATGGAGAGGTCTTAGGAGATGTCATGGAGTAAGTTGTACATGTGTCAGGGAAGAGCGCCTCAGGTGAAGGGAAAGTTGGGACCAAATCCTTGGAGTGGATGAGTGTCTGATATGTTTGGGAAAAACAGAGTCACCAGAGGAGAAGGAGGGTGTGTACACTCTTTCTCCTTACTTAGATGAACCCGAGTCTTTTAAAAGGAGCATCCTGGCTATTGTTGGTGATAAGGCATGGGGAAGGAAGACAGGTGAGTAGTCTAGCTATGGCTGTGCTGTGCTTGTCTTTCATTGGGATGCTGCGGAGACGATAAAATGTGACCGGAGCCTGGAAATATGTTAAGAATAGATTTGCTGATGGATTGAGCATGGATTCTGAGCAAATATTTGATTTGAGAGTGACGCTGAGGCTTTTGGCCTAAGAAAATGAAAGGACGAAGTTTCTATCAAATCTGAGCAGAAGGCTGAGGATGAAGCAGGTTTTAAGTGGCTATCAGAAGTTCAGTTTTGAGCACGCTGGCTTTGGGTGGATCTTTTAGGAATGCAGGTAGAGATGTCTGCTAAGCAGCTGAACAAAGGAATTTAGAATTCAGAGGCATCAAAGTTAGATAGATTACTCAGGGGAGGGTGGCAGAAAGGAATTTTCAAGTCACAGATCTGGGTTAAGTCTCTGAGAGAGTATAAACCTGGTATGTTCAAGACGCACATTTCATCTTCTGGACTTAGAAACTACCAAAACTTTATGTGAGCTCCTGCACACTACTATGCTTATTTCTTTATCTGTGAAATGAATGCACCCCGATAGAACGAGATTGCATAGTGAAATAGCGTATGCAGAATATAGAGCCCCTCTTTATGTTAGTCTTATTCTATGCTTTTAAATGAGAACCCCACGCCAGCCATGTCACTGAAGGACTGAACGGCAGCCAGCAGCCAGGAGGGCTCCCTCTTGATATGGTTCATCATCTACAGTTTATTTCCTAACTTGCATTTTTTTTGGCATTCCTATTTTTTAAGCAAATTCTTTTAGTCAGTGCAGAAAAATGACTCCTGCCGCTTAAATGCTGAGGCTTTGTCTTACAAAACCCATGTAAAATTTACATGGGAAGCAATGTGTTTATTACTTACTTGGGTGTCTTTCTGGAGCCTGTGGATGTCATGATTTGATAGGAACGTGAGGTAGGGGAAGGTATGGGTTAAATTAATGCATATACCCTGTAAAACACAAACGAATGTTGGTGTAAATCGTGCACAAAGATTCCATCACGTCTCCAAGTGTTCTCTAGATATCTTATTACTGATTTAAAGGGTTCTGTACATTTTCTTTCTCCTTATTCTTCTCATTTAAAATATTTCTTACAATGTTTGTAATTTTTACTGTCATTATATAAAAATATATTTATTTAATAATAGCTAGAAAAGTTAAAATTGAGCAGATAGATAGAAAAGTAAGAAATGAATATTATCATCCCCCAAATCTCTCTTTATCTACATATTCTTTTTTGATTCTCTATAGAATTTGAAATATATATGTATATATATGTGTGTGTATAAACTATACATTTCATGTAGTGTATGTAAAATACAATAAATGTCTTTTTATTGCACTGTCATAAATCAGTTTTACATACTAAATATTAGAAAGCATAATTATTATTTGTTTGATCTAATTTTAGATCTTATTTTCATCTTATGAGAATCTTCCTTCTAAACCATCCTTTAAGGATACTGTGCCAGTTTTCATTCCCACCAAGAAGGATTTAACATTCCTCTGTTCCACCTCTTCACCAACATTTACGGTTGTCACTATTCTGAATTTTGGAATTCTAATAGGCCTGTAGAGATTTTATTAGTTTTGAGTCCATTTCCTTAGTGATATTTAATTTATAATATACTTTCTTGTATTTACATCTACATAACTCCTCTGGCCATTTAAAAATCTAAACTTAGATTTTAGTTTTCTTATTATGAAGTTATACGTTTGTATATTTTGGAAAGAGTTCTATGTACTTGAGATTCTCTTTGGAACACCAACTACCTGCAAAATAAAGAAATGGAGAATTATAATTAATTATGAATGCTTTGCATTAGCTTAGGCTTGCCCCATTAGCTCTTTTAACTATTTTATTTATATTTTAGCCTTAGGGCTGTTTTTCCATTCTGCCTGTCCTATTTTCCTGTTTCCTCCCTGTATGACTGTCTGGCCTCTGGTGTCTTCCTGATGTCTCTTCTTTAATTCCCCATCCTATCCTCCTCCTACTTATTCTACCTGCAATGAAGCCCCACCTGTATCTCTTCCCTTGCTATTGGCCATTCAGCTCTTTATTAGACTATCAGGTGCTGATGTAGGAAGTCCTTTGTATATGTGTTGCTTTTATTGGTTAATGAATAAAGAAACTCTTTGGCCTGTTGATAGGGCAGAGTAGAGCTAGGTGGGGATTACTAAACTGAATTTTGGGAGAAAGAAGGCAGAGTCATGCCGGGCGGTGGTGGCGCACGCCTTTAATCCCAGCACTTGGGAGGCAGAGGCAGGCGGATCTGAGTTCGAGGCCAGCCTGGTCTACAAGAGCTAGTTCCAGGACAGGCTCTAGAAACTACAGGGAAACCCTGTCTCGAAAAACCAAAAAAAAAAAAGAAAAAAAAGAAGGCAGAGTCATAAGAAGCCATGTAGCAGACGCTGGAACTTTACCGGGTAATACACAGATTAATAGAGATGAGTTAAATTAAGATATAAGAGTTAGCCAGATATATGCTTAAGCTATTGGACAAACATTATTGCAAATAATGTGGTTTCTGAGTCATTATTTCAGGGCTGAGCAGCCGGGAACAAACAAGCAGCTTCCTACAACAAGGTGCCTTAGGCAGGCAAGGTAAAGCGGCAACACACCTTTACATAGTTAAATGCAACATATATTTGCATAGTTAAACAAATATTGTGCAATATTTTCTCTTCTTTGTTTAAATAAAAGGAAAGGGTTTAGCTTTAATATAGTAATATTATTTATAATAAGAACAATTTCCAAAAAGAATCACATTTACAACATCCAATCCATTAGCCTTTGGTAAATTCTGAGAAAATATTCTAATATTTCTCTTACCCTCATGAGCCCAAGGTTGTGTTCCTAATTTGCTTTCTATTCTAACTTGTATTATTAACCCCAAATTATCTTTTTAGTCCTCCAAACACTTTCAACAATTTAAGTTTTCATTTTTCTCAACCTTATAAACTTTACATCTCTTATGTAAGTTTCTTTTTTAAATATGATACTAAAGTAAACAACTATACCTATTTCATATTCAATCCCTTTGGAGTCCTGAGAAGGATATAATATTACCTGAATAAACAGGAAGTGCAGAACAAGTATCTTTCAAAGCTATAGACAGAGCAGTAGGCTACCTGGAAAATCATGTAAGTGTCCTCTGCAACACTGGGGCATCTATCTTCATCCTACAGGCCTGGAATATTTGATACTTTTGGTAAAGCAGGGATCTTGAAGGACTGTCCTACCTTGTTTTCACAAAGTATGGAAGACACCCTCTTTTGTGTCCTGCTTGTCCAGTTTGAACAGTATATTGTTAGTAGTTGAGACAAGGACAGTTTCTTGTCCAAATGTATAGCATAACTAATAAAAACCCAGTGACAGATATTGGATTCAACCTTAATGTCAGAAAAGCAAAACAGCCAGCCAAGGGCTCTTACCTCTACCTCAGTCTGAAATGGGTATCTTTTCTACAGGAATCCTTAAAATGAGACTGACTGAGAGCTGTTTTCTCCCATTTTATATTTCTACCTAGTGCTGTGAATAAAGCCGTGCACCACTACAGCCTGGTTTCTATGACAACTAGAGTGGCTACTGGAATTAAAGGTGTGTGTCACCACTTCCTGGTCTATAAGGCTGACTAGTGGGGCTGTTTTACTCTCGGGTCTTCAGGCTTGCTTTATTTATGAAAGTATAAATAAAATATTACTACACAAATGGCTACCTTTGCCACAATAAAAACAATCTCCATATGTAGTTTCTTCAATGCCCATTATTCTTTTATGAAGTAGATTGTTGCTGCCAGGAGCAGATGTGTCCCACTGTTATAAAAAGTTTTCGGTTATTAGACATCTTAAATGCCATAGTCTGTAGGTCTGTAAAGCATTTTAAGATCACTTATCAATTTAAAATGTATTTGTTTAACCTTGAAAACACACCTTACATGACTACAAGTTTGATTGTTAAAGATGACTAATTACTAACCTACAGCTTTATTTATCCTAAACAGTTTGTAATAATAAAGCTTTCAAAGACTAGGACTTTACATTACTTTTTTCCCCCAAGACAACATTTCTGTGTAGCTGTGGAGCCTGTCCTGGCATTTGCTGTATAGACCAGGCTGGCCTTGAACTCACATAGATCCATTTTGCCTCTGCCTCCCAAGTGCTGGAATTAAAGGCATGCACCACCCCTGCTTGACTTTTATATTGTATTTTATATGAGCTGCATAGGTACAATGCCTTAAACAAAAGTAGAAACATATAAGGCATAACAAAAATAACCTTAAATTGTATAGATATACAAGAGTCCATACCAATGTAAAATATTTGAGATGAGCAGTTGTCTTGTTATCCTATATTTCTATATCCCCACTAAATGGTGACAAACATCCAATGATCTCAAATGGTGACAACCTCAAATGACCAAAAACCACCCACTCTACCTCTTGGGAATGTAAGCACTGTGTTTTCTAGATTGCTTCCTGTTGTCTAGGGGTGACAGCATCCCCAGGAGACTCCACAAAAATTGAGATGATGGTAAATTCCCAAGAAAATGAGCTATAACATTTGTTGTCCAGTCCAGGTGTAATGGTAAAGTGCAAGGCTTGTCTGAAGTCCTGGCAACAATAGTCTGTGAGGCTGGACCATCTCAGCTAGCAGCCTTGAAGTTGTTCTGAATTAGAACTCTGAGGAAACTGTAACAGAGGCACTCAGAGAGGCTGGATCACCCGAATCAGCCATTTTTATTGTTGTCTGAAAAACAATCAAACTTTCGAAGGTAACATAAATGTTTTCATTAGCACAGTATGGGCTGCATTGTATACAAGCTAGCCAAAGATGATCCTTTGTTTTATATTTGAGCAGGTAAAAGACATCTGCCAACGTTTTAAGTTTGTTTGGACTGCATAACCAAACCTTTGTCCATGCTGTACGAAAGGATGGTATGGAATACTAAGCCATGAGGACTCTGTAGTCAGCAAGATTTATCCTTTTGCTTCCAGTCTGAGAACCATTTCTATGTCAGTCCTTGATTAGATAGGTGTCATAAATATTTTCTTCCAGTCTATGTATTTTCATTTTTCTGAAGGTACTTTTTGTAGAGCAAATGTTTTTCCTATTCATGACTTACTTTAATTAAAAATACTTTAAAAAATCCTTTGAGAAATTCTTAGGTATTTATCATATTTAGCATCCTCCCAGTATCTCCCAGACCCATATTTTCCCTACCCTCCCAACTTTGCATCCTTGTTTTTTTTAAACCTATGAAATCTTAATTGTGCTTTTCATGTAGGCTTGGGTACCTGTCCTTTCTCTAGATCTTTCTCAATCTCCTGGACCTATACCCTTTAAAAATGGCAGTCTTCTCCCAAATGTCAACAGTCTCTCATCTAAGAGTGGGCCTCCATGCCTACCTTCTGCTTCTGTGGTGCGACTTTGAAGCACCATCTTATCGGTGATCTCTTCCAGAGATGTTGCTCTCACTGTTGTGTCTCAAAGTCATCCACACCTAAGGTGGTCATCCATATATTCCCCATACTTTTTCTAGTAGTATCTTTTCATTTTCACTGATTATTGATATGGACAGTCAAGATCTTGGAGTCAGTGGGTTTTATACAATTAATGAATCCATTTTCCTAGGCTATTTTAGAGGGAAGCTGGGAGAACACACATCCAAACTCACCTGCACTCTATATTTTTCCACTGACACCAAAAGCATACACTAATATATCAAATTCAAATAAAATAGCACATAATTCATTCTAGATTCTCCCCTTTTCAGATTTAAAAGCTCATCTTCTGTAAATGAAGCATCACACTCTTTATTCAGATATTTCTTTATTTGGTTTGCTGCTTGCAGGGAACGGTTCCTCATAGATTTACTTCCCTTGCTGTGTACAGAGTCCCCTGATCCTGCCCAGGCTCTCAAGCTCCATTGGCTTCTTCTCTGGTGGGAACACTCACTTTTGTTGCATGCCTTTATTTAACCTGTGTGATGTCTCTTCCAGTATCAGTTCCCTGACTACTCACATAGTTGCCTTCCCATGAAAGCCTTTCCCACTAGCTCAGACTGCCTCTTGTTGTGGTCTCCAAGCTCTAGAGTCTCTCCATGAGGGTGGATACTGAACTCTGTGATGTCTTTGACTTTCTCAGGTCCATTTGATTGGTATATTTTTTCCCAACCTTTTACTCTGAGATGATGTCTGTCTTTGAGGTTGAGATGTGTTTCTTGTATGCAGAAGAGGGATGAATTCTGTTTTCGTATCCAATCTGTTAGCCTGTGCCTTTTTATAGGTGAGTTGAGTCCATTTACAGCGTTTGCTATCTCCTGTTAATTTAGTTTTCATTGTTGGTGATGTTAATTTGTGCATTTTTTTTCTTCTTCAGCATTTGCTATAATAAGATCATTAATTGTCTGTGTTTTGTTGGTGTGTCCATCTTCCTTGGGTTGGAGTTTTCCTTCTAGTATTTTGTGTAGGGCTGGGTTTGTGGCTAGGTATTGGTGAACTCTAGATTTGTCATGGAATATCTTGTTTTGTCCTTCTATAGTGAGCAACAGTTTTGTTGGGTATAGTAATCTGGGCTGGCATCCGTCGTCTCTTAATGTCTGAATAATGCTTGACCATGACCCTCTGGCTTTCATTGTCTCCACTGAGAAGTCAGGTGTAATTCTGATAGGTCTACCTTTATATGTTACTTGGCCTTTTTTATTTGCAGCTCTTAATATTCTTTCTTTATTCTGTATCTTTAGTGTTTTGATTATTATGTGGCGAGGGGACTTTTTTTTTTGGATCCAGTTCTATTTGGTGTTCTGTAAGCTTCCTGTATCTTGATAGGCATATCTCTCTTTAGGTAGGGAAAGTTTTCCTCTATGATTTTGTTAAATAAATTTTCTGCCCCTTTGAGTTGAACTTCTTCTCCTTCTTCCATACCTATTATTCTAATACTTTATCATTCAGGAAGAATGAAGATGGGATATAGGAAGAGTTCCTGATCTTTTATGTCTCCTATTCAAATACTACTTTTCTTGATAGTATTTTGAGATTTATACCTAATTTATTTTTTTGGGTATTCTACATATTTAATTCTTTGTGTTTTGTTTTCTCTTAATTGTTTATATAAAGGAAAGTTTTATCTATGTATTGAATGCTGATAGTGATCTCTGAACAACTATAATTTAAATTATTTTTCAATTTAAGAAATGTATCTATCATCATATACTCATGACTTTGACCCCTCCTCATGTCTAGTTGTAGTAATGTGACATTACGCTCTTTAGACTCTTTTGGAGGTTCACCACTCAGCTCCCAGATGAATCACACACAGAGTCTTATTCTCATTTTTAAATATCTGGCCTTAGCTTGGTTTGTTTTCTTGCCTACTTTTGTTAATTTTTATTTTTCCATCTATCCTTTGGCCTTTGTGTTTTTCTTGTTCCTTTAATTCTATAAGTCTTACTTTTACTCCGTAGATTGCTGTGTGGATGGATGGCTGCCCCTGATGTCTTCCTGTTTCCAGGGCTACTGCTCCAGAACACTTCTCCCAGCTTTCTCCTTCTTTATATTCCTTCTGCCTTCCAACCTCGCCTATCCTTTCTCCTGCCTCACTATCGGCCATCTCGATTTTTATTAGATCATCAGGTGTTTGAGTCAGGCAAAGTAGCATAGCTTCACTGAGTCATACAAATGCAGCATAAACAAAAGTAACACACCCTAAAATAATGTTCCCAACATCTACTTAATTAGCTTTTTACTACTTTAGTTTATGTTTAGTTTGATACTTAACTAAGGTTCTGTGAAGTTGATAAAAATTTACTATAGTTTATTTTATATAGCTTGTATTTGTAGGAAAAGAGTTGTCTAAATAAGTATTAATAAAATTAATTGCCAAATATTTCTTCCTAATTTATGAATTATGAGACTTAAGAGAGTTAAATCTGATTATTTAAAAGATCAGAATCATTCCAAAGAATGGTGGATTTTGTGTCTGTAATTTCCTAGCCTATAGAAGGGTAACACAATTACAACAGTTTTACAGGTCATTTTTTAACCAAGAATCCTTAAGTAGAAAGTAGGGGTTGGATAGGGTAGTGAATTATTAAGTTAAAATTATTTTTATGGCTGATTTATATTAGACAGACTTTTGATCTATTTTGAATTATTCAAAATAGTATTTCCCCTAAGCTTTGTTTTGTTTCTAAAGTTGTTTCAACAACATCAGACATCCTAGGAGTCATCTTCTTGCTGGTGAGACAAGTGTAATATTTCATAGCAATGCTTATGGAACAGCAACATGCATGTAAATTGCCAACCTATGTAAGCTAGGAACTTGATTGCAATCCATGGGCCTTAAATAAGAAACAGTTTCACAGTGAGACAGTGTGTATTTCAATCAGTGTTTCAGATGGTGTACTTATGTTAAAAGATCAGACATAGTATGGAAAAATGTGGGCAGTGGGTACCAGAACTTAGACAATAAAGGACATTGTGAAGTTGGAGTCAGCTCTGCTTTATATAGTCTACTTTCAGAACAGGCTGCCATTTTCACCAGTAATCAGGAACCAGGGGCTAAAGTCCTTGGACGTCCTTTTTCTTTTGGGGGGATTTTAGTAAAATGATACCATATGAAATTGTCTAAAAGGACTCGCTATGCCACTTGTAGTCACTTACCCAATTTTAAGTGTTTAAGACCTTTTCTTCCAGGTAAGAGTAAGTTCAGAATTGTCTGTGAATAGCTGCAAAATACTTGTAGCTGTTGTTGAGAAGTCCTAAGTATAGAACATGCTTGGAAGAAATTATTTAGTCATTTGGTCTAATGTAAAATGAAAAGGTGGCTTGAAGCTCACCCCACAGTTGAAAATTTGTTGGTGCTCAGTTCTGTGTAATAATGTTCTACTTTCCCTGTTGGTCCCTTTGATTTCTGTCACTTCTGACGACCAGCTCTGTGAGGCTTGAGGCCACTCAGGTTCCAAATTTGTGACAAGTCCCCCAGGGCTCACTGGAGTGGCAGTAAGTCCTCACAGTTTGATTTCCTTTTAGCCACTGAAGTGTTTGAGGACAACAAAGACAGCCGCAGAGATGGCAGTTCTGTGTTCTGACTGTCCAACAGAATCAAGACCTGCTTCTTTGTTCCATTGATTTTGTTTTGTTGAAGAATTGTAATTCACTTCTCCCTGGAATATAGGGTATGGTTGCCCCAGCTGGTGTGTCTTAGGCTGCCCGTGCAGAGCATCCTGCAATACTCAGCCCTCCTTCTTCTCCTTCTTTGCTATCACCTGCAACAGAAAGGCTGACGTCCCTTCTGAAAATTCATCTACCCTTTCAGGATGTGATTTGTACTTTATATATGATGCTTTATGCTATAAAATTTGATCCTCTCTTAATAGTACAGATAAGTCTGAAAACCTCTTGTGTGTACTGAAGCGTTATTTTGTGATATTTTATCATCAACTCAGTAAAAGAAAGTCATTTTCAGAGAAAAATATAGTAAAAGCCTATACAATGCAGTTAATCAAGAAGAAAGAAGAACACCATTTTTAATGAGGGATATCACGAGGAGGCACAAATGGCTTTTGGGTCAGATTAAACCACCCACGCCAAGCTGGATCGCTACTTTGTACAAGTCCACCCAGAAGCAAACCGAGTCAGCTGTGACAGCCCCGGCAGAGCAACACACAAAGTGCATTCGCAGAGTGCGTGTCTCTTTCAAATCCAGCCTGGGGAAGCCTACGTGAAAGACAGATAATTACGGTTTAGCCTTTGCTAAAAGGTAAAGAGACTAGTTTCAAATGATTGGTGTTAATGGAGAAGCAATGTTTTCATGGTCACTGCTTGAATATTATAATCAAGAAAATATGTAGTATAGAAAATCTATTGTCGCTCTTTCTCTCTTCTGAGAAGTATTTCTTTTTCTGTAAGGAAACACCGTAGCAAATAGTCCAAAATGAACTGCACATCCACTCTATTTTGTAACTATTTATCCAATTTTTAGTGTTGAAGAAGCTTTCTTCTAGACAAGAACAAGTACTGAATGTGAGTGGGTGCTGTGTCTAGAATGTGCTTTCTAATATAACATTAAAATTTCGGAGTATTTAGCAAAAGCAGAAGGTGACGAACCAGTGTGTGCGTTCTGTTTGCTCTGGTTAATGGCACCCGCCTTGTTTTGTTTTGGAAACCACCACAGTCCTGGTGTGAGTTCTGTATATATTTTAATGGCTGCATTTTCCACCATTTATGACCCCCCTCTCTCTCTCTCTCTCTCTCTCTCTCTCTCTCTCTCTCTCTCTCTCTCTCTCTCTCTCTCTCTCTCTCTCTCTATCTCTTTCTCTCTCTCATAATTTGGAGACTGCATCAGTTGGAAAAACTAAATGGGAATAGTGTTATGCTTGTGGCCAGAAAACTACGTTTCTGGGTACAGTTTATCTCTGTCCATATGTCAGCTGAGTCTGGTCTTCCTTCCGAACTTGTTCTCCAGGTTCTTTTCTTTGACCTGGAAGACCCGTATGTCTGCTCGCTGTATCCTCCTAGATTTCCTCCACCGCTGACTAATAGATGAAAATACACGGCAGAAGAACATAGTGTAGGAGATAGTCTGTGTGATTGGTTGGGGCCCTGATTTTCAGCAGTGACTTCCCTCCCCCAGACTATAGCCCTGAATGCGCTGCTGGTGCCCAGGCTTCAACCCCTCCTATAGCCTGCTAACACTGGCCTTGTTTGTCCTCAGGGCAGTAACAGCTTCTTTCATTTCCTCTTCTCTAACTTATTTAGAACCTTGTATAACCGTCTTTTTTTTTTTTTTTTATTTTGCCTCTTCTTGCCCAGAACTCTAAGTCATTCTTAAAACTTCTTGAACTGGATTCTGATTTCTGAGTGAATGACATAGCCACATAATAACAGGAAGAAGCACACATTTGATTGCCCAAATTCCATTTTTTTTTCACTAAAATGAGGTGAAGAACCTAAGGTCTACCTAGAAAGCATCTATACTGACAGCTGCTTTGTGAGTTCCGCGCACACCTTTGCCTCTGCCCTTTCCATCTCCATATTCCAGCCACTCTCTTCTTGGCACCACCGGCCTGGCACACCCTACAGTGGCTGTATGGAGAGCACTGAGCTGTCTTCCACGTCTCCAGTGATCAGCAGGCTATTCAAGCAGGCCACAGGAAGGCCGGATCCTCTCAGGCATGCTACTAGAAGACATCTGAAGATACGGTGAGCACACATCGGCCACACACTCCTGTGCGCCCTGCCTTGTCTTTCCTGCCATTGATCCCAGGTGTGTTCCTTGTCATTAGGCCTGGGCCTGTCCTCTGTACCTGGACTCAAGTCTTAATGTGCTGGGTGTATTTTCTTATCATTTGACTTCCCACTTCTGATTTTCTTTTAATCTTGCTTCTGGACTACAGATGCACACATCCTGCAGAAACTCTGATTGTGCTTTCCACACCTGTTTGACTACTCTCATCCTGAGCCATTTGCTGTGACTTTTACCTCATTTCTGTGTATCCCCTAAAACATGACTTGCTGCCTTTGCCCCCCTGAGAGTGCCTCCCGCTGCCCTTTCTAACTTTCATCAGGATCTCACTCTCACAAATGTTGCCTTTTGCCAAGTGTACACTAAGAGCCTGTTTAAGTCTTCACTCTTTAAACTGAGTCTCCAAATATCTGAGTCCCCAGGGGTTACGAAGTTCAGTACTTTGACTTTGTTTTTAACATTATAAATATAATATAAAGGGGAATAAGTCTTGAGGGATTCTTTTGTTTGGGTTTTGAGTAGGTGTGTATACACATACAGACATATATTTCTCTTGAGAAAATAAAGATAAGTCTTTGATCATTTGGTTATTCTGAAATAAATTTCATCTTAATGGTGCTTCCTTTCTTCCTCTGTACTGTATTTTCAAATAAGAATCCCTTTCATTTGACAATGGAGAAAATCCTATGTCCTGAATACATAAATATTTTGTCGGGAAATGTTCCCATAGACTACAACCAATATCCTCACTAAGAATAAAATAGTCTTTAAATAAGATGATGAAGAACTGGGTCTTTTATTCTTTCCCACTAAAAAGCATATAAGGGGTTGGGTAAAGACAGTCATAAAGGACTGAACCAACCAACCAAGACTTTCACCTGAACATCTCCGCAGATTTTGGGCTACATTGGAAGTTTTGTATCACAGACACATGTACAGCCTTTCCTATATAGTATGTAATGTGGCAAGTTTTTAGTGTCCTTCAATAACTGCGAGTCATTCTGAAATGTGTGTGCGTATCTTTGCAGTCTTGTTTTTAAACTTAGAGTTGCAACGTTGAAGTCACAGATGATTTGTAGATAAATGTAGATAAATTAAAAATGACTAATAAGTTTAAAATGATACTTTTTCAGGAACTTTGAAAGTATTAACATTACTCAGTAGAGAAGAATTACAAAGAGGCAGCTAACTTTGGGGCTGTAGGAGATTCTCTCTTCCTCCTATGTAAGAATAGGAACAGTGAAATATATTAGCAACAACTCAGAATCAGAGTCTATGTGGACATTTTTAGAATTCTTCCTTCTATGGGCAATGAGTTATCTGGAACCTTTACAAGTTCTGCTGTCAAAAGACCATTTATTGGAGAGACTCAGACTTCTTAGGTTTCTTTGCTCAGTGGTTATTGGAAAGTGGTCTATCTCAAATTCTCTTCTGAGATGTTAGGATTTTGCATGAGACTAGTGAACAATCATAAAGTTATTTTGTAAATAAATGTCTGTGAAAATCTGCTTAAGGTCCAAGCAGTCAAGGTCATGTGTAGAATGAGAACTCTCCCTTCCACAGAACATCCGACATTCTTTAGTTCCGTTGTGATTCCTGTTTAGAAAGCACTCATTCAACCCCAGAAGAAGTCATTACCAAACATGTCAAAGTTCATTGTTGGGTTTCAAGATTATATTAAAAGGTTTTATGTGAGTTCAAATGGGAAGGGAGAGGAGGAGCTGAGGAAGAAATAAAAAAGGATTAAATGAATTTGTTAATTTAATTCAGGGAATAGATGGTAATTAGGTATGAAGTAGATAGAAAACTGTATAGAAAAATTACTTTGAGATGGAGAGAATGTTTTGTGATCCTGTTAGGGAAGTACATGTCCCTGGATGGAGACCACAGAGAGAAAATATTTGTTCTGTATACATGGAGAAGCAAGTTTACCTTGCAATCTTAAAAACACTATCCACTCACCTGCATAATATGTATGAAATATACATTTAATCTATAAAGCCAATAGGCTTAACAAATGTCTAGAGCCTCCTTAGTTAATCTAAATTTACCATTCTGAAATAGACAATAAAATATTTACTATAGAAAGTTGAAAAGTGTATTAGCCTCTTTAATGTCAAAACAAAGACATTTGCACTCAAATTATGTAAAGATATGTGGAAATATTTTAGATTTGGAGAAATGAAAGTGTACTTAAGGTTGGAAAAAATGCCAACATTATTTAGGAATTCAGTTCTGTTACTGAGATTTGCTAGCTAATGATTTCTGTTTACCGCGCTATCAGATTATTCCCTAACTTTAAAGTTATTAATTATTGATAATGCTAATTCTACGAAGAAACAATCTTATATGTATGAATAGTATTTATGTAATTGGCTTGAAAACTATTGTTTTCAGGAAATTGCCAGCAATTCTCTGTCTTTTTTAGCATTGACTTGGGTTAGGTTATTTTATGTCACATTTATCTTGTGCTCAATAGACACAATGTGGAACACAAAAAGGGGCATTTCCTTTTTCCGAAATGAGACTGCTGCAAACTCTCTTCTGTACCCTACCCTGTCAGCACACAACTGACCCTGCTGTTAGCTATATTTAAAGCCTTAAATTTTTATTTTCATTGCTGTTTTCTTTAATTTTCAGTAATTAAGTTTTAACATTAGACTTACAGTAACCACTAATATTATTTTCAAGATCAAATTAAGACAAATTATTTTATAATTTATCTGAGCAATATTATTAATAAAAAAATTTTCAAGATTTTTTGACAATATTATGGGGAATATATCACTTAAAATCCTGAATTTGAGGATGTCAGTAACTCTTAGTTTTAGGAAAGTTTATAAAATTTTTAGAATTTACATATTTGCCTGATAAATAATTTATGACTTTTCAATAGAAACATATATTTTATGTACATACATGATTATATAATATGTATGTACATATATATGTGTGTGTGAGTACAAATGTGTGTTTGTTAGAAAATACTGCTATTGACTAAATTTAGCATCATTGGAAATAGTTTATTAAAAACCAAGGTATTTGGAAGCCAGCTAGTGCCTTTTTAAAGTTTTACTTTTGAGATTGTAATTGCAACCCTACTCCCTTCCCTTTTCTTCCTCCAAATGCTCCTGTTTACCCTCCCACTCTCCTTCATACTAGTAACTTCTTTTTCCCTAATTATTACTTATCATTCATGCATATATATACACACACACAATTGATCTTTAATAAGCACCTGACTATTATTTTATTAACTTTTGTATATGCATTTATTCTGTGTGAGGGGGAACTATGTGATTATAACATGTGTATTGAGGCCAGAGAACAATTTGCTGAAATTAATTATTCTCTTTTCCTTGTGTCGGATCCTTGGGATTGAATACAGGTTATGTGACTTGGCTACAGACCCCTTGACTTTCTGAGTTATCTTGCTATCCTGGGTTGAATGTTTCAAAATAAAAACCGCCAGGTTTTTGAGTTCTCTTAGTAGCTCTTTTATACTTATCTTTATACTTGAAATTTGTTATTAATTCTTAAATTTTAATATTTACTTCTTTGGAACTTATGCATTTTGTTGCCATAGAAGCTAAAAGAGCTGTAGCGATTACTATTATGTTGGAATGCATTTCTGAAAATTCATTGCATTGTATTTTCTTGGTGGAAAGACTGCCATGCAGGCAGACTGCAGCCATTCCATTCTGAAATTTGTGATGCTACAAACCTAAGGTATCGAATTCCTCTGACGTAATGAAATTTTGAACTAGGTAATTTCTTCCTACTCATGATTCTTCAATGACAGTATGTAATTCTGTATATGACACATTAACTATCCAGAGGACATACTTTGGTGAATGATAAGCTAACTATGATTGCATTAACACTTTAATTTCCTCATAATTTTATAATACTTGATTTTGGCTGTATCTATATACAGTTTAAGTGGAAAAAATATGCCAAAATAGTTTTAAAAGTATCACACACATTGAATAAGAACCTTTCTAAAAGAAAAAAAAAACAAAAAACCTTTGTAACACTGTTAGAATATAATGCTAGTAAAAGAAATTTGAAAATCTTATTCATAAAATTCTCACTTGGAAATATCTTTAATAGGTTATGTCTGGTTTTTAAGGTTAGTGTAATGCACACTGTGTTTGCTGTTATTCTGTGTGCTTAGATAAATCAGATTATAGAGGTAGATTGCTACCTGTCGGCTGGCAGCAGCAGAGCCAGCAGTAGGACTCGTCAGTGTGGATCAGCACTAATGCCCATGAAATGGAACATAAAATTCGGACTTCTGCTTAACTAAATGAGCCATAGAGGTAATTTCATGCAGGTCTGGAGTACATTTATGCTGCCCTTACTCTAGATCCTTCTTCCTATTTTGACACTATAACTTTTGCATAGTTGATTTATTTATAATATGAAATTATATTCATTTATAGTTGATAATTTATGCTATGTTTCATGTAGATCATATTTTACAGCTATTTGCTCTGATATAAAATACTTTCTTTGGTATTATGATCATCTACTTCAGAAATATAATGCTCAAGAAAATATCTTTAAAGCTTACTAGATGAAGAATCACTATATTTCCTGTGTATCAGTGACTTTAACTCTAATTTACTTGAATAATATATTTCTAAAATAACATATAATTTGTTTTTATTTTTCATTCACTTTTGCATATTTTTGTATGTATATATGTGCCACAGTATATGCTTGGAAGTCAGAGGACAGTTTGCAGGGGTTGGTCCTGCTCTTCAACCAAATAATCAAACTCAGGCTTAGAAGCCTTTACATACCTTTAGTCACTGAACCATCTCGATGGCTTCCTTATATTTATTAAATTTTAATGAGCAAGTTTTAAGTATCTTTTCAAAGAAGGTCTATCTATCTATCTATCTATCTATCTATCTATCTATCATCTATCATCATCATCATCATCATCATCATCTATCTATCTACCTATCTATCTATCTATCTATCTATCTATCTATCTATCTATCTATCTATCTACCTATCTATCTACCTATCATCTATCTATCATCTATCTATCTATCTATCTATCTATCTATCTATCTATCTATTATCATCTATCTATCTATCATCTATCTATCTATCTATCATCTATCTATCTATCATCTATCTATCCATTTATCTATTTATCTATCATCTATCTCTATCTATCTATCATTTACCTTCCAACCTACCTAACTGTGTTTCAAATTCTAAAAGCAATATCTGGGAGTTAGCCAGACTGAATAATTTACTAGTGTGCACACAGTGGTAAATTGATGTCCAAACCTGGGGAGGAGGTTCTAAGAATGAGGCTTCTTGGTATCCTATGGAGTTAGATAAACTACCTTCTTTAGGTCTTAGGAAGTTCATGTTGAAGACCATTATTTTCTTTATCACTTTTCAGTTATTGGATTGTCCAACAGGTTCTATGTTTATAAAGAAAGTTGGCCTTTGTCAAAAGAGTAGTTTTGCAGAGAAGCAGCTGGTGGGAGATGGGTTGCTTGTTCTTGACTACTCTCCTTACTCCTTAATCTCCCAAGGTTGCTTACTCTCATGTTCAACCAGCCTTGGGGAAGGTGAGTTGGGGAGGATTGTCCCAGTACAGAGTTCCAACTAGAGAGGGTAGAGATGAGCAAGAGAGGACAGGAGGCAGTTGACTGTCATCATTTTGGCCACCATCACTCTCTTCTTAGCTTATATATGAACTAAAAGGTCAAGGTGTTCTGAGACGTTAACTATGAATCAATCAATGACTGAAGCAAGTTTGATGCACACAATAGTGCCAGTTTTGTAGATATAATTTTAGGACAGTTGCTCTCAACCTTCCTCATGTTGCAACCCTTTGGTACAACTCCAAATGTTGTGGTAACCACCAATCATAAAATTATTTTCTTTGCTATGTCATCACTGCAATTTTGCTACTATTAAGAATAATGATGCAAATATCTTATATACATAATATCTGATATGCAACCCCTGTGAAAGTGTGCTTCACTCCAAAAGTCGTCAAGACCTAGGTTGAGAACTGTTGTTCTAGGGAGTAGTATTTTTAAAGAATATGTTCACAAAATATGGAGAAGGAGGATGTGGTTTGAGTGCAATAAATAAACAAATTGGAGGATCAACTTCAGCAATAAGCAGGGCCAGCAATGTAGATTCTTGCTAGTTTTTCTTTTCTTTCTTTTCTTTTGTACATGGAGCAGAAAGGTCCTTGCAGGCTTGAAATGAGAAACAGACTTGATCCAGTATAAGTTTGTAAAAGCTTATTCTGGGCTCTGCCTAGAGATTCATTTGGCTTGAAGGTAGGTAAGAACAGGTGCAAGGAAATTTTCATGGTACTCTTAAGAGGAACTGGTGGTGTGCTCCAGTGGACTTGTGGGTAGTACGTAGAGCAACTTTGTTTATGTGGCAAGTAGAATCAGTGAATCTATGAATCTATGAATGAAGAGTGGGAATGACTGAAGCCATCCATGATAATCCTAGCCTATGGTTTAGGAGTTTAACCAGCAAGGTGAAAGATAGTCACATTTACCCAAGGTGAAATTGTAGAAATAGAAGTAAAATGTTCCTGTGTGGGTGGAGAGAGGTGACAAATAGGAACCAGCTGAAGAAACATGACAGTTCAGAGATGCCCGTTGATATGCTTAACCTCAAATATTAAGGAGAGAGTTAAAGTTCAAGTGTGAATCAAAGTCTGAAATCCACATCTGGGTGTCAACTTCCCATATTTCAAATAATAAAGGAAAATTTAAAATGTTAAGAAGTTACTCTTCCCACTGTCCCACAGACCCCGTCTTCCAAAAGGTTGGGAATCACAGCAAAGCCTGAGAAAGTAGCGCGGAGTGAGACTGAGGTGTAAGGAAGGAAACTAGAAGTTTTCTCATCATGGGTGTCAAAAATGGTTTAGGGGAGAAGAGTCCGCATCCAGGTGACCTCTGAGTGGATGCATACATGATCTTTTGATTCTTGCTTTGATCTTAGCCATCCTCTACCATGTATAATATCTTTAATTCCCCTTTCCTGTGTTAGATCCCTCTAATCATCACTGTATTACATTGATTTTCTTTGTTTTGTTTTAAAAGTTGGAGTGTGAAACAGGAGCTATATGGGTGAGTGGTTTAGAGCAGGTAGTGCTGTTGCAGAAGACCCAAGTTCAGTTACCAGAGATGGCATCAAGTGTCTCACAGCTGCTAGAACTCCAGGAGACTCCAACACCTCAACCTCTGCATGCACTTGTATTCTTGTACACACACACACACACACACACACACACATACACACACACACACACACACACACAATGTTTTAAAAAGCCACCACAAATCAAACAACATCTGAATTATATCTCCAGACCACATCTAGCAACTTTCTCAAGCTTTCACTATCTTCTCCCTCTGCTTGATACTTCCCGTTGCTGTGACAAAACACCATGACCAAGGCCACTCATAGAAGGAAAAGTTCATTGTGGCTTATTGTCAGTTCTAGAGGGATGAGGTAATCATGATAAGGAGGTACGTTGGAGGATCAGGAAGCTAAGAAGTCACATCTTCAACCACAAAGGTGGAACAGATGGAGCAAATAAAGTGAGGTAAGGTCATGAATTCTGAAATACCTGCCCCCAGTGACACTTCCTTCCACAAGACCATACCTTCTCCCCAAACCTGTACCACCACATGTTCAAACCCTGAGACAATGGAATGTTTTTCTCATTCAAACCACCACAGTCTTCTTGGAAGGATGTTGCTGTTGTGCATTTTATATTCTATGTATTTACTAACCCGTTTACTTAAACTGTATTTTGTTTAGTGACTAAGTTACTAGTAGCCCATCCAAGAGCAAGGTGAACAAGGGTTTAATTTTTAATTCTAAGAAGGTTGCACATAGACGGGGAGATAATTCAGTATGTAAAATGCTTGCTTTGCCTGTCTCAAGTCATGAGTTTGATCTCCAGAACCCACTTATAAAATGCCAAACATGTTTGTCCGTGCTGGTAATCCTAGCTCTAAATAGGCAGATTCAGCCAAAGCACTGGTCAGTCAGGATAAACTTCATGGGAAGTTCCAGGCCAAAGGAAGATACTGTTTGAAAACAACAACCATAATATTAATCAGCAATTTAAAATGCATTATGTTTGAAGAAACTTTTGTAAGTTGTTTTCTGGCCTTCATACGCATGCCCATATACACACATGCATTTGTGTGTGTGTGTGTGTGTGTGTGTGTGTGTATGAACATTTACACTTACACACATATACTTACAAACAAACAAAAGTGTATATAGGAAGTGTTGGGGTTGTTTAAATTAGTTTGGTGCTTTGTGAAACTCTTGACTTTATCTGCATGGCTTCCAGGTAGTTTCAGCAGTTCTAATGTTCAAATGGCCTTGCAAAAAGTACTGATTTTTCACTTTTGTTAAGGAAGAAATGTCTTTAAGGAAGGAACTTAGGTTGATTGGTCAGTATGTTAACAAGTGCCATAATTTTCATGGATGACAAACCCACTGTCTAGCTGCAAGGGAGGCTAATACAAGCCTCTGTCTTTAACTTTAATGACTAGAGGGTATGAAAGAAGAGGATACTTTATGGCCTGTCTCTTCTACACTGCATAGTACATGCTCTCAAATCATTAAATATTTTATTTACTGTTATACTGTTGCTGTTCAGATCATTGCTCAGCCAAGATAGCTAACATATATCAAGGAGTTCATTTCAGTGTAAGATATTTTTTATATTTCGTTGTTCTTAGTTACATTGACAATTCTGATTCTCTGTTCCCACTTAGCTAAGAATTAAGCAAATCTTCAAATCCTCTCAGGCTCTGAAAGAATGTCCCTCTCTTACTAATATATAAAATCTGAGATATCTGTTTAATTAGTCATCCTTGATTGCTTTCTAGTTTCTAAATTTGTTCTGGTAAGCAGAGATTGACAGTTGGATCCTAGATCAGTGAGACATTTTAATTTTGTTGAAATGGGAAATTAAGGAAGATGTTAATGTCCACATTGCTTTGACAAATCTGAAATAACCTGCAGGAAATTAATGTCTGGTTGCACCTACAGAATCAAAGTACAACTATTTGTGCAACTGATAAATGAAATGATAAATTTCTGCATGAAGATGTGATGATAGGTGATACAAGAATCATTTCAAGAGAGCACTTGTAATAGATGTGGTGAGAGACTAATCCTAAACTATTCAACACTAATAATACTTTTTAATCTGTAAGATACATGTTTTTATTTTTAAAAAAGAGATTAGAATCAG
Organism: Arvicola amphibius; assembly: GCF_903992535.2. NCBI lineage: Eukaryota > Metazoa > Chordata > Mammalia > Rodentia > Cricetidae > Arvicola > Arvicola amphibius. Next base: position 48,473,438 of record NC_052057.2, read on the forward strand.
AGACTTATTTTTAAAGTTATCCAGGGTTATTAGAATTTTCTACAAGAGCTAGTTCCAGGACAGGCTCTAAAAAAGCTGCAGAGAAACTCTGTCTCGAAAAACCAAAAAAAAAAAAAAAAAAAAAAAAAAAAAAGAAAAAAAAAGAATTTTATAACAATATTATGAGAAGACTTTACTTTTACATCTTATGCAGAGTAGTTGGCAATGTAGATTTTTTGGCTATTATAATTATTTAATACATATATTAAACACTATTATAACTTAATGCTTATTAATTACATATATTCAGAGCCCTATTAATGTAAGCTATATACTGTGGTAATGAGTTAATTTTTAATTGTGATATGTACTTTTATAAATCACTCAGGAATTTTCATAAGATATAATTACTGGTTGGAATCATAAGAGTGTATTGTGGGTTTCATTGCCTGTTGTTAAAATGCTTTTCATTGTAAGGAGGCCACTTGTTTGTTTCAGAGTCACCCAGCATCTCAAACCCTAAATAATCACACAGAAATTATATTAATTAAAACATTATCTGGCCCATTAGCTCTAGCTTTTTATTAGCTATCTCTTACATCTTAATATAACCCATTTCCATTAATCTGTGTTTCACCACAAGGTTGTGGCCTACCAGCAAAGTTTCAGTGCATCTGTCTCCAGTGGCTGCTCCATGGCTTCTCTCTGACTCTGCTTTCTTCCTGCCAGCATTTAGCCTAATTTTCCCCTCCTAATTAAGTTTTACTTTATTTATTCACCAATAGTATTCACAGCATACAGAGGGGAATCCCACATCACCTCCCCTTTTCTGTTTAAATGAAAAGGAAGGTTTTAACTTTAACATAGAAAATTACATATAACAAAACAGGTATCAAGCAAGAATTATAGTTACAATATTTATATCTACTTTATCTTTTATCATAACTAAGGAAAACTATAACTATAACTTCAACTCCATCAAAGAGTCCAGAAGGATACATTATCTAAGTTAACAGGAAGTACATTGTAAGCAACTTCCAAAACTCTACAATTGACAGTGATATCTCACTACCTGGACAGTTACCAAAAGTTCTTCTGTACTGTTGGGGCATCCATCTTCAGCCTATAGGCCCATAGTATTTATTAGACTTTTCCACAAGGCATGGAATTTCAAAGACAGATCAGCCTATACTGGCAGTTTGTCAGTCACTTTCTTCTGATTCCTGCAGAATGTCTTACAGACTCTTTCATGAAACAGGAACCCTGAAGGACCATCTTACGCTTCAGCAAGTTCAACAGTCATTTTTCTGTAGGTACTGCATATACTGTTCATGAAGCAGTCCAGAAAAGAGCAGTTTCTTGCCCAAATGGCTAACCAACTCCTTAAGAAGCCTCTTTGAAGCCCATCTTTCTTTTGAAGTAAGTGGTACTGTTAGGAGCAGGTGTGCCTCATTGTCATGAAAAATCTTAAGTTCTTAAACATTTTAAATGCTATATTCTGTAGTCTTTGAAAGGTTTGAAGACTGCCTATCCATCTGAAATATATCACTGTACATCTAGAAAATCTAACTAACATGACTACAACTTGATTATTTATTACCCTATTTTTCTTAATTATACATTACATTTTTAAATCAGCTGCATAAACACAGTACCTTAATCAAGAGTGTAAATTTACATATAACAAAATTGACCTTAAATTTATATCAATAGAGCAAGATCCATACCAATGAAAATCTCTATAGCATATCCCCCTTTAAATATAAACAAACATTTATAAACAATCATTTAGGGAATTTGGGCATAGTTCTCTACAAACTGCTTCCTGCTGTTTATTGGGCAAAGTAATTTTTAGGGGGTGTTCGCAGCAACCTTTTGGGGTGTGTTGGTCTATCAAACCATATTAGTTTGGAATTAATCCATAGTTTCTAATCCTCTGTGGAAACAAAAGAAGAACCCTTTTTCTTAAGCAACATATCTTTAGATCCATATTTAGAAATCAAGATACCTTTAAGATATATATGCTGGGTTTAGCTTAGCAGCTTATAAAATGAAATGTCTCTCTGTACTTAGCTCCTTCACAGTCAAAAATTTCAAAGAAAACACAATAATATACATAATACAATCTTGCATATTCCATCTTTACATGGCTTATTATTTTTTACTCCTTTAATCTATGACTATCTGCCCTGTCTCTTTAAAGACTTTATCATTTTTTAAAAAATACCATTTACTTCTGTTTATAACTGTCTATAGTCTTTTTCTTCTCTCTCCCAAGCCTATGTACACTTATCCAAAACTGTGATCCATTTAGACGCCTTTTATGTCTGAATCTGTCCTATTGTATATCTGTAATTCTTTCCATGCAGGAGTGCTTCTTAAAATGCTAAGTGCATCTTAAAAACTTAATCTGCAACATTATCTATGGCCCTGACTACGCTCCACATAGCCCAACATAGTGGAAGTCTGTTCACCTCTACAAGCTGTGCATATTGCCGCAGTTCTAAGTATGCAGTGGGTCGTTGTCTCACCATTAAGCAGTTTGTAACACGCTGCTCACAAAACCCATTTAAATGCTCTAGAACTGGACCTCGTCAGAGTTTGAACTGGCAGCACAACCCAGGAAGCCACAGTTTCAAAACAGCACCTCTTTTTTTCTGCTACTGCTAAATCAGGAAAACCTCTCTTAAAGGAGCTGCTGCATGCTGCCAGCAAGCAAAGCCCTTTCAGGAAAATAATTGCAGCTAAACTTTGGTTTTTTAGTATATATATATTATATATATATAATATAGTATTATATATATATATATATATATATATATATATATATATAAAACCTTCCATTTACCTTGTCAATTAACAAATAAGAGATTTGATGTATAGATGTCAACTAAAGTTACTGACCTTTATATATGTCTTAGAATTTCTATTACTGTGATGAAATACCATGACCATGAAAAAGCACAGTTGGGGAAGAAAGGATTTATTTTGCTTACAGTTCAACATTGCTGTTTATTATTGAAGGAAGTCAGGACAGGAACTCAAGCAGGGCTGGACCCTGGAGGCAGGAGCTGATGCAGAGGCCATGGAGGGGAGCTGCTTCCTGGTTTGCTCCTCCTGGCTTGCTCGACCTGCTTATAGAATCTAGGACCACCAGCCTAGGAATGGCACCACCTCCCATGGTCTGAACCTTCCCTCATTGATCACCAATTTAAAAAAAATGCCTTAAAACTGGATCTCATGGAAGCATTTCCTCAACTGAGGCTCCTTTCTCTCTGATGACTCTAGCTTTTATCAAGCTGAAACACAAAGTCAGCCAGTACAACCTGTGGCTGAAATCCTTAAATGTGAATTAAGAAGGTGGTGTGGTATCAAATTCAGTGAGTGCTTTTGGTGAGGACTAGGAGGAGTTTCCACTGGAGCTAACCTAGTCTACCCTATGCTGGGGATGGAGGGCACCTGGAGCACTAGCTTTCTCAATTCTTCTTCCTTTGTAATTTCAGTTTTTAAGTGTTTTTGTTAGTCAGGCATCATAATGAATTTTGGATGGCCCACAGAAGATGTGGAAATTGTTGGGACATAGGTTATTAACTTATTAAATTTCATCTAATTTAAGCAGTCTTCAACATCCATAAAAGGCTTAAATTAATAATTCAGAGTCAATAGGAACCACCATCTAACTTTAACATGTTTGTTGGTGTCTATGTAATGGTCTACGGTGTGCTCAAATCTTGGTCTGTAAAAAGTGAGCACAAGAACAGAACTTATGTCCTAATATGTCTTTGAGACATAAACCAGATAAAAGTGGAGTTGTGCCTCTTATGCTGTCAATAAAGACTATTTTCTATGTTTTTTTAAAAAATATATTTTAATTAGCTTACAGAATTGTACCCAATATTTTGGCAGAATAACACAAAGTGAATTATAAGAGAAAATAAACAGAACATCCAAATATTTTTATAATTTGATCCAGTAATGTTACCATGTAGAATACTTTAAAACTTTCTTTCAGATCTCTACCTATCTCATTCCAAACTGTTAGCAAATAGTTGGCTCAATGACAGTAGTCCATTATCTCCAGCTGGGTTGATTTATAGTTCCTAAAAGAGGGTCATAAACATATTAGATGCTCAATAAATAGTTGTATTTCTATTAAAAACAAGCAAGGTGCCAATAATACTTTTAGTTTTTACCTTTCTCAACTTTTTAACTGTCTTCATGCTACAAAAGGTTTTTTGCAAACATTTCATGATCAGCTTTGATTGTTTCCTCTTTTTTTCTGGTGTCTTTATTGCTTTTGTTAACTTATTCTGAATGCTCATTAAAATCTAACTTTTAGGCTTGAAGGTAGCTACTTTTCATTTTCCTAATACTTCATTTCATCAAAGATATCCTCTTCTCTGCCTCTGGCATCTTCTTCCCTGGCTGTGTGTCCTCTCAAAACTGGTCTCTGATTCACATAATTTGCCACCAATGTGACATTAACCTTGAACATTGGGAGCTCACTCTCTTATAAATAACTCTTATTGGTTCAAATAATTGCTACCAATTTATGTTCCTTAGATTTATTTTACTGGAAATTTGTAACAACATCACCAAAAAAATTCAGAAAATATATTTATTTTCTTCTGAGATTTTTACCCAGATGTCTTGTTTCAAGCTATTTTACTCAGAATTGAAAGTCTTTCTCTTCTCACTTAATCGAGCCATCTGTTTTTACCCCTTCAGATCTTCAGTAAGGATTCTTTTTAATCTGGTCATGTTGAATTATGTTGTGTATGACAAACAGGCTGTCTACTATGTCTTCATCTTTATGGCATACTTTTTCCCCCTGTGGAGAAATGAGTTCTTCCCAAATTGTGTGCTGAGGATTGTGGTAAAGAGTATTATGGTGGTTTTAAGTGACCTGTGTCCTCATGCTAATGACACCTGAAGACACAGAAGGCACCATTGCAATTTCCAGGGCTTATGTTATGGACCAAAAAATTGGTACCAGATACTATATATTCTGAATAGTAATCCTCTATCAAATATATTTCTGGCAAATATTATCTTTTCATCTGTGGGCTTCATTTTTACTGGACTGATTGCTTTCTTTGCCTTACAGAAGCTTTTAGCTATGCTACTTTTTGGCATATGCCCAAAAGACGTGATATCTTACTACAGAGACAATTGCTCAGTCATGGTCATTGCTGCTCTATTCACAATAGCCAGGAAATGGAAACAATCTAGATGTCCTTCAAATGACAAATGGATAATGAGAATGTGGTGTGTGTGTGTGTGTGTGTGTGTGTGTGTGTGTGTGTGTGTATATGTGTGTGTGTGTGTGTGTGTGTGTGTTTGTGTGTGTGTGTGTGTATTCTGCTTGTCTCTAAAGAAAAATATGCGATATGTATATTATATATGTGCATGGGAACAAACACATGTATTTGTAAAAGTACTTACAGAAGACAAGGTCATGAAGCTGAGAGAAGTGGATTTAGAAGGGTAGAGGTTGAGATGATATAAAAAAAGTACTCATATATGAAAATCTGCTTAAAATCTAGACTTAAAAGGAGAGGTATGACATTTCCCTAAATAGAAGTGATTCAGAAAGCTAGGGCAGCTCCTAGGTACAGCTGCCATCTGCTGTGAGCGTACGGATTCTTTATAGGTCATTTGTGTAGTATCCATGACCACCCCCTAGGCATCTCCACTCCCACCCCATCTAGGAATCACCAGGGTTTTCTTGTGTGTCCTCTGTTACATGTAGTCTAGGTGGGAAAGGTTTCCAGTGTTTTTCTGCCAACTGACATTGTGCATATGTTAATTTTGATCCTCTTTCAGCAACCCAGGCTCTGCCATGCTCAGGCCTCAGTAGCTCTAAATATCAGCAATAATTAAATCTCAATGTTCATGCCAAGAAACAGCTTTTTAAAGGCATCAGCAGAACATCATTCATTCTAAGCAATTGAAGAATAATTAATACAAAATATAAACCAAGATACGTATTTATAATTTTTTCATAATATTTCACAAACCGTGTCCATCTACCCATAAAGTCTGTAGTTTTCTTTGACTGCAACTATCCTTTGTACAGGTAAATCTGTCATTTTGTCACTTTCTTATATTTTGCATTTGATATATTAAGTTCCACTTCCCAACCTTGACCACAGATTAAGCTACTAGTACTTAAAAGATTGATTGACGCTTATATGATGAGTAATATTTATTATATTGTCACCGCCTTTATTAAATCTCCATGTAACTGGCTTATTCCATGGTTTCTTTGCTAATGTAATGGCGGAAATTTCAGAGTGTGGCTGAAGACCAGGTACCTCTCTATGTGAGTAGATTTTCTCCAAATGCCATGAACAATAGAATCCATAGGAATGGATTGAAAGCAGAAGCAGATATGACAATAGAGAGGTCTCATATGGATTTGACATTAGGGACACTTGTAAAAGCATACAAGAACACATCACTTGATAAAATTGCTTCTTCTTGAAAATATAATTAAACATCATTTATATTATTATGCCCATGCTTTTCATTATTATATAAAGATAAATTAAATAAAATAGTATTACTTAAAATGTTAATTTTTATTAGGGTTAAGTGTACCTAGCTACATTCAAATATCGGGAGAAACGAAATCCTCCATAATTTTTGAAACCTAAGTAAGTGGAGAAAACAAAAATAAATTGAGATCTAATAAATTAAACAATGATATGTACTGGGCATGTTGTTTCTATCTCTTGGCTCATTGTTTAATTTCATAAATAATTACAATGCATTCCATTTAATAAGAATACACTGTGATAAGCATGCTGTGTACATTTTCTCTATTATGTTTGCTAAACTATATATCAACTTTCTCACTCTAGATTTAATAGACTACGGATCCAAAATTTATGAAAAAATATAGGAATCTCTTATGTTTTCTCAGAGTTTACTGATAAAGTCAGGTACACAATACCAAACCCTAGTATATATTAATATTAACAGCTGTGTTTTATAAGTTCAAACCCTTACTCATGATATTTATTACAATACTTTGAGCAAGGAGATAACTGATAAAATGATTATTGAATGGATATGGTGGGCTCTATAGAAGCCTTTAATGGTGATGGCTAGCTTTAAGTTGACTTATTTAGATAATCTTATCTATATTTCTTTTTGTATCAAAGTCACTTTTCTCTCTGCATTGCCTACTGTAGACAGTGGAATAATGTTGGTTTGGAAAATCAATAGATTTCAAAGAATGAACACAATTAATTCAACTGCACTTAAAGTAAGCTTTTTCAACCTAATTCTCTGCTAATCCACCTGTAGATGCTCATCTTGATGTGGAAACATTTTATCATTTCATTTCCTGATAATGTGCTTAGTCATTTCTTAACAGAGAGCAAGGATTTTCAAAGTTATCGGAGCATAATTAAGCTTGTTCACTTGAGTAGCCTGCTGCCATGCACGCAGGGTGCTGGGTCTGTAACTCAGGAGACCCATGAGGAGCTAAGGAGGTTGCTAGCTTTTGTAGACTGAGCCAATGCTGAAGACAAAAACTGAGAGGAAAAAAAAGCAACAAATGAATAATTCATTTCACTTTCTCCTTAGAACATAGAACAAGGAGCTTGGCAGGACAACTGACTCATCCTGTAGTGCCCTGTAAATCTCCAGTAGATGGCCAGCCATGCAGCCAGCCTGAAGACACGCCCCCAGTATACAAAGGCAAGGGAACTTACCAAGGAAGGGAATTTGGGGGAAAAAAGTCATAAATATGGTTTTAGCTAAATTTTATCTAAAGTCTATATTTTTTTAAAAAAAATGAAAATGTCAACCATGCTGTTAGAAATCTCTGGCTGAACATAGGAAAAAGAATAAGACTGAATTAATAGAAGTGAATATTTTAGATTAGAAATGAGAGCTAAAGCTATACATTTTCAAAAGAAAGCTATAAGGAAATCAGCTCCAAGGTGTGACTGCTAAACTTTAGAATGAGAGATGGAGACAAGAATGACTTGAGAAGGCAGAATATGATAGAACCTTTGAAGGGAGAAAAGGTTATATCTTCCAGAGGAGGCTGAAAAGTCACGTTGCTGAGTGCCTGGGAAGCCCGAGAGCAGTGTTGTTTCCAGGCGGCCTAGTAGAAAATGTGTCTAAGTTTGTGAGGAACAATGCTATCTCAGCTCTGTTTTAGGAGCTTGTAATATACTCATTACTAATTCAAATAGAGATCACTACCTTGTGAAAACTCATAGTTTTAAAAATTTACTTGGTAGACTTTTGATCATAAACTGACTAAGCATTATTAGCATAAAAACAAACAGCTTTGTTTGTGCTGTGTTGTACTTGGAATCTGGCTTCCTGCGTTTGATAGTGTTCATTGGATTCAGATCTGTGGGAGATCCAGAGAGCAAGATGGAAGAGGTGAGACCCATCTAGAGTGTGGCTGGCACCATTCCCTGGACCGGGGTCTGAGAGTGCATAAAAACAGAGTCACGTGAGCTGAGCAGCTGCTCTTCTCTCTCTCTGCTTCCTGATTATGAGGGAGCTAGCTGCCTCTCTCCACCTCTCCTCCACTGGGAAGGTGACAGACAGCCTTCCGACTGTGAGCCACAATAAACTCTTTCTTCCTTCAGCTGTCCCTGTTTAGGAATGTTGCCTCCACAACAAGAAAAGTAAAGAATATACTGAGAAAGCATAAAACAAGGACAGAACTCTTGTTTGAGATCTTCTTTGAAACATTTGTACCATAGCTGACTTCTGATGCCAAGACGGGAACGCTGAACAGAAACTGCTTCTGTGGGGACGGGACAAGTCTAGCAACAGGCACAGCTGTCTTCAAACTCCTAGTGTACTAACGTACCTCTGTTCTTTATTTTCTTAATATGGAAAATGGGAGAATAATTTTTCAGTTTTTATGATGGAAGAACTTCTAATAGTTTTGACTGGACACAAGCTAGAGATACAGTCTATTGAACTACTCACTCTAAGTCATTCTTAGGTTTTGCTGTGTGAAAAGTGCCAACAGATTTAGATTTGAGAAACCATAGAAAATTAAAAAATAAACTCACAGATGGTAGACAACTTTTCGAAGTACTGTAACACCCCACTGTAAATATCTAACTAACACCACAGGATGAGCTGTTTCCTGTAGCTGTTTTTCTAATAAATCAAACTTAAAGATTGAAGCACTGGTATTTGAAACATTTTAACAAGTTTGTATGGAAAACTTTCAAAACTGGATTAGAATATTCCTTGCCTTTTTTATTCTTATAACATATATTTTGAGTTTAAAAATAATGTGTTAACATTTTGAAAATAGACACATATAGAGAAAAATTAAGACATCTATTTCTGTCAGTTATCTAGAGATAGTTAATACATTGACTTCTTTTCCTTCCTTCCCTCCTCCCCTCCCTCCCCCTCCATTCCTCCTCTTTTCTTTTTTTGTTCATTTTGCACCTTCAGGTCGCCCCTTCTCTGTTTCTCTTTTCTGTCTTTTTTTCCTGTCTGTGTATTTCAAAACTTGGAATATCTTTACATATTTTATGTGACATAAAGATACTCAGCATTTCCCCAGATCCCTAATTATTCTTTCAATACCTAATTTTCATAGATGCTTAGTATTTCACAAAATGTATATATATATATATATATATATATATATATATATATATATATATCCCTGAAAATATACACTCACAATTAATGACTCAGGCTCAGTTTTCTTCTCTGTGGCATGCTACAAAGAACCCCTTGAGTGGAGTGTTCCCATGTACTTCATGGAGTTCTCATTAGGAGCTCCTAGACATGAATGGAGCACAATCTAAGGGGGACTTGGTAAACCTTTAACACCACTGATGCCAGTTCATACATATTGTCCAATCCTGTCTTTCAGAAAGATCCTGAGAGTGTATATGCCTACTAGCAAGTTATAGAGTGTTGGTCCTTGTCCTGGCCACTAGCAGTACTGCCACCCCTCACTGTTTTCAAGCACTCTGCTGCATGGAAGAATGACTCAGCTATTGCCATGCATCTAAGTGAGATACATGCGATAACTGAACCAGGGCACACAGAACACTCTGAGGCATAGAATCGGGATTCGGAAACAACTACACAGGTCACAGTCATGATGTGATATATTAAGTCTTATTTCTTACCCATTTCAATGTAGACGACGAGGATCCTGCTTAATATAACATTTAAGATACCCAACCTGCTGCTGCTGCTGCTACTTTTTCTTCTATTGTGATACGTGTGTGTGCTTTTGTGTCTGTGTATGTGTGTGTATTTATGTGTGTTTATGTATATATCAGTGTATTTGTCTCTGTGTGTATGTGTTTATGTGTGTGTAAACATGTGTATGTGTGTATATATGTGTGCTTGTCTATTTATGTGCGTGTGTCTATGTGTTTTTGTGTATGTGCGTGCACATGCATGTGTGTATGTGCACCTATATGTATGTGCATGTATATGTGTGCATGTGTCTCTGTGTGCTGTGAGTGTGTGTGTGTGCCTCTGCATGCATACATGTTACATGTGAAGTTCGGCAGCTGATGCTGGCTTTCTTCCACCCCCACTCTCTGTTTTCCTTACTGAGACAGCATGCCTTCTAAACATAGAGTTCACAGGTGGGGGCTATCTTCACTAGACAGCTTGCCTGAGGACTCCCATAGCTATGCCTCCTTGTGAGGACCTACAGTTGTGAGCCTGTTCCACCTTGACTGGAGGTCAGAGAGTTTGATTTTATTTTTGTTCTCTCAAAGTTGTTGACACCATGTGTGGCTACAAACAAGTGATTCTGACAAAGGGTGTGGTTAATTAGCATTTGGGGTTTAGAGGTAGATCTGCTCTACCTGGATGGACTAAAGGTCAGAGAAGTCAAATCTATTCCTTATATCATGTTAATGAAGTCTGTTGCACTTCCTCCCCTTTTGGAGCGAAGTATATAAGCGTGTGGAAAATAAATGAGGCAGATTCAGCATTCACTGAAAGTCCCTCCTGATGCTCTTCTGTGTTTCTGTCTCTTATTTCTCTTACATATCTGTTCTTTTAGCTTAATAATTCTAATCCTCACACTCCTACCATGGTACTTAAGAGTTTCAAAGCTGGTCTTCAACACCTCCTGAGAACTGGGATGACTGACAGCCACTCCACAGGCCTGAGGAATCCCACAGCTCTGCTCCTGAGTGCTGGGATCACAGCAGCTACTTCACAGACCTAAAGTTTAGATGGATACCGAGGACCTGAACTGCAGACTTCATGCCTAAGTGACAATCGCCTTGTCTAGTGAGTCCTCTCCTCAACTGCAGTCATCCTACACTTCCTCTTGTCTACACTATCACTTCCTATCTGACAATTCCTCATTCAGAGCTCCCTTTTGTCATAGCTGGTTAACCTTAAACATTATTTTTAAATGATTTTTTATTTTCCAAGATTATGGTTACATTGTTTCTCCTTTTTCCCCCTCCAAACAAACCCTCATATACACACCATTCTTTGCTGTCTTCCAAATTCATGGCCTCTTTTCCATTAACTGTTACTAGTATGTATATGTTTTTAGGGACATAAATTGGTGTGGCTTTCCCTAGGGAAATGTTTCTCCCATTCTCAGCGTTCCTTACTTGTCTTTAGACATTTTTGTAGGGTTGAGGCCTCATTGGCTTTCTTCATTCCATGTTTAAGAATTCATGTTGGTGAGACTTTATTCACAAAGTTACTGACTTATTATTATTATTATTATTATTATTATTATTATTATTATTATTATTATTAATTTAGATACAAGGTCTCATGTGTCACAGGCTGGCCCACAACTTGCTAGGGTGCTGACAGTGTTGGTGGAAATCTAGGCTGCTTCCATCCCCTGGCTCTTTGACTAACAGTTATGAGCATGGATGTGAAAGTGTGTGTTGTAGCAGAGTCCCTTTTGTTATGATCCCCGAAGTGATACACTTGATTCACACAGTAGTTTTGTTTTTATTTATTTATTTTTAGAAATCTGCATGCTGATCCCCATGATGGCTGTGATATTTTACATCCCACCAGCAATGGATAAGGCAATTAAGAGTTCCTCTATGCCAACCTCCTTGCCAATATTTATTGTCATTTGTTTTCTTGATCTCAGCCATTCTCACGGGGTGGAATAGGATCTCAGAGTGCTGTTAACTTTCATTTCCCTCTTGACTAAAACTGTAGAACACCTTGAAAAGTATTTATTGGCCATTTGTGTCCCCTTTTCTAAGAGCTGCCTGTTGATCTCATGATCCCTGCTGAGTGAGCTGCAGGCTCCTTTTCAGGGCACTCATGTGCTCCTTGCTGATTCTCCCTCCCGCTGCGATTCTCTCTGCCTTCCTAGCTGGTGCTTCTTCAATTCATTTGCCCTGAACAAATTCCCTGTGTTTCCTACCATATTCCGGGGTACCTACCACTCTTCCCTCTCTATGTATCTGTTTCTCTTTCTCCTTAAATCTTTCCATGACCCCACTTAAATGCACATTAGAAAAAAATTTTAATTGTGTTTAATTAACTATAATTGCATGCTTGCATTTATTGCATGTGTGAGCAGAGGACAAAGAGCAACTTGCCGAAGTTGGTTCTCCCCTTCCATCATGTGGGTTCCAGTGATTTAACTCACCACAATTGATGGCAAAGGTCTTTACCCCTTGATCCATCTTGCTGGTCCTTACATGCACAGTTTTGATTCTTCTTTCCTGCTCTTTTCACACATGCACATATAGTGTAGCAACCGTGTGAAAACACAGCTTTGGTCTAAGCCTCAACCGGTCACTGGTCAGCCGAGTGATTTTGAGCAGTTGAATTTGCTTTATTGAAAAATAAAAAAATATTAATAGTAACTGCCTCTTAATGCTGTCATAGAATTAAATGTTACAATATTTCTAAGTACTAAGATCTGTGGGAAATAGCAAGCCCTAGATAAAATGTTAACTATAATTATATATCAAATGCATACGTTGAGTTCATGTACACAGATACACACACACACACACACACACACACACACACACACACAAACATTGAATGTCTAGACAATAACTGTGAAGATGTTGTTGCTGCTATTGCTATAATTTGTTGACAGTGCTGGAATAAAATTCAAACCTTGACCAGGCTTATCAAATGTTCTGCAGATGAGTTACATCATTAGCCCATAACTCAGCATATTTGGGTAGTTGTGTACATATTAGTCTTCCATGGTAGGTTATAGATGTGTGTAATGTATGCACATGTGATTTAGTGCACATGTATGATCATGAAGGGTAGAGGAGGATTATTTCCCAACTTCTTCCTTTGAGACAGAGTCTCTCAGCCCAGGGCAGGGCTAGGCTGGTGGTTGTCTAACCCCAGCAATCTTCCTGGGCCTGCTTCACAGCGCTGAGGAGACAGAGCCACGTGAAATCACACCTGAGCTTTTCTATGCATGCCTAGATCTGAACTTAGGTCCTCATGGCTGAGAAGCAAATGCTTTTTTCAACTGAGCCATCTCTCCAACCTTAGTCACGGGTCCTTGGAAGTGAAACCTTTGCTCATTAGTCTTCACCTCTTCAGTCAGCTGCCAGGAGAGATGCTACCAGTTGTCCGGGAAGCACCAGTCTTCTACAGAGTGCTATTCCACATCCCTAACCAACACAACTGCCATTGAAAATGACCCTGAGTTCTTAGCTCGCAATTGCTCACACTTTGTGTAACAAGCAAATCAAACTTCTATGACTTTCTAGTAGAAACGTGAATTGAAGGATTGAGCTGATATCTCACAACACACAATGTAAAATAATAAAAGCATGTATTCCTTCAGAAATTTACTAAAGGAAGACATAACACTTCGAAATCCCCCTATTGGCTGAGATTAGCCTTAAATGAAGGGAATTTCTAGGAACTGTCTGTCATCTTTAGAAGCTGCAGACATTTACAGAGACAGAAACATTAATTAGCTTAAATCCTCGTACTCGTGCAATAGTCACTCAGAATCAGACAACTACTGTGCTCAGAGTTTAACCTCAAGTGGACGAGTTCTGTGGGGCTGCTGTACGATTCCTCAAGATGGGATTTTTTAAGCCAGGAGCATGTTTAAATCAGGGAAGCTGATGATGACTCTTGATGTCTGGTATCACAATGCTACCTTGGTGGCTTCTTCTGAGAGCCATGAGTAGGAAGCTGCACCTTGTTCTCAGCACCTGGCAGTTGCAGTCTTTGCCCTTCGATGCATGAGCCTGACACTTTTGTGTCTCTCCTGAGCCTCCAGTGCAATGATGTGTGATGCTTCCTCTTGGTACAAAGAGGAAACACACACCATGCTTCTAGCATACACATATGGTGCTAGGTAGCCTTCCTATTGTCTACATGTGGTGCTAGGTAGCCCTGGGTGCTGGAGAAGCTTCCTCCCAAAGTGTTCACCAATCAGGAACTTGAGCTTTGCCAAAGTAATCAGTTTTGCAAATTTTGGAAGTATTGGCATTCCAAGAAAGAGGAATAAATTCCAATAATTCAAATGAGGTTATTGAGCAAAAGTATTGGGATTAGCACAGAGCTCTGTGGAAGTAAAATGCTTAGAGGAGCTGTAGAGACTCTGTAGAATAAAGGGTTTAGGGGACATTGTCCCTTTAAAGAGAGTAATTATACCCAATGTGAAAATGTGAAGCCCACATCCATCTCCATTTTTTTTGACAGGGTTTCTCTGTAGCTTTGGAGTCTGTCCTGGAACTAGCTCTTGTAGACCAGGCTGGCCTTGAACTTACAGAGATCCGCCTGCCCCTGCTTCCCGAGTGCTGGGATTAAAGGCCTGTGCCACCACCGCCCGGTCCATCTCCATTTTCAAACACAGAGGTAGAACACTGGTTCCACTCAAGCAAAAGAAGCTTGACTGTTCAGCTTCTCGCTATGCCCATGAATGCCCTTTACCTTCTCCCTTTCATCGTTTTTCTTTCTTGTTTGCCTTGCTAAGAAAGTTTCCATCTTCTCTAATTCCCCTCATTAGTAAGACCTTCTTGAACAATTTGTTCTATTTCCTTATATCTTCTATATATGAACCCTTGTGAGCCATCATGTTCCTTCACAAGAACGAATCTTTCAGCAGCAAAATGTGCAGTTAGGAATCCAGTAAGAGGCTCAAATTAGATAATTTTGAAGAACTCTGTGTCTATCCAGCATTGTGAGATGGGTAGAAGAAATTAATTAATAACACAATCTTCCTTGGACTTATTAAGTTTATACCTTATATAATATTTTTGACTGAAATTATACTTTGCTCCTTTAGTTTTTCCAGTAACAGAATATTCTCGTCCCGGGACTGGTTACACATAAGATGCCATGGGATCAAGAGCTTGTGTGGTTTTTAATTACTGTGGGCCCAGCATCTTTTCTCTTCACCTCTATCTTCTTTCAATCCTAACCTTGAACGCATTGTGACTCCTACTGTGTACGTCCCCCCCCCCCAATTATCGGTGTTTGATGCAAGTGAGATAAAAGTGTTGCTTTCATTTGCAGTTTTAGGAATCTTTTGTTTGATGGATTGTACATCATGAATAATTAAACAGTGTTAGCTTCTAAATTTCACAAGCAATACAGTATCCAGGAGAGTAACACCCAGCTCTCAAAAGATAAATTGAGTCTGTCTATCATATATAAAACTTACTTTTAAGTATGAGGATTTATTTATGTAATGAGAAGTAAAACTTATTTTTTTCTTGATGTTCTCATGCTTATATACGATGAAAGATGATCTCATCTGTCCCCTCCACTTCCCCTTAACTTCCACCATATTCCTTCAGTATGCCACCCTCCCACCTTCATGTGCTTTATGTGGCTAGCTGGGGAGCCATCCATTGGATCACAGAAAATCTACCATTTATAGGAAACTTAAAAAAAGAATGATTCTTCTAGTTTTTGCTTTTATCAGCCTTCAGTAGCGCTTCAGTAAGGGATGCGGTCTGGAAACTATTTACTTGATAACTGTGCTACAACTTCTGCTGTTTGGGTTTATGTAGGTCCTGTATAGGTGACCACAGTTGCGGTCATGATAATCACGTCATGTCCAGGAGACAGCGTTTCACGCCATTCCTCCCCATCCCCTGGCTCCGATATTCTTTCTACCTCCTCTTCCAAGATATTCCTTGAACTTTGGTGGTGGTGAGATCAATATAGAGGTTCCCCCTTAGGGTTGAACATCCAGTATCTTGTTCTCAGCAATTAACTAGTTATGAATCTCTTCAAATGACTGCTGTCTACTACAAAAGGAAACTTTTGGATAAATGTTGAGAGCCATACACGTTTGTAGTCTGCATAGAAATATCAAAAAGGCAACATGATGGCAGAGTTTCTGGTAGGACCATGTAGGTAAGCTAATGGTGGGACTGTTGGAAAGGGTACTTGGCTTTGAAAGACCTTCAGATTAAGGTATCCTAGAAAAGGTAAATATCATAGTCTAAATGTTATGATGAGTTGAAGCGTCTATAGCCATTGTGATTGCATACTTGACCTGCCGCTGATCTCTTCTAAAACAATGTGCCATTGTGTGTGGATGGAATTTCCATAGTGTCAAAAGAGCACTGAAGGGACAATTTGCAAAGAAATGTCTGGGATGAAGGTGAGTTCTTTAGGTATCAACTACAAACAGCGGAGGAACCTAGGAATAGTACATTTTAGTGCAGTATTGTTGGGTGAGAGATGTGAGCCTTGAGTGCCAGGACTCCCAGGGTCTAGATCAGGCTTGCTTCCAGAAAAGGGGCAGTTGTCCTTCTAGTTCTCCCAACTCCTACTGTCAGTCTCTGGATGGAAGTACTAAATAATAAATAAGATGTTCGGGGGCATTAGGTAGCCTGCTTTTTTATTTTTCCTTTTATTGAAGATAGATTTTTTCTCATGTACGATATCTTGAGTGAAGTCCCTTTCTTCTACTCCTCCCAGCTCTTCCCGCACCCCTTCCCATCTGGATCCATCCCCTTCTTTCCTTCTAGTGTTCATTTTCCAAGAATATGTTCTTGCAAGAAATAACCTAAAGTCAGCTTCTCAGCATCTTTTCCCTGGTCTGGAGGACCAGCCTGCTGTGTTTGCTCCAGCTGCTGGAATGCCAGAGGG
The DNA here is from genome assembly GCF_903992535.2 of Arvicola amphibius. NCBI lineage: Eukaryota > Metazoa > Chordata > Mammalia > Rodentia > Cricetidae > Arvicola > Arvicola amphibius. The sequence goes on from NC_052057.2 coordinate 48,490,493, forward strand.
CTAATAACACAGCATTCCCTTTAATGAGGCAGCAGATTTCCTACCTCAGAAAATTAAGAATGTCACTCTCTGCAGTAATTTGGCAGAGGGTTGCCTTTCTCTTATGAAGTGGCTTCTAGTACCAATAGAATGAGTGTCACTGTTAGCCTCAGACCCAAGGCCAACTGGACATAAAATATATTGATGGCCCAGCCGAGGACTCAGGTGAATGTCAGAGTAATGTATGTAATTTTTCTTGTCTTCTTTCCTGTATTTACACTTTTAAAATCCGTCCTCCAAAGTCAAGCTTGTTTTTATTTGGTGGTTTTAACTAGCCTGAGGTAAGATCATAAAAAAGAAAAAATATATTAAAATTGGTTTTCATATATTTGAAAACAATAAAGTTGAATCCACAAATGACACTGTAATTTGCACATTGGAAAACTGCTACTTATTTCATGCAATTTGTCACCAGACCAAAAGAACAACTCTCCAGTTTGCATTCTTAAAATGTTTTATCTGTATATGTGTATATATAAGGAGATATGAAGTATAGATTACACAGAAATATGTAGCATTTAAATGAAATATTCAGAATTATTTATGAGAAGAGAAAAAAATCTAGAAGCCACTTCCTTGATGTGAGATTAGTCTGGTGTACAATTCAGTCAATACATAGAATCACTTAGCATCTAACCAATTAGCTCACTTACCTTTCAAGGAATATGTGTAGTGTTATTATTATTTTCATTTTTGGAGAAGCAACTAAATTTAGGAGTTAAAATCAGTTTGCCAAAAGTAAAGCTTCATGTATTATGTCTAATTTTTGCTTGCCTGTCTAACTACTTATTATGACAGACTTCATGGAAGTAAATAGTTCATCTTGTCCCCATATGAGTCCCCAGATCTTAATGATAAATGATACATGGTAGGAGCTCAATAATTATTTATGACATTAGTTATTGAATGATAGATTTTCATAGCCTTAGCAATTACTGCTATCAGCCCTCAAGTGTGCGATTTATCATTATTACTGAGCATTGTATTCTTTTTTTTTGAGCCAAAGCATTTTATTCAGGGACTTGGAGGAAGGCTGGATAGGGCCACTATGTCTGCTCTCCTCCACTGGGCAGATCCTTAAGGTCTGCCCATTGCTAAGAGCTAAGCGTTGCATTCTTAGTAATATTTATAGAATGTGTTTCGATTGATATAAATACTTTAATGCTTGCATCTGAGACAGTCTGTAGGAGAGAAGTGCTACCTGCTTCTGGAGCTCAGTTAATTGGATCTAAGTTGTTAGTGAGACAAGTGCTACACTTCAGGGGACGTGTTCAGACCTGCTAATGGTGTACAAGGAAAGATGGGAGCCATTTGCTTCACTGAGAAATGTGTAGCGTTGACATGATATTATGATATTTTATGACTGTAGTTCCCTGCCTCCAGTGTCTTATAAATATTGATTACTTGAGAGCAGAGTGAGATAAACTAGAGAGGTACCTAAGGAGAACGCCAAGAAGACAACTAAAACCCTTGTGGCCAGAAGACATAATTCAACTCAGAAGTAAGCTGTCACTTCTGTGAGACTGGCAAAGCACAGACTGTCGTTTAGAGATGGGTCTACTACTAGAAATAAGACAGGATTCTAGGGAGGTATTACCAAAAAGTCAAGAAAATTGTAACAAGGTACATCAAAATTATTTTCTTGCTGTTAACATTTACCCGGAGGGCAGATTTGAGTAGGTTCCATGTTATAGTTCTTAGAATATAAACAATTAGGCAATGTAAATATGTGCATATTTATAATATATGCATTATTTATTTGAAAAAGTACCTAAAAATTCTGTTTATGGTATGTGAGCCTACTTAACATGAAAGGTCTTGATTCCAGAGGCTTAAGAGAATCTGGAGCAAATTGAAAACTGTATGTTGAGTGATTTCCCAGGTGATGTAAGGGAGACCACACGAATAAGAAGATCTAGAGAGGAGAAAACTCCCTCGGGGGTAAGCCAAAGGGTATTCATTCTACCCACTGGTAAAGTGACAAGGTTCCATTCTGAGGTCTCATTCTGCCATCTTATGGAGAGTAGGTGAATGAGCTTTACCAAAGGTTCAAGGTAGTGTTTTGATATGTTTTAAAAAAATTCAAACATTTATTTGAGTGTTAGTGGTAGATCTCCAATCGTGATTAGGACTTGGAGAAAGACAGAGGAATCTACAGTGTTAGGTGAATCAATGTTGGGAAACTTTGAAAGGATAGTGATGGCCCTGTCTCAGGTGAGAAAGATGAGAGGAAGACCATGTCATGAGAGAATGACTGATTCATGCTCTTAGTTCTTCACACTGAATAATCTACAATATGTTAGTGGTGTGAGATTTACCAACAAGTTGATATCACATGTATTTCAGAAAAGAAATCTCAATTCCAGTTATGGACATCATCTTTACAAACACAGTGTAAATAAAAGTATGATTAATGTGAACATAGTAATTCAGCATAAGTGTGTTTTATTTTCTTCTAGGTAGCAGGTGAAGACATAGAAACTGACATAAGTTATTAATGAAACCCCAAGTGTTGATAAAATTTAAGAGGCAGGCATATTAACATGCTTCTGTTAGATTCCAAAGTGAAAGGTACGAGAGGAAAACCAAAGGGAATAGGAGAGAGGGAGCCGTTGGGAGAGAGAAGAGAGGAAGCCAGTGGGAGAAAGAAGAGAGGAAGTTGGTGCGTGAGCAGGTTTTGAGGAACTCCTACTCTGAGTGTCGCATGGTAGAAATGGGGCAAGCAAAGCAAAGATGGAAAGCAGATGTTACACTTGAAAAGGCAGCATTATCTGTTTGACTACTGCATGAGGCATTTCAACAGAATAATTATAACTGAACCAGCTGAGGAACTGGAGGAAATGAGTTCAAACTCTCCTTTTAACATTCTTGTAAAAGGAGCAGACAGAGGGGGAGATAAATAGAACAGGATGGGCCAGGCAAGATTTTGTGTTTCTTGTGAATCAAAATGTCTGTGTTTTCAGGCAGTGGTAACTTGCTTCACAGGCAGACTTTATTTGGAGACAATAAAGAAGGTTCTGATGAATGGCATGATTTGGCTACTGTGGGAGTAAGATCCAGAATTCAGGAGGACATCGTTCATCCTTGAGCAATGGGGAAGAAGGGATCAAGAATGTAACACAGTGTGACCTTTACTATCCTTTCCTCTCCCTCACTGGGTTACATTCTTGAAGGGTAATGAAGTTCAGGTACACTGTACACTCTAAAACCCAAATCCCAGAAGCAAAAAAGGAGGTTCTTTTTTTTTAACTTTAATAGTTTAATGGCTCAAACATGGAGCCTTTGAACTAGACCCAAAAGATGAATGACACCTCAGTTATGAAATCTAGGACCCTCTACAGGAATGTTTGATAGTGATGTGAGATGGATTTACAGCGAGGGGACCAGATTCCACTCTTCTCTCATTTCTGCCTCAGAGAAGTGATTTTTCCTTGAGTGTCAGTTCCTGGAGTTCCTCTGCATTGCCTTCTCCAGTCATGTGTCTGTATCAGCATCACAGGAAAGATGAGAACACAGAGCCATATTGCCAGCCCAATTAGGACCACAGGACAGGGTACAGGAAAACTGGAGGAAGTATCTTGGATAATGAAAGAAGGAATCTTGGTCTAATCTGAGAGAGGACTTAAATTGGAAGGAAAGAAAACATGAGCATCTTGTCATTTGCCTTTTTTATTTTGGGTGTGAGGGTGAAGAAGAAAACTAAATTGTTGAAGTGAGAATGACTGGCGCTTAGCTAGGGACTGCAGATTCATGATTCTCAACTGTTACTGAAGAGGACTGAAATAAGCAAACCCAGTGACACAAAGAGGCGGGCAGTATGTGGAACATTTATTTAGTTGATTGACACCAGAATTGGTTTAGAAGGATTGGGGCATGCCTGTAGGCTGCTACATGTTGTATACCTGAGTATGATGACATGATATGATTTTTAGTCTCAGAATCAGAAGGATGGCATCAAAATGATATAGAAGATAAAGGCATGATTTACTGTACAGAAAAGAGATGGAGAATGTTTTTCCACTTTAAATTGATGCCTTTTTTATAGTGAATAGAGAATGTGAATAAATAAAATTTCCATCCCTAGAATCAAACACATTAGCTGGGTGTTTGTCATGTTAGTGATACTCAGTACACTCACCAATTTAGATTAAACCAATAACAAGCATAAAAAGAAGACCTATGCCAAGATGCTCTCATGGATCTGCATAGATACTTCATAGATTCATAGCAGCTGCTTTCTGTATCTCATTACATCATGGTCCACACTCAAGGATAACAACGGGATTTAGTTTGATTTAATTAGTAGTAAAATTTGTAATTTATCAATGGGGAATGGCTAGATAATTAGGCTAGGTGATAGTTCTTGCTTTTTAATTATTTTCTCAATTAGTTAATCAGGAATTTTTATATCTAAGTTCCTAGGATGAATGTTGCCTGCGTGTAGCAACTTCAGAGTCCTTTGTATTGCCTAGACCACAACCAGACTGTACACTGGTTGTTTTATTTATCCTACGAGAAGTAAAATAAGATCATTTGACCATCAAATACTTAGTGTTTGATGAGTACAATACACATGCATGCATGCATGTGTGTTTTTGTGCATGTGCATGCACAAGTTTTTAAATTATAATGATTTTTTAAATCAGACTTTCCTCTAAATATGTCACATGTATTAAATCAACAAATCCTTAAAAAATAGATGGATACTGGCAGGGGCCAGGGAGATGTCTTGGCAAATGAGAAAGCTTACTGAGCAAGCATGATGAATACTATTCAAATTTCCAGTATTCACATGAAAAGCCAAACATGGTCGTGTGTCTATGATGTTAGCGCTGTGGAATGATTGATGGGGCTTGGTGGCCACTATTCTAGATCCAGGTCCAGTGAGAGACTCCGTGCCAAGAGACTGGAGCAGAGAGTGGTAGATTAGGACATCTGATGTTCTCCTCTGGCTCTTGCATCTTTTCAAGGATGTGCCTGCACACGCAGTTTTAGACATTACACCTGTGTGAAGCCACACACACACACACACACACACACACACACACACACACACACAGCTGACTTGGGCCGCCAGCCTGCAGTCAGCACCACGGTATGTAAAGAAAGTCTGTGAATGCGGTGCTAGCTGAAGAAAAATTCTTTGTTAGCTAAAGGTTAGACTTTTTCTATGTGAGGGAAAAAGGGAAATACAGCCGCTTTCTGATGGTGACTTTTCTTTGCTTGAAAAAAAGTCCTCTCTGAAAAATCTCTCTTGCTCTCTCCTCTCTACAGCCCCTGATGCTCCCTCCCCACCGCTCCTTCTCTCTGCCATGCCACTCCCCTCTCCTGCCTCTGCTCTCTCAGGGCCAAACTCTGGACGATTATAAGTTACATTTTCAGGGCCCCAGCCACTTTCATAACATGTGATAAGTCACATTGTCTCTCTTAGACCCACGCATGTGGCTCTAAGTTGGTGAGGGTTCCTAGACAGTAAACAATTGGCTGAACCTTGAGGTTGCCGGGTACATGCCAAAAGGTTCATTGCTGCACAGAGTTATATCCAACGTTGCTTCAACTCTGACCTCGAATCAGCAATAAACAGCCCCTGGGAAAATGACCTTGTGTATTTGTCTCTAGGGGCAACCAGATATTGTCTGTTGTGTAAAAGACTGTCTTTGTGATTGAGAATCCTATGTCATTCGGAGTTATGTAAAATATCCTAGTATTATGTCTATTGATAAGAATTATACAGAGAGTAAAAATCATCCTCAGACTAACCACAGATCTATTTGTACCCAGTAGATGGAATACTTTCACGATATAAATATTACTAAGGAAGGAATGAAGTTCTCAGGAAAGAAATAAAGTGACTCAGGAGAGTAATGACAGAGTAAGGAGCGTTTGGGTTCCTCAGTCAGTGATTCCAGGGCCTTCCCATGGAGCTCCCTACCAGGGATCATGAGGCCGATGGGTTGACCTGCTGAATACTAATTGTCACCTGCTGTATACTCCCATGGCATCTCTTAGTGCATGCACACACGTGTGCGTGCACGCTCACACGCACACGCACACATACACACTAAGCCCAGAGAGCTGAAGTTAAACAAACTTGATATGATTCCAGATTAATGACCCCAATGATAGACTACATCAATGACTAACTACTCTATAAACATGTGCTGGTTTAGGGTGGCTGTTCACATAGGACTTCACTACTCCACAGCTGCTAAGGTAGAGTAATGGCGTGTAGTAACTAAGGAAAGGTTTATAGTGTCGCACCTACCACTTTACAACAGCACTCAGTACTTTTCTGATTATTCATGTCTTGGAGAAAATGGAAAAGATACTAAATATTGCACATAAAATACACTGTGGAACTGATAAAATGACTATTTTTGCTCCATTTCCTTTATCTTTCCTATTAGGATGCTGTGTTCATCTTTTATTTTATAAAATTTCAATTACATTTTAAGTACATTTTTATACTTGTCTTATCTCATATAACATTAAATTAAGACCATGTTGTCCTACATAGTCTTCAAATAAGATTTGATTTGGGATACAACATTTTCAAATAGATTTATCTTAATACAATAAATGTTTTTTGTTTCTGGATATTGTGTGTCTCCCAGTATTTTTTTTATTGTGAACAGTTATGCAGTGATAATTTTAAAGACATAAATCTTGAAAAAATTAGTCTCACACTTAAATGTTGAGTTGTTCATTTAAAACATGTGGAGAGTTTTTAAGACTCTCTGAAGGACACTTCCAAATTGCTTTCCAGGAATATGATGGTAGCAGTTTATACTCTCAGCTGCAGCGTGTGAAGATACGGTCTCGTCATACACTAATTAGCATGAGTATTTTAATTTAAGCAGTTTTGGCATTTTGAATCATGAAAAATTACATTTCATTGGTGCATGGTTTCAACTATTTGATATTATGAAGAAACTATGTTTGTTGGTGGGGTTTGTTTCTTTAATGAATTGCTGGAGTTTTTTTATTATTTATCTTCTTTTATTAATTTACTGGTAAAGAATTTATTCCTCCCTACTTTCTTCTAAATTACCATTGCTTTCTCAGTTTGGGATATTTGACTACATTTCATTAATACAAAGTGATCAAATGGTCCTTTGTGTACTATTTTTAAAATGTTGATTATCTGTGTGGAAGCATCTCCCTCACTGTCCTGTCATAACCATCCATATGTGTTCATGACTTATCAGTTATTAATCTCGATATCTCTAAATTCCCTTTTATCATACTTAAGGAAGACTCTATCACTTCTTTCTAAAATATGTTTGGAATTGTGAGGCATTAAATTAACAATATTGACTATGTCCACCTTGTTCTCTGTCATCGGCATTGCATACTCTCTGATTCCCATATCAGCTAACCCCCATTGTCATGCCCCCAATACACTACCACAAGTTTCCAGCTGAAGTGAATTAGAATATTTCACAAATATCTCAAAATACCACATAGCTATTTCAGTTAAACTCAGTTGAATCCTTCCTTTGGTATTTTGAATGTGATATATTGGTTCTTGAATGTGTCTATTGTAGGTTATTTCAGATACAGTGGTGAAGAAATATGATTGCAGCTGGGTGGATATACTGGGTGAAGGGAGGCAGAGATTCTCATTCCAAACTGGGAGAACAGGAAGCACAATGAGATCATTAATCGGACACTATCAAACCACAGGCAGACAATGCCTTCTTTTTTGTTTTGTTTTGTTTTTGAGGCAGTTCTTCTTGGTGTAGCTTTGGAACTTGTCCTGGAACTTGCCCTGTAGACCATGCTGGCCTTGAACTCATGGAGATCCGCTGCTCTCTGCTTCCAGAGTGAGTGCTGGGATTAAACGTATGCGCAACCACTACTTGGCTTCTTTAATTATGTCTAATAACTATTTTGTGGACATAATCTTAGGCCACTAGGAATTAGGTGTTGAAGAAGTATGTTGGAAAATTTGGTTTGTTGTCTTGTTGCACAGGTAGGATTAAGCCTCAGAATTTACACCTGTATAACTGACCTGAATAAGTCAGTTTGCGTGGCCGACTCCAGTGAAGAAGCAGGTGGTTATCATTGCTTCAGTTTGCGTGTCTTTGAAATTCCTACCTTGCAGTATCTGCGTGGAGATCACAGCTTAGGTGCCATGAGCTAGGACATGGGCAGTGGCAAGGAAATGTGGTAATGAGTGTACATCCTTCTGATGTCACCTCCCTGCTGTATCTGAAAGTCCTGTTCTACACTTGGGAACATATTTTTAAGAAATTTTAAAGACAGTGGGGAATTAAAATGCATTACAGGCATGTATGAAATTATCAAAGAATAAAATATTATATTAAAAAGCTTTAAAGAGATTTTAGTTTCCCTGTCAGTACATAAAGACAATGCCATATTTTCTTCTAGATATGCAAAATTACCCTTCCAACCTATGTGACCTAAAAGAATTTTCACGAAAGTCAAGCAGTTTACCACTATTGTTACAAACTGAGTAGAATATTATGATTAACACAAAATTTACAATATTAACAGTCTTATTATTTCAAATAAAATAATGATAACTTTTCATTAAAAAAACAAAATATATTTACTGACCTCAATTAATTTTTAAAAGCTTCAAACATTTATCCAACTCTCTCTATGTTGTCCAGGCTGGTTCTGAACTCCTGGGCTTGAGTGAGTTTCTATTTCAGGTACCCAAGTAAAAAGAATAAGAAACGAATATAAATCTATCCAACTTGTGAGTGGGAAATTATTTTTATTATAATTTAATGAGAAAGTATACAACACAACATTTGAAGACAAAGAACTCCTGAAGCCCAAACTAGCTTTGAATTCCATATGCAGCTGAAGCAAATACCGAATTTCCTATCCTCCTGCTGCTACCTCCCGAGTCCTGTGTTTGGAGTCAGGCAACACTATGCCAAGCTTCTACAGCACTACTAATAGAATTTAGAGTGCCCAGTGCCCACCCCACAAGCACCCTTCAAACTCAGCTTCCACCCTTGTCCCCATATTTACTTCTGAAGCCATGGGAAGCCTATTAAATTCATTTAAGCTATGTCGGTGGATAGGTATACAAGACCATGCCTGTTTTCAGTTTTATTGATAGTATCCACCATAGACTACTTCATGCTAGAATAAATAATTCATGGCAAATATTTCTCTCCATCTTCCCCAACTTTAAATTTCTGCCATTGAATGTTTTAAAGTACATTTCAAATGTTAATGTGTTGGTGGGTAACTTATGTGTGCATGCCATAAGCACATGTGTGGAAGTCAAAGACAGTTTGTAAGAGTAGGCTCTTTCCTTCCATGGTGGGTCTCAGGAATTTATCTCAGGTTGCTGCGTATGGCAGCAGGCACCACTACCCCAAAGGCATCGCCAGCTCTATTTGCACTATTTCTAATAATGCTGGGATTGAGCATCTCAATTTAATTGTCTTTTGTTTTCTTTCTAGTCTCTGCTTAGGATGATGCTCTTATTGATTTGTCGGAGGGCCCATCTATAAATATTTGGTTAATTTTTGATGTTGCTATGCCCTCTGAACATATGTTCATTCTGTGGAAGGCTTTGTAGTTTTGCTTGTGTGTTATATAAAAAATTTTGTTTAAATCTAAAGCAAAAATTTACCAAGACACCATGCAAACTAAAAAGCTTCACAAAGGAAATAATTGGCAGAACTAAGAGCTAACAGGCATCATGGGGGAGGGGTGTGCTGGCAATTTACCTGACAAATAATATCAGAACTATGTAAAATACCCAAGCAACTTAGCAAGAAACAGGAAAACAACAAAATCATTTGCTCCAAATATCATCAAATGTTCTGAATAGAGACTTCTCAAAACAACAACAACAACAACAACAACAACAACAAAAACAGCCAACAGGTGTGTGAAAGTACTCAATGTCACTAGCAATAAGGGAAGTAGAAGTTAAATTTACTGTGACATTCCCTCTAACCTGATGATCACAAGAAAGTAACTTGTGTTGGTAAGCTTGTGGGAAAAAGCCAGTGCTGACACACAGTCAGAGATAATGCCGGTGTTGCAGAGCTGTGGAAATAGGAAAGTTTCTTCACAAAACTGAACATAGAACTATTTGTTACATGGGTCTTTTCTCTCTCTTTGCTGTGTGTCTCCACAGAAGGTGGTGGCAGCATTCAGAAGACATACTCGCATACCCCTGTTTCTTCACTATTCACAATGACTCTGCTGTGGAATCTACCTGGTGCTGTGGGTCTCAGTGGATAAACAACAAGGGCACAATTAAGTATTATTCAGCCTGAAACAGCAAATTCTCTCATTATCTGAAAGATGACTGGAACCAAAATGCATCATATTATCAAGATTTGCATTGCATGTTCTCTGAAATATGTGTAACCTCAAACAGAAATGAATAGAATGGTAATTACCAGGCAATGGGAAGGATGCTGGAGGTAGAGAGATGTGAGCAGAGACAGGCAGTTGGATAAGGAAGTATACAAGATATAGAACAAGCCAGGCGGTGGTGGCGCACGCCTTTAATCCCAGCACTCCGGAGGCAGAGGCAGGCAGATCTCTGAGTTCGAGGCCAGCCTGGTCTACAAGAGCTAGTTCCAGGACAGGCTCTAGAAACTACAGGGAAACCCTGTCTTGAAAAACCAAAAAAAAAGATATAGAACAAGATCTCTGCTCCTATTTATAGTTAATGTACTAGAGCGCATGTAATTTATTTTATACATTTTAAGATTATTTTCACTATTTTCTTTATGGATTGACTGTTGTGCTTTGTTTAACAAATATATAAAAAAAATGTGAAAATCCAAAACCTGCTTGAATCTCTCCCCAAGGCCAAACAAGTTCTTTAACTAAACAGTTTCAGGGTTTAAATTTTACATACAGCTTTTTAATTCAGGGGATGTGGTTTTACTGGCTATTGGAAAACAAAGATGATTTTGTAGCTAGTCTTTCTCTGTCCTGCCAGCTAGCTCCCAAATAATGACACAGAGACTTCTTATTAATTATGAATGTTCAACCAATAGCGTAGGCTTGTTCTCAACTAGCTCTTATAACCCATATTTTTATTAATCTAGGTTCTTCCACATGGCTTTTACCTCTGTCCTATTTTGTGTGTTCAACTCCTTCCATGTCTGTATGATTTATCCATCCTTCTTCTTCCTAGCATTCTCTCTGCCCTGAAAATCCTGCCTACTTATTAGCCATTTAGCTTTTTTAAAAACCAATCACAGTGACATATCTTCACACAGTGTAAGGAATATCCTACAACAGTACTTAGCTTTTGCGATGTAAGTATGCAAATGCTGCAGCAATGTTTGATCAGTAGGAACTCTATGCTCACTGCTTTTCACATTTCCCAAACACGCAGGTAGATTGCCGAAGTTCTTGTTTTATTTGTGAATTGTCTAGTATTTTTCGACACTAGGAACTTCTCTAGATTTTAATAATCTGTTACTTGTTGGATATTTTGCTTGCATTTGAATTCCAGGAGAAAATTTTATGAAACATTATATGCATACACAGATGAATGTAGCAACAACTAAAAGAAAAGTATCCTATGAATTTGAAAGAGCATGGAGAAATGGGCGTGTATGAAGTGAGGGAAGGGAAGGAGGACACGATGGAATTATATTATGATCTAAAACATAAAAAAATATTTTTAAAATAAATGTAGTTTCAAAAAGAAATAAAGCTACCCAGTATATTAAAAATTAAAACTTTGTTCAGAATTATAGTCCATTTGGAGTAAACTTAGAAAATAATAGCATTCACAGCACACAGAAGCCCAGGCCATTAGATTGCAATTATCAGTCTAAGCATTTGGAGAAAGAAGATCTGCAGAGAAGAGTTTCTATGGCTGTTGTTTTCCTCTCTGTGCTCTTGTGTCTCTACATGTGCAGGACTAAGTCCGGCATTGATTTATTTTTGCAGATGGCTGAAGCAGAGCTCTGAGCCACCGCAGCTCCAGAGCAGACATTACTCAGCTGAAGGCAATGGTGGGAGGGAGGAACAGCATATTCTAACTGCCTTTATTACTTCCCTCCCCCATCCATTGCTGAGCTTTGGTTTTCTAAGTTTCTTATCAAATAATCAAACAATGCCTGATTTGTCCTGGATATTGAAACTAACACATATTTCATTTAAGTTCAAACAAGTCCTCCTTTCTCTGAATGTTATTAAATTAATATTGCTTTATAAAAATTCTAACACCTTACGTTAGAAATTGAATTCATTATTTTAACTTGTTTTATTGTCTTTTTAATGCAAAATTTTATCCAAGAATACATTTTGTGGTGGGCTTATCTTCCCACGTCTTCCTGCCCCTTCTGCTAGCCTCTTTTACTCCCCTAAAGATGTTCATGTTTTGTGGACATCCATGATTTTATGTATTTATAGAAAAACTACCCACCACAAGTAAGAGGACACATGGTACCCGCCTTTCTGAGACTGGCTAAATGCACTTGATAGCTTCTATTTTCCTACAAATGGCATAACTTCATGTTACAATCCCATCATGCATATATATCACATTTTCTTCTTCTCCTCTCATATTGAATGTCTGGGTTAGTTCTGTATCTTACACTATTGAAAATGATCACTGATTTCCATGTGTCTTTGTGGGCTGGTGAGTTGCTGTCCTTTGGAGTCCCTGGAGGAACTGAATATGCTAGATTGATTTTCAGTTCTTTAGAAAATAAACATCTATACTGTAACCTGTCTTCTTCTCTGATAAATGCATTTAAATTTGTCAACCATCTTCTATGTACTGCTGTAGAAGTAGCCCACAAAACATGCATTTTTGTTATCCTTTATAATTTTATTAAATTGTGTTACAATTTATTTAGCTTATAAATAATTAAAGGCTATGCTTATAAATTTTCAAACCATTAAATGAGAATTTGTGAATTACTATTTTGTTATTTTGATTTATTGCTGTTGAAAGGTGAGTTATATATAATACTAATCTCTAATATTTGCTAAGGCGACCTTTGTATTCACCTCATAGGATTTCCACATGTACTTTAAATAATATTAATCCACTAATTGCTCTGCATGGAGTTTTGTATATATCAATTAGCTATTATTTACTTTCCCCAAGCCTTCCAGATTCTTATGTTCCTTTTATATGTTTTATCCTTCAAATGTCAAAACTCCTGGGTTAAATTTGTCAAACTCAATTTTCCCTTTTGTGCTTTTCCCTTACACTTGTACTAGCTTTTTTTTTTTTTTTTGCACCAATATTTTTAAGGACCATTCAAACAAATTATAAAAGCTACCTCGTGCAGTGTTGTTGTTTTTAATTACCATAAATTTTCCCAATTTGATTACAATATTTTTATTTTTTTAATTTGGTACTAGGAGTAAAGCGCGTTGTATCACTGATGGTAGATAAACCTTCCACATCTGTGTTTCTCCCTCAACTCTCTGCTATTTCCTTTCCCATAAAACGCTTCTGAAACCTGCAAAGCTGCAGCCTCATTTCTGGTCTTCTTTCTTGTTTCTATCTTTATTGCTAGAGGTTTGTCAGTAAATACTAGTTCTTCTTAAGCATCATACATCTGCCACTTTAAATATATTTTAAGATTTTCTTGTGTTTTGAACTTATGATTTTTAATATGTATTTATTATAGCTCCTGATACATTTTAATCTCTTCCTTAAAACTCCAAGTGCTTTAGAACTATTGTTTTTTATTTATTTCTCCATTTGACTGGGGACATTTTCTTTGTTTTACATCGTGCATTACAGATTCCGTTATTGTTAGTATTATAATAATTTGAAATTTTTCATTCTTGCTGAAACAATATTAACATTAAACAACAGCCATCCTGTTTTACAGTACAGTTTCACTTAGACTTCTATGGACTTTAGTGCTCTGTGCGCAATTGTTTTCATTTGTTTTAGAAGTTTTGTCTCAACTTAACTTTTACTACATCTTTGTGAATTCTTAGTGTGTGTGTCTGTGAAGATGGAGGGAGGGAAAGAGAGAGAGAATGTGTGTGTGTGTGTTGCCAACAAAGAGCTTTTAGCAATCCACGACATATTTTTCCATTTCCTTGCTATGAATTATTTCTTATTTTCTGGAGGTTCGTGATAAATTAAATTTTCTCTTCCTAAAGTGCAATTTTCATTCTTTCTGTCTGTGAGTGCGTGTGGGCCATGGAAAACACACCTTTGTTTTGCATTCTGATGAGTTGAGTGTGGCCTTTCAGTAAAACCACAATGTCTCTTAGAATAACTTACATTTTTTTCATTGCATTGTAGTCTGTTTTCTTAGTGATATATCTGGTTTCATCTAAATGTTGTTCAAAAATAATCTTTTTTGCTTTTTCTTTTGTGTCTTATAGGAAGGCTTATTTGCCTGGTGTTAGATCTAGGGCTTATTCCCAGTCATTCTACTGAGCATTTGTTGCTAACATATCATGGACTTGTTAATCATTGCTTTTTAATTTTTTTCTCCTTACAATTTCTTCACTTTTCTTTGGAGCTCCTCCTCTGGCCCAGAAAAATATTTTCCTATTTCTCTATACATGGTTTTATGTTCTTGCTAAATCTTTGGACACAGACTTTCTTTTCACTAATACTCCCCCTTCTCCATCTTAACTTCAAGTGTATGGTTCCCTTTGCAACCTTCAAATCCTTTCTCTGTTTATCTTTTTTGCCTGTCTTGTCTTTTTTTCTGTAGGGTTCTCATTTCTACTCATACCATCTGCAGGCACTGTAATTTCTTCAGCTTTATTTATGATCACCCTTGAATTTGGACTTTCATACCTATACCTTTAGGATGTATCAGAGTTGAGTGCTTTGATGTCTCTCATTTCCAAAGATTTCCCCAAATCTCTCTTCTAGAAACTGTTCTTGAATCCAAGTATAAAGTTGAAGAAGGAGTTGTAGGCAGGCCCGGCTCCCGCATGACTAGCTTAGCCCCGGAAATAATAATACACAAACTGTATTCTTTTAAACACTGCCTGGCCCATTATTTTCAGCCTCTTATTGGCTAACTTCTCACATCTTGTTTTAACCCATATTTAGTAATCTGTGTAGCACTACGAGGTGGTGGCTTACCCGGAAAGACCTTAACCTGCATCCTTCTAGGAAAGGAGAGCTACAGCGTCTGCTTGAGGCGTCTGCCTGACTCTGCCTTCTTTCTCCCACAATTCTGTTCTGTCTACTCTGCCTACCTAATTTTTTGTCCTATTAAAGGGCCAAGGCAGTTTCTTTATTAACCAATGAAAGTAACACATAGACAGATGACGTTCCTCCATCACAAAGTCATAATAAATGAATCAGTAGTTGCTGGATGTAGCACTGGTCACGAGACCCTGTTTATTATATTACTTAGGGGTGACTGTTCTTTAATCTTCTGCTGCCTTGGTCCTTATCAATGATCAGTTTGTCTTTGAAGTTCCTCCTCTCTGGGAAGTAGAGCAAGGGCGAGAGTAGAAGCAAGGCTGATGAACTCTGAAGACATCTCTGGCTTTATAGTATCATCTTTGCGCATTTTTCCCAAGCCACATAACATGGCAGAGATAATAATAATTACATCACGAAGTTGAGAGAAGTATTTAAGAAGAAAACGTATGAGAAGTGTTTAATGCTCTGCCTGTCATATGGTGGGTGTTGAGGAATGTTAAATTCTAAAACTGTTAGGAACGGGTCTTTCTGAATTTGCCAACAACGTCTCTGTAAGATAGAGCTGCCACAAAAAAAATAATTTTCTGAGCTTAAGATTTAATGTTAACCTGCTTAGATATGATGCATAATTCACTAATGATTAGAGTGTTAGGCATGGTAATTGTTATGTGCATAGCATTGTGGATAGACACGTGCTTCTTAGGAATCAATCAAGCCAAACTGAAAAGCAGAAAGAGATGAAAGTCATAAATGAAAGCATTTGCTACCTGAGAATTTCCTATATATTTGGGTACCCTTAAGACAAGGTTAAATAAGCATGCAAATTTATTGTTCATGATTGTATTAAAATTACATAAATTAGAAAGAGGTTAGATTATAATAATACAACATGATGGCATAACATAGTGACATAAAAAGAAATGAATTAATCAGAAGATTTTGAATAAAATACTAAATCAAGATACCTTGCAAATGCAAGTATACTAAATTTGGAGGACAATAGAAAAGTAGAATGGATTGGAAGACTAACAAAGGAAGCACTTATAGCCTTTGATTTAATAGTATGTAGTGAATTATTAAAAATATGATGGTACATATAAATCATGCTATCCAGATTTAGACTTAAAAATTGGAATATGAAGCCAGGTGTGTAGCATGCTGGAAATTCAAGTTCATCCTTGGCCATACAATGAATTCAAGGTTAGACTGGCATTCAAGAGGCTCTGCCTCAATTTTTGTTAAAATGTGTTTGGAATATATATGTCAATAGTCTGTCATGGCAAGCATGGGTATACTCCCAGATGTCCTCCTAGGACAGTACATTTTGTAGACCCTTTCCTGCAGCTGTAGCTTATCTTCAATGGTTCTTGTTTTTAGATAACAGTAAATATTTCTTAAGTTGTAAAATATTAGGACTTCACTTACTGAGTTTATATTACATGCTGTACTTTGTACTGAAGTTTTATGCATAGTAAATTTCTTTTATTCCTAAATACATGGCTATGGGATGTTATCAACTTCATTTTCCAAATGAAGAAACTGAAGCTCAGTAACATTAAATATCAAGCCCCGGGTCACACAGCTGCTCAGTCACTTGCCTGAGAGTTCAGTCCATGCATGTTTACGAGATTTGAACCAGAATATTTGCCTTCTGGGGGTATTCCATACTTGGCCTAAGCAATGGTGAGATTCATTTGCACATGCTCCCTGATACAAAGAATATAAAACAGCATCATTTCAATATCTAATAGACAAAAACTGTGTGACAACTGCTAATAAAATCCAGTACTAGTTGTTCCCAAACTGCTGTTGATGCTTGCCTGTTGAAAATATGTACATGACTTAATGTATGTATGCAATAATATTGTAATAGCTAAGGTTTTTCGTAATGTTTACCATGTGCTAGGGAAAATTCTAAGCACTTAAAATGCACAAGCTCTTTTTATGCTAACAACAACACATGAAAATCCTGCCCCATCACTCAAATATTACAAAGATGAAATTGAGGCACAATGTAGCTAAATATTATATGGTCACATGATCATTAAGTGGAAATCTCAGACCAGAACTGCATCAGTGGTACAGAAGAAGGTAGGCAATCAACCAGTTGGAAAAATACATAAGAAATTTTATGTAGTGCAAGTAATTTATTTGAAATACACAGATTATTTCTTTGGCCGCTAGATTTGTACTTTTGATCTTTTCTTGATAATCTCTAAATAGTTGTGAATGCTGGAAGAAAACCATAATAAGCTCCTGAATCTCAGTTCCCAGCTTCAACAACTATAACTGAAACTATAAACACCTAAAGTTTCTCAGCATGTTGCGTTCTTCTTCATTTTCTACATGGCATTTTTTAGTAAGTAGGAATATTATTTAATGAGGTATGATGTATCATTTTTCCTTATTGACTTGCATTTTAAGGTCTACCCAAGAAACTTTTTGATGACTCTTAAATTATGCAAGTACTCAATATTTTCTTTACTTTCTATATATCTATCATTTATCAATTATCTATGATCCACCTACCACTTATCTCTCCTGATCTATCTGTCTCTATATAATATATTAATGATCTATGTATTGCATATATTTAGCTATTATTTTTATCTGTTTTATATGTATATTATTATCTATCATTTATATCCCTATCTCTGTCATCTACTTGTCATTTATCTATTTCTCTATGTATCCATACTGTGTATCATATTATGTCATCCATAGGCCTCCAGTAAAACTTGGAATGCATATGTGACAATGATTTTCTCTTGATTGTAGGGAAGAATTGCACCATTGTTTTATGTTAACTGTAGGATTTGGGGCACACTTATACACATCAGGGAAACATTCTTCTTTTCCATGTATGCTGGGGAATTTTTCTAAAACATTGAAGTTTATTAATTCAGATGTCACAAGCAACAACGGAGGGTATTATAAAAGTCCAAGAACACATAAATATCAAATTAATCTGCTATTTTCCATTGTGATTCATACAGAAAATCACCTGATGACAAGGTCTGCTCCACTGCCTGGATTTATTTCCTAGAATCTATGAACTTTCATGGCATCGGAATCATGGAGCTTGTTCTATTTTGTGAGTAGCATCTTTTACTATTACTTTTTTTTTAATTTACAAAGTTGGGATGCTATAAGATATGTAATTACAATGTTCTCCCTTCCCTTTTTCCCAACAAACCCTCCAGCAGATCTCTCCCTTCTTGCTCTCTCTCAGTTTCATGGCCTCTCTTTTGCAGTTGTTGTTTCTGCTCTTGCTTCTGGTAGTGGTGATGGTGATAGTGGTAGTTGTTGTAGTGTGTGTGCATGTATGACGTATGCTGTATATTACACACATACAAACATGTACACACATGCACACATACACTTGTGTGTGTGCAGTGTGTCTCTGTGTGTGTGTGTCTGTGTGTGTGTGTGTGTATCCCTAAGCACATAAACACAATCTACTCAATCTCTATAATGTCATGACCATTTGGTATTGTATAACCAATTGTTTTGCTCACACTCTCAGCTTAACCTAGCTGTGTGTCCTTCCCTTTACTGTCAACTGAGACTAAGGTAGCATTCGTTCTTTGGGTGTCTTTAATCTTATTTTTGAGACAGTCCCTTATGTACTGGGGCTTGACAGCTGGGTCCCAGGAAACTACCTCTTTGTGGTTCCATGTCTCCTGGATTATGCATGTGGTCAAGCAACTAAAGCTTATAAAAACCAATCTTGGTTCTGGATATAGAATTCAGGTCCTCATACCTTCAAGGGAAACCCTTTACCCTGAGTTATATTATCAGCCCCAAACCATATTTCAGAGGGCAGATTTTGAAGACCAAATATTTTACTTTTTAATTAATTTATTTTTCTTCTCTAGATTGAGTCTGTAGGTTCTTTGGCTCATTGGTGCATGGCAGATAGGTTTTGGTTTTTAGGATGTAAAATTTATCAAACTTTCCTTTGTAACTTTGTTATTTTCATGTCCAATATTTAAAAGATTTGCTTTGTTCAAAGTTAAAAGAATTTATCTTATTTTATTTTATAGGGTTTAGTTTTGATCTTATGCATTTAAATCTTAGCACCACCTATAATATGTTTTCTTGTGCTTCTGTGAGGTACAGGTCATGGACAACATTTTTTTCCTTGAATATGCAATTAGCACAGTATAATTTCTTGTAAAGGCCATCTGCTTTCCCATCAAATTTTCTTGTCACTTTTCTTAAAAATCAATTGCCTGAAAAGGTGTCAGTCTATCACTGAAGTCGCCTTTGTCTTCCATTTTTCTGTGTGTCTCACTTTGTGCTGGTCAGAGACCCTTTTGATTATTGTCTGTATACTAAATCTTAAAATCAGCCACTACAAGTCATTTAATGGGTTTTCAAAACTGGTTCAGGTGTTCAAAGCCCTCTGTATATAGATAATAGATTTCACAGTCTCTTTGACAATGTCTGCAGAGAAAGATGCAAAGATTTTATTGGGGTTGTACCTAACCTGCGAATTGATTTCAGAGAGCAGCTGTCTTCTAGCTTGTGGTCATGGCACATTGATTTATGAACTTTGATCTTGTGTGTCTATACCTGACTTTGATGTGCAGACTTCATTCTTTTACGGATTTTTTAAAATCACCCATTAAGTTTACGTTCACCTCTTTATTCTTCACATAATGGAGTTGTCACTGCGGATTTTATTTAATATTGAGTTTGTCACAGGTCTGTGCAGATACAATTTGTATTTTGTACTGACTATGCATCTATTTTGTAAGTTTAGAGATACTGGGACTGTCCTTTACATAGATTCCTTTTCTGTTTCTTTATTCAGATAATTGGGTTGACCATGAAGAACACACTCTATCTCTTCCCTTACTTTCTATGTGATTATATTAATTTTCTTACTTTGTTAACTAGGATGTCTGGCATAAAATAAAATGTCCTCAAAGCAGATATTATTGTTTGTTTCCAGAACAAGGAGAAAATATTCATGATACATTTTTTTGGATAGTTAAGTAGATTGTAAACCCTAGATTTTTTTTTTTTTGATATTGTTCTGTTATGCTCTTTGGATGGTATCAAGCTCACTATTAGCCTCCCAAGTAGTTAGAATCACAAATATAATCATTATATTTCATTCATTTGTTTTATTATAAGGGGTTTACTCACATATGAGTTTATTGTCTTTTTACATAGCAAGACATTGATTAGCACTTGTTTACCTGGTTGCCTTGACAGGGTGAGTCCCCATCAATACCCACTTGTTTGCACACAGATTGTCTTGAAAATCTAAGAGATAAAATAAGATTATTTTAGTATAAATTCATTTTTATTATTTGAAGTCATAGACTTTCTTTTTATAGGCATTTCACAGTTTGGAAAATAATATGTTGATTGCTGGCTTTCATTTTTATGTCATAGTTGTTAATATCATGAATTACACACCAATTAATTTCAACTATCAAGCCAACCTTGCATTCCTTGAGTGAATCTCGCTTGCTTTGAATATTGCTGATTTTAATTAAATAGTATTTTCAAAGGATTATGCATCACTATTAATTAAGGCTATTCATTTGAGATATCTATTACTACAAGGTCTTATTTTGGTTTTGTGGCACAGTAAACTTTGTCCCATAATTGTTAAAACTTTTCTTTCTTATCTATTATCAGAAAATGTTTTTATTTGGAATACTTCTTTTTTTAGTCTCTGTACTTGTTTAGTAGAATTTTTGAATAAAAAAATCTTGTCTTAAGGTTTTACATATAGATATTTCTGCTTTCAATTTTTACTTTATAAATTTTTATTTTTACTTATTTTAGTGACTTGCTTAATTTTTTAGTTCTATATCTTTGGTTTTTCTATTAATAGAGGCAAAACAATTTTAACATTTCTATATTACTGACTTTAATTAATTCTTTTTAACTCCTTGTCTTTTAAAGTTTAAATTAAATTAAAATCCATTTAACATATTTCCACATTTTGTGGTGACTCCAACCATAAAATTATTTTTTATTCATAACTGCAAATTTGCAGTGTTATGAATTATAATATAAATATTTGATATTTAGGCATCTGTTATGCAAGACACTTGATATGTAATTCCCCTAAGGGGGTCAAGACCTACAGGATGGGAGTCACTTGTGTATAGTAATATTTAAGGTTCTTTGCTAACTTTCCTGTGGATACTTGGAATTTCCATCACAAGTGAGACAGAATGTGGGCTGCTTCAGCTTTCTGCACCATGTCTTCTTCCACAATGCTGCTGACTCTACTTTTCCAACATTCACAGTTTGGTTGCAAACTTCTAGAATAGTTGGGGATGTTATGCATAAATGAAAATTTGTTCATTAAATTTTTCCCCATTTGAAACACATGTGATTTTTCTCTACACAAAGGAGTTTTGTTTTCATAATTATTTTTTCTGCAGAAAGCCTTATTTTTCTTCTAAGCATTCCATACAAATCATCTCTCAGGCTGTCATACACTTTTCTTCTGTGTCTATCTCAGGGTCAAATTTATACAAACATATGTACTTTATACCATATATTCACAGAACAAACCAAATAGCATATATTTACATTTACATTATGAAACAGTCACAGACTGATTTGTAAGTCAAAAAAAGTATCTTCAAATTAGTCTTCTCATTTCAAAAATTCTAGGTTGTTAACTGATGAAAACATTTATCAATTTAAAAGCAAAAATTTCATTACATTTCATTCATAGACAAACATTTGTATTGGAAAACATATTAATAGTGTAGCATATCTAATAAATATTATTTTCGATGTTTGTTTTCAGATGATCAACATATATGTATCTTTATCTTATGGTATCTAGAAAAACATCTACATAGGCAATTAACATATCTGAAATGTAATACAAACTTCTTTGATGTTAAGAAGATAGGTACAGTTGACTAGGTAATAAACAACTTGTTTATCTAGCGTTCATGTTCATTTTCATTCCTGTTTTCAAAGCTATGGATGCCAGTTTCCCTAAACCCTTTGTCACTTTAAGTGGGTTCATTTGCTTGAATGACTTTATTTTCACAGAGACCCAACCCTAATTGCACCTTACCTGTTGGTTTACCAAGTAGACCAACTTGTTATCAAGTACTATCCTGTCTTGAGTTCATATTTCTTCTTCAGAAAGTCCAGTTTCTTCTTCAGAAAGTCCAGTTTATGAAATGGTATCGATAGGTTAACTGCCTCTGCTCCTGCATTCATGGGATTGTCTTGAAGAAATGGGATGACAGGTATTTCTTGTTTACACCACACTGCCATTTATTTGCATGTGGCAGACAGGACAGACAATAGCTACAAGTTTTGATGAAAGTCTCATGATGGCATCTGTTCTCTCCAATGCCTGCCTCCATTTGTTTTATTGTTTCATTGTCTCAAAGTGAGAAGTGAATGCTAGAATCACTGCTGAAGCTTGTCTTTCTGACTTCCAATTTCCAGAAAGAATTATGTTGCAGTCAACTAGCAATTTTTTTTTAAAAAGCAAAGCAAAACAAAACAAACAAACAAACAAAAATCAGGCTCATAAGCATCATAGAAAATTTCTCCTGTAGCAGATGGGAACAAATGCAAACACCTGTTGGCGGAGGGGCTCCTTCATTCCTAGCCAACCAGGCTTGAAATAACCACACAGAAATCTGTATGGATTGCAATACTGTTTGGCCAATAGCTTAACTTAATAGTATTTCTGGCTAACTCTTATATCTTAAATTAACACATTTCTATTAATCTGTGCATCGCCACAAGGCTGTGGCTTACTGCCAAGGTTCCAGTGCGTCTGTCTCCTGCTGGTGGCTACATGGCTTCTCCTCTGACTCTGCCTACTCTTTCTATATATTTCTTTCACCCTGGCTTTACTATGTTAAGCCATTGGCCGAAAGCAGCTATTTTTTATTATGGCAATAAAACATTCACAGCATACATCACTTCCCACATCAGACACTCACAGACAGACATTACACAGAGAGTGAGACCTGGGAAAACACAGCTCTAAATGGGATATCTCCATCAATCCCTCCCCTCAGAGCCCAGGGAACCCCATGAGTGGATCTCTGATTCTTCTGACTTCTCTTGGGTTCTGTTCTTTCTATTGGTTTGCTTGTCCAACTTTGATTCTATTCTTATTCTATTTTATTTCTTTGTTTGGTTTCTGTCTGTTAGAAGACTGTTTTCTGTTTTCTAATGAGAATGGAGATCAAGATGGAAGGGGAGATGTGGAGGAGCTGGGAGGGAAACTTGTAATCAAGATGTATTGTATGAGAATACAGGAATATATATATATCTTTATAAAATATATTTTTAATACAGGAATATACATATAAATCTTCATAAAATATATTTTTAATACAGGAATATATATATATATAAATCTTTATAAAATATTTAAAAATAAAGTGGACATTTCAAAGAATATGAAACAAATGCATATGGTGAAGCATTATAAGATCTTACCAACTGAAAAAGAATAAAAATAGGCAAATAAAAAAGGCTATCAAACATGTGAAACTGGGTTCCACTCACTTACCTACAGATTTTATAATTTTACCTAAAGATTTTATAACTTATAATTTTACCTAAAGATGTTATAATTTTATGAATTTTTTCTATTATTAAGTTTACTTCTATGTTTTTCTTATTTTTGTTCTATGTATTAACAATTATACTAATAATTGTTTTATTTTTCCCAATGGTATTACCACTTTTTTTCTATTTTAAATTCTTTTCAAATTCTTATTTTAGCAACTGTTTTTGTCATAAAGTCAACCCATTTCATTATTCTTATTAGTGGTTTCAGTGGTTTGGTCTGTTTCTGAGGGAATGGGGGAAACATATTATGTACCAGGTAATTCTGCATTTCTTTTTTTTTTACTGAATTTTATTGAATTCTACATTTTCTCTGCTCCCCACTCTGCCTCTTCCCTCCCCTTCAACCCTCTCCTGAGGTCCCCATGCTCCCAATCTACTCAGGAGATATTGTCTTTTTCTACTTCCCATGCAGATTTGATCTATGTATGTCTCTCTTAGGGTCCTCATTATTGTCTAAGTTCTTTGGGATTGTAATTTGTGGGCTGGTTTTCTTTGCTTTATGTTTAAAAACTACTTAGGAGTGAATACATGTGATAATTGTCTT
Source organism: Arvicola amphibius (assembly GCF_903992535.2). Classification (NCBI taxonomy): domain Eukaryota; kingdom Metazoa; phylum Chordata; class Mammalia; order Rodentia; family Cricetidae; genus Arvicola; species Arvicola amphibius. Next base: position 48,514,795 of record NC_052057.2, read on the forward strand.
TCTCGGTCTGGGTTACCTCACCTAAAATGATGCTTTCTAGATACATACATATGTCTGCAAAATTCAAGATGTCATTTTTTTTCTGCTGTGTAGTACTCCATTTTGTAAATGTACCACATTTTGCTTGTCCATTATTCGATCAAGGAGCATTTAGGTTGTTTCCAGGTTCTGGCTATGAAAAACAATGCTGTTATAAACATAGTTGAGCACATGTCTTTATGGCATGATTGAGCATCCTTTGGATATATACCCCAAAGTGGTATTACCTTTTTCATGTATACAAAAACTGATCAATAATCCAGGTATGACATTTTTGTTTAAGAAGTTGATTTGTACCTAACTCATTAACTAACATGTGAACAATCAGCTACAAAGGTATTGGTTAGAAAACCTGTCCGGAAAAACACCTACTCTTGATGCAGAATGTAGTCCATAGCAAAGTAGGATGCTCCAGCTGGCACAGTTCTCAAGGCCATGGCCGACTCTCCTACAATGCCCTCTCATGATGCTTGATTTAATAATGCTGGCCATGATCTCACTTCTGAGGCTACTAGACATTTCCAATTCCTTATTTTAGGTTGAACTCTAATAAGTAAATCACAAATATTTGTGCATGTGCAGACATTTTATGTGGGAAATGGTTCACTTTAAAAGCAATATCAAGAATGGATATTCTGTTTTTCAATATTCATATATTATTTTGAAGATTTTGGTCATGAACAATGGGTTCTAGTTCCTGGAAATTTTCCTAGAGACTTTTATGTATACAAATAAATGTTAAGGCTTATAGAAATAATTTTAATGAGATGTGATACCTTCATTTGTGTGTGAACCCTTAAATAACACTATTAAATTGGCTTCAGGTTTGTGCTATAACAAGCTATATATGTAATGGACGCCTCCCAGGAACATGAGGTACTGTATACAGGTTCAGCTAATGGTTCCCTTATACAGATACAATGTTTCAACATCTGGACATGTGTGTGTGTGTGTGTGTGTGAGAGAGAGAGAGAGGGGGGGGGAGGAGAGAGAGAGAGACAGAGACAGATAGAGAGACAGAGAGAGGGGGAGGGAGGGAGGGAGGGAGAGAGAGATTGTATGTATTGTAATCTGTTTCTTTAATTTGTCAACTATATAACAGGATTTTTCTAACCTCTGGATACTTCATATAGAACACTGGGAAAAAGAAATAGCAAATGGAATTGTCTGATTAGAATTGATACCTTATGTTCTATCAACAAGGTGACTTATTTCCCATGTGGCCCTCTGTGAGCAAAATAGGAAGGTGACAGAAAGCTAAAAGCTTGGAAATTCTGCCGAGTCACCAGCAGACAATAAGTTATTCATCAACACATAGGTCACTAGGCAGGCAGTTGTAGTCCATTCAGCACAAGCTAGCAAACAGGTCTACAGAAAAACATATGTAGGCATTCTGACAAAGCCTCCAGTTCAAGCTAAAGCACCTCGTCTCAAGGCTTTAAGTATGCAGAATCACACAAAAATAGTGCTCTACCAAAAATAATATTGTAACAGATTACATCACTATTTCCTTGGGGGTTCCCTGGACATCTGGTATCAGCTATGCTGTGCTGACTCATACACCCCCATGTCTGGTGTCAGCCATGTTTTAGCTGACTCATACTGGATGTCTGCATCAGTATATGTGTGTGTGTGTATTTATATATATATATATATATTCTGGCTCTTATAGCCTTCTGTTCTCAACACCTTCATAATGTGGGGGCTGGTTCCATGTTTAAATATTTAGAAGTGTGGTCATCATTGCCACAGAAGCTAAAATATGCTTCCAGGACTTGGTTCCTGATTATGCTTGAATTGTTGCTTACTGTGAAACAAACTTAAGCTCTAATTACATATTAATTATAATACAATTAATAACTATCTATAAAAATATAAATACAGGAAAATTATACAATTTATAGATGCACATAAAATATCTTATTTGTTCCTCATACTTAAAATGAAGTATACATGTACTAATGTGTATATATATATATATTTATACACATATATACACATATGTATTAACCTTACTTTACAAATAAGAAGCTGGGAAGACATCAGAGGACTAACGTGAGATATCACACATATACTGAACCTCATTTCCAATGTGTTGGGTACTTAGGATCTTTGTAAAGGTCTGTAGAGTAAATACACAAGAACTAAGCAACATGACAACAAATAAATTCATTAGCAAATGTTTGCTGAGTGCCTACTATGTACAGTGCAGTGCAGGAACCTCATTTTCTTGGTGCTTAGCAGCATTTTCTAAAGGCTTGGATGTTTTATCGTTGCATTTTCATCATTATAAAGGCACGACCCTCTTCTGGGCTTCCAGCCAAGCACTGAACAGCATGAGATAATGCACAGAGGCTTCTTGTTGTCATCTGATAATTTATAAAAATGAAGTTGTCCATGAGAACGATTTCTATAAATATGTTTTTTTTTGTAAAACATTTTAATTTGGGAATTAAACCATTCGTGTTCCTGTATTTTAAGATTGTTGATGATTTTGGATCATGAAAGCATCCTGGGACCTGACATTCCTAGTGCCTGCAGTTTTCCCCGGGACATCATGGGACCTGACATTCCTAGTGCCTGTGGTTTTCCCCGGGAGCTCTTGTCACTTTACAGGAACAATATTATCTTTTTGAGGCCACCTGGGGATAAGTTATTAATTTGTTAGTTTACCAGTTTCTAATTATCCTGAACGACTTAATACTGTTTCCAAGGTGCTATGGGATGCAGCACTGTAAATCTGATTCTTGTTGGTAATTCTCATCTTTTATGAGAAACTCTGGGAGAGTGTCTCGATGGGAACCCCAACTGAGATTCTTCTCTCTTTTCCTCATTATACTCCATTCACTGCCCTTCCTTTCTTTTGTGTTCGAAATAGAAGAAATAACACACATGAATTACTGGCTGCAAACGGAACAATAGCAACATCAAAGATGTGGTAATTAGGAGGTCTATAATGGCACATATGTGTCACAAACTGACAATTAATCTTGGTGATGAGAAACAATCAATTCAGTCACCACAGCGTCTTCCTTTCAGCAGATCCAGGCAAACGTCAGTGGTCTCTGCTCTCTGCTTGTATTTTCTTAGTCTCCACAGTGCACATCTTTCCCCTGCTCCAGAGAGTTTTTCTGTGGATGGTGAAGAATGCTGTTTCTAGCTTTGAATGTGAACCATACACTTGCTATTTGTGTGATATACAACATATGTATGAAACATTTGCTCAATCCATGTGGAATATAGTATCTTCTAAGAGCTGTATGCTGATAGCTCATATTTGAACTTGAGCATCCCTAGAAATCATTAATGCCTTTATTTCTCTTGAATCAACTTTACTTCAGTTATTGTTTTGCCAACCAATAATTTAAAATATGATCTTACAAGAAGAAAACTACAGTAGCCAGGTGAGTTCCCATGATTTATGTGTACTGTAGTGTGAGGATGCTCAAACTCTTAGCTTCTCACTTTGACACTTACATTGTCTAGCTGCCACACAGAGTTTACAGAGGCCTCTCTGGGAAGAAAAAGTTTTCCACTTTCTCATTCTCTATTTTTCCTTCTACCCACCTTCCAGTCCACTTGAACTCTGCATGCAGACAGATTTCCTAGAGCGGAGTGTCACACACACCAGTCTATCTTTGTTATAATCTGTCAGCACCATCTGATCTTTATTGGACGTCTTCTTTCTTCCAATAATTCCATTTAGTATTAGACTCTCCCCAGGTGTTTAAAGTCAGGATCCCCATTCTCACCAGCAGTCACAGAGATCCTAGAGCCCTCTTGATGGCTCCCCTTCATGAGACTAGAGCTTCAGAAGTATGTTACTCATACAATGACTCAGTTGCATCAAAACTTTCCTTTCTGGTTTGTGTCTCAGTAAATGCTGGCCATTTTCAACCACTGCTTTTACAAAATAAAGAAGCAACTTCATAACCGAACTCTTGTCATCCTTCTGTCCTAGTGGCCACTTTTATTTATGAATCCTCCTGGGACTTTCCTCTTCCTATTTACTGTAGATGCTGATAGACAACGGTTGCCACTATGGAACTAGAAAACAGCATATTTAATATTTTAGCAAAGCAAATTTGAACAAATCATTAAGTTTTCACTTGAGTTGGTTTTTTGGCCATTATACTGTTCAGTTGTGTTGACTTCAATGATTCCATTGAAAATATTTTTCAGTTTTTGCTTCAATGCAGCATTTCTCTCTAACTTGCTAGTAGTGCTAAACCACAGTGCTAACAGGCACATAAGCCACTTCATGACAAGTTCAGCTTAATTAAAATATTGATGAGTAGGCCTGGTTATTTCAGATTTTAGAATTTTTTGTTCATTTAATGAATTAAAACTTTACCCTAGAAAAATGCTTTCATCTTGACCAGGTTGGCGATGAATCCATTTAACAAAATCATAAAGAATCCTGAAGTTTATTGTTTTGTTTTTTAAATACTAAGTCATTGATTGAGTGTTCAGAAAAAATTCTTTAAGGATGTGTGCTCAATAGTTTTATGCCAATTTGAAAGAAAATAAAGCTATCTGAGAGGAGGAACCCTCATTTAAGAAAGCCCCTCGGTAAGATTAGACTGTCGGCAGCTTGTAGGGCATTTTATTCATTAATGATTGGTTGAGGAGGACCCGTCCCATTGTGGGTGGGGCCATTCTTGGCCTTTTGACTCTGGGTTCTATTAGAAAGCAGGTTGAGCAAGCCATGAGGAACAAGCCAGTAAGCAGCACCCCTCCCTAGCCTCTGCTCTGTTCTGCATGTTCCTGCCCTGTTGGGCTTCTCTTCTGACTTTTTGCAATTCTGGACTAAAATGCGGAAGTGTACGCCAAATCAACTCTTTCTCCCCCAAAGTAGCCTTTGGTGATGGTATTACACCACAGCCATAGAAACCCTCATTGGAGAAAGAAGACTGTAGTTTCTCCAGCAAGGGTCTCAGAGAAAAGGGCCCTACAGCCAAACTTAAAACTTGGCTTTTCAAAATGCTCTGTGCTCGTAGCGCACCGTTCCTTTCATCTTGTTGTTCCTTTTAGCAAACCTTTCTCGCCTGAGACTAAAGCCAAGACTTTGAAGTCACACTGAGCCCTACAGCATGTATAATTTCATAATGTTTAATAGAAAACAAATTCTTTTATATTAAGTTTCTCAATTCTACTCTAGGGATTAAACACACTTGTTCTGATGAGAAAAAATTGGTTAAGGCTCACTGTGTCATGGGTCACAAGAAACTAAGCTTCTGAATGAAAGATGTCTGCAGAGGCATTACTACCACGTTGCCATACTGAGAGTAGAGGAAATGTGTGTGAGCACCCCGGGATGGCTGGCAAGGGACAACTGAATTCACCCAGATGAAATAAAAATGCAAGGGCCCAGGTAGTCTTCTCTTAGTCGGGCCTTGGGTTTTGTTTATACAAAAGTTTTCACTTCTTACAATCAGTAATTTAATTTATTATTTATTTAATTTCTTGCTTATTTAATACATATAACATATGCTATATTATAAAATATAATGGTATACTTTTAAAAAATTTTAAGTAATGTAGTGTTTTCCATAATTATTGAGAATAATATTATGTTTAATATATTTATATAATACATAGTTATCGAATCAAGGTAATTAGCTTTATATCTGATAATCCCTTTATGTTCAGAGATTTTAAATTAACTTCTAGTTTTTCACAAAATATACAATAGGCTATTACCAACTAAAATCTCAGCTCTGTGCTGCAGATCTAAATTTAAACTGATTCCTCATGCCTTTATTTTATACCTGCCCCACTTCCTATTTCTCCTCTTCTTCCCTCTTTCTAGTCTTTCGTAATGAGTGTTCTGATCTTATCTGCTTTGAGACCATGTTCTCCTTTCCCACATTTCAGAAAGAGCACAAGATTCGTCTTCCTGTATCTACTTTATTTTAAGAAAAGGAAGTTCATCTTTCTAACACCATTCTTTCTGTCTGAAGTTTCAGGATATTAATCTTTTTATACAAGAATATAACATTCCTTTTTGAATACAGACCACATTTTCTTTAATGCCTTTGTTCATTAATGAATGACTATGTCAATTCTTTATTTTGGCTACAGTGGATAATGATTTAGAAAGCGTGAGAAAGCAGGACTATGTTTCATGAGATGATTTTATTTCCTTTGGAATTGCAGAGATATGAAAACCATGTGACTTTTTGAAGAACCTTCATATTGTTCTTTTTAGTGGTTCAATTGTTTACATTTTCACTTACATTGTTCAAGAATTCCCATTTCTCAAGCTGGGTGGTGGCGGCGCACGCCTTTAATCCCAGCACTCAGGAGGCAGAGGCAGGTGGATCTCTGTGAGTTCGAGGCCAGCCTGGTCTACAAGAGCTAGTTCCAGGACAGGCTCCAAAGCCACAGAGAAACCCTGTCTCGAAAAATCAAAAAAAAAATTCTCATTTCTCTACCCTTGCTAGCAATTTTATTTAGGAATTCTCAGATAGCATCTGCTCTGAGAGGGGCAACGAGGTGCCTCATTTTGGTTTCAACTGAGCCCTCTCTGGTCGCTATTCATGTGGAGCATTTGTCTTGTGCTTTCCTTTATTTTACTGGAATTTTTCCTAAGTCTTTGTCTTCTAAGAACGCATTGCTTAGGTATTCCTTTCTACAGTCTACAGTGAATTCATCCTCTCACTAATGGTCTGCTTTTCCTGGGATGTGGTAAATTACATAAAGGATAGCAAATGGCATTGTAGCAGCATATCCAGAGTGGATTACTGGCTCCTTTGTTCACCACATCATTGTATGACTGTGGGTAATTTATTCAGCCATAGCTCAGTTTACTCAGCTATAACAGAGGGCATCAATGTTCCTCCATGCTGCCCCATTGATTAAACGAAATAGTGGGTATCCATTGAGAGGTACATATCAGGTAACTAATAAACAAGAGGGATAGAATTAGTGTGTTGTAAAATTCTGTCTTCAAGACAACTGGAAGGCTAGTGTGTTTGCCAATACGAAAGATCTGCTTTAGTGCTCTTTTGTCTGCTTTTAGTGGCTCACACATCACTACTGGAAGAGTATTTTTTAGCCGCAGTTCTATTTTGCCTTGGCCTTTTTCTCCCTCTTTTTGTTTTTCCGGTCACAGCACTTAGTTTTATGGTCAGCACTTCTTTTGTTATATGTATATACATCTCTCTTGTACACTCAGTGAATCATCTAATGTCACAATCACATCATAACGTGCATATCATGTTTATTACAGATTCTATTGGGCCATGGATAGATTTATTAGGTTTAGTAACTGCTCTTCCTGTTTTCTTATTGGTGTCATTTTAGATGTCAGAAGCTACCATAAGAAGGTAATGTAATCCAGAGGTACTTCTCTATGTAATTTTCAAATCTCATTTAAGCTCTCTGGGAAAACCTAACTGTTTAACTAGGAAAGCCAGATCTCTTTGTTCTAGTTTTGCCTCTGCTTCTTTGCCAACTGATAACTAAAGATCATTTGTCTGTCTCATTTGAGCTCCAGATCTTATGTTCTTATCCTCTTCATCACAAGAGGAGCCCAGTGCTTGCACTTGTTTCTGTAGGCACACAGTTCTCCTGGAACTCTCAGCTGGACTCTGGAGACTGGCGGTGATGGGAGGGACAGCACCCAGTGAAGATCAGCCATGACTCTGACCGAGGACTGTGTATCATCCATTCTGCCACTCTGGCAACTGCTGCTGTCCACCCAGCCCACAACCAAAAGGGTCTTCTTTGAGTGTTAGCAAACACAAAAAATGTTCTCTGAAAATTGATGATGTTCAAGCTTACAGACTTATCACAAGGTCTTAAAAAACAGCACTTCTAGAATATGTTCACTTTTTTCCTTTGTAGGGTTGATAATAAAGAATATAGACAGGAAATTTGTAAAAATTTTCTCATAAAATTTGCTCTCCTACTACTAAACAAGCTCCTTTGCAGACATTGAACATAACCTAATAACCTCTAACTGATAAAACAGTGCCGTTGCCAAATACACAAAAAATAAAAAATAAATAAACATATATGTATATGAATAAAAGAAATTGCAGTATTTTTAACATTTAGACACTTAGAAGAGAAATTTTAAGATCCATTTTTATTCTATTTGATGCTGTTCCACACAATTTGTATCGCTTTACAGGTTTGCTACTTTCCTCTTCGTTCAAATCCTGCTTATGAATGTAACTTATCTAACTTATGAATGGTATTTACATAGTTACAGATTTTCATATTTTTCCCTAACTAAAAATCCAGATATGTAAGTAAAAATCACAACTAGTGCCAAAACTCTCAGGAAAACTTGAAAACATAAGAAATTATGCCATATACAATACAATGAGTTTTCTTTAGTATATAATTTGAATTTTAAAATATTATTGTAGCATATACTTTTCTTTAAAGTTATGACTCGATTAGACATATTTCCCATCAAGTTAATCTTAGGAGAATGGATTTGCTTGTGCACGACAAGAGGCATCTAATTTCAGTGTTCAAAAGCCTCGTGATGCGAAGGAGATAAATACCCGGTGTTCGCAGTTTTCTATCTTAGGGATACATCTGTTAGCAGCTTTCATATGGAACAACCTAACAAGGTAAATTCTTCACTTTCACGATCAAAACGTATGTAGACCTAAATACTTTTGATGTCAGCCGTTCTAAGAGTAGCTTTGATTCATTGCCACTGCTTTCTCAGGACTTAGCTGCAAACCTCCTGTAAGCGAGGTTATGGACGCTTTTACTTGGGGATTTTGGTCTGAAAAATTTCTTTCTTCTTAATATTTAGCAGCATCACCCAACAGACACGTATTCTATGACAGATAGAGAGTTTTAACAGTCTATGGAGTAGCAGAAATGAAGGCGGTCAGGACCTCCAGTAGCATTTTACCTAAAATGGTTGAACTCAGGCTGTTAAACCACATAGAACAGAAGAGGCTGAGATACAGCACCTATGTAGAAGGCAGCACTAAGCATGTAACAGACCTCATGTGGGTTTTCTTGAGCAATATTTTCACAGCAGTGGTAGGACTGACATCTCAAGACCTTGCATTCCACTAACAACCCGTGAATACTATAGGCTTCTATTGCAGGTGGACTTTTTGCATTCAAGTCTGATGTATAGAAAAGCAAATGTAAACACAATGAGAGATGAGAGATACATGAAACACACAGGTGATCACTGCACAGTCAGTTCTTCCTGGGAAGGAGCTGCACAAGCAGAAGAACTCTTCTGTAAATCTCTGACATTCATGAGTTTAACTATCTAATTACTAAGAAACAAACAAACAAACCAACCAACAAAAAAAACCCTCAGCTTTCAGTCCTGAGTGTGTGTGACCCTGAGACAGGGTTGCTTGTTAATAGAAACATTAGGTTTCAAGTTTCTATACACTGATGAGAAACGTGGAGCTGCAACTGACTGATAACTGCCCGTTCTTGACACCGTGTCTGCCATTTTGGATGGGACTGATGAACTGAATGGGAATATTTTTGTTCCTTTGGGGAGACAAATGCAGTAGATGTTGAATAATGTAATGATTATTTATTTAGACAGAAGACTTTTGGTAATTTTTGATGTATAGACTTGATCAAGGAAAAGTCTAGAAACCGAACAGAGAGTCGGTCTGGAATTACTCCCATGTCACTGTGTCTCTCTATGCACTACTTGTCCTTTAACTTGGCTACCAAGGCTGGCATCATTCTGCTAGCACAGAACCTTCTGAAGTTATCCTGTTTTAGACTTCAGATGATGATCTGAGCAACATTAGTGTTTTAGTACCAGAAAATTATGTGCAACATGCTAATGCCTCTGGTTCAATCCAGAGAAGAAAAACTACAGAGCAGTATAGGAGCCCAGTTGTTATTGAGCGTTCTTCTCTTCAGTACCAAGGAAGTTTAGTGCCCTCTTGGAGCACAAATCTTAGGAACTTGTGGCTCCTCATGGCAAGGCTTTTGCATTTCTGTCTTTAATGGCAACTAGAGTGATATTGATCATAGAGTATATTCGGTAAATACCACTCAGACTGAACCACAGATACTGATGTTTATAAAAGATAAGAGGTGGCCTTGAGAAGGAGGGAGGGGAGGTATGGGTGGAGGGGAGGGGAGGGAAGGGGAAGAAGGAGGGGAGGGAAGAGGGAGGAGGAGGGGAGGGAGGGGGGAGGAGGAGGGAAGGAGATGGAAATTTTTAAATATATATAAAAAAAATAAACCATGGGGGGGGGGGAAGAGGTGACTGAGTACTGCCAGTTTCAATTGATTTTATCTGAATTGCTGAATGAAAAAAAATGAAAACTGATAATTCTAACTTGTGTTCTATGGATTTTTATTGTACAATCCAGAGCTTTCACAGCATAGTGTACAATTCATAGATTCACTTATCTCTAAGTTCCATTGATTATATAACCCTGTGAATAAACTATGCTCAAGGGCATGTAACTGAATACATATTTTGTTATAAATTGTGATTATATACAGATTGTTAAGGAATTTACAATTATGTAAACAAAGCTTAAATGAATTAAAAAATAGGATATTAGCAAGGAAAAGAAAATTTCTCTGATTATCCTTGCATAAACCTATTTTATCGATTGGTGTGCTAGTGAATTATGCATCATGGTGGAAAACCAGCAACTTTGTTATAGCTTGTCTTTAATACTAATAATTTCTGAAAGATTTCATACAAAAATATAATTTCTGCATAAATATTTAATGGTGAATACCAATAAAAATGGGTAGAGAGCCATTGCTTACAGCCAGATACATTAATTAAAGAGCAAAGAGCAACATCATGCATGTGAGCACGTTTTCTCTCGTTAATATACTTTAATTCAATTAAATACAACCCCTTTTATTTAAAGATATGTTGTTTTCAATTTGCATCTATTGATTCTTTCATAAACTGCTGTGTATGCTAAGCAGGATTTATGATGTGTGCTGCTTATACTGTCTCATAAACTATTCTTAATACCACAGGCTACATTTATTTTCCCTTAGCAATTCCGTGAGAGTGTATTGTGTAACTCACATAATCAGAAGCATATTCATATACTATTTTATGTTAAGGGCTATAACTTCAACTTCAAATAGATGAGTTCTGAACTGGATTCTAAGATTTGATCCTTGCAGACTTTCCATCTCCCCATCTTATTTAACTCTGTTCGTACACGCTACTGCAACTTGTGTCTTACAAACAGTAGAAGATTCTCACATTGGAAAAGTTTCCCAGAAAGGAGGTTCTGGGCGTTAAGCTGTCAGCAGATTTGGTATTTAATGAGGATTCACCTTCTGTTCCTCCTAGCTCAGGTCTCCGTATAGCCTCACACAGGTTAGGAGTAAATACTTCTTGGGTTTCCTTTAAAAGGGCAATATCCCACTCGTGTGGACTCTGGTCTTCTAGCCTAATCCTAATATATAACCCCCAAAGAGATCACACTCAAGATATGAGTTTATGTAGGGAACCCAATAATTCAGAATATAAACATATAAATTTGGGACATGTATTTTTGGGACACACACATGATAATATATATCATCAGATCTCTCAGTCTTCAAACCATATCCATTTGCACAATTACCATTTCATTTTGTTGTGAAAATATAAAAATGTCTTTTGATAGACAATGGGAGAAACTGAGACTCCTATTCTTTTTTTTTAGATTTACCTCTCTTATTCACTAGGATGATTGATGCCACACACCTGTCATTTAGCTTAATATTCTATTCTTGGCAACGGTTAGTCTCCATTAGCTTCAGTGGGTAATGTCAGCACTGTCTGTATGATTAAACGACACTTAACCGTATGGATTTCCCCAACTGTGTGATGTCTTCCTGGTATGTCATCTCTATCCCCATTTTTATAGCCAGACATGCTGGAATTTGTCTATGCAATGAAGGGTTCAGATAGATAAATATGAGAAGGGGCGGTTTTCATTTGCCACTGGCATTGTTTAACATTCATAAAAAATTGTTTTATTGCCCAGATGTTGGAAATTTATTAATTATCATATTGGCTCTTGGGCCTGGATCTTGCAAGAGCGATAGTAGATGCCAGAAGCTAAATAACCTTTGTTATCCTGCTGAATAAAGGATTGTTTGTGCTCTCCAGCTGATGAATTATCTCCATGCCCTGTCGTTATAAAAAGCAACTCATCTTGTTCGCTGGGCTGGCAGGAGATGAGGAGCCCTAGAGAGAGCACAGAGCCTTCCTTTCACAAATCATGTGTAGGATGTGTGCTGTGGGTCCTGTCTGGAAATTAATGTGGAAAGGACCCAGGATTGGGCAGAATATTTTCCTTGTTACCTCCTGCCATGTGATGGATTGCCACACATTTGCAGCATTGAACTTTGCCTTCCGCCATAGTAAATTATTTTCAATCCAGAAACCAATCCCAGAATGGGAAAAATGCACTCGTTTACACGGTTTCTAAAGAGAAGGGAAGCTCAACATTCTAGTGCAGCTACACCAGAGTCAGCACTTTCACGACTATTGTGTTAGTTTCTGGTAGATGCGTGGCTATATTTGCCTTCGAAGCTTATCATTGCACACTGAAGAGAAGAGCCTTGGCTTAGCTCTTAAACCGTTATTCCTAAAAATGGATGCATCGAAGGGCTAGGGGTGTGGCACTGGAGTACCGTGTTTACCTAGCCTGTACCACACCCTGAGAAACAGCAGCAGCACTGAAAACACACAAATTTAAAAACTGAAAGAAAGTCAAGAAAAAGAAATGTTGGCCCAATGAGATGAGTAAAAGCATTTACCTAGTAAACCTCGCAATTTGAATTCCATCCCTGTATCTCAAGGCCAGCCGGAAGACCTGATGTCTGAAACTGTTCTCTGACCTCCAAGCTTGCTGTGGCAGGAAAGCATGTGCGCGCGCACACACACACACACACATACACACACACACACACACACACACACAGACACACACACTAAAACAATCAAATTTTTGTTGAATTTTTTATTTAATTTTATAAACCGTATCAAGCAGCTCCAGTTTCAGAGTCAAATGGAAGAAGTAAGGAAACCATCTTTCTCTTTATTCCCAATGGCACAATCTCTTCAACAAGCATCTTGAACACTACAGCAAGGCATTTGTTCCAGCTCACAATTTTACAGTAACACACCACCACTGTTAAAATCCGTTAGTATTCTCATGGTAGTCTGCATTTTATGGACCTGAACAGCTTTTTGCTGGGGTATCCCCTTCCTTACACTATCAGACAGCATAACATCAGCATCCCAGACATCTTTAGTGACTCAACCTATTGAACATCTCCCGACCACGAGTTGGCAAGCACTGATATCTCTGCTGTTTCCCTAGTTTTGCCTGCCTAGCGTGCTGCATTCTTGTAACAGAACATGATGAACTTTTTCATTATTGGCACCATTCAGTTTGAAATGTGTTGTTTAAATTTCCTCCGTGTCATTTTGTACCTTGATATTTCATTTCTTCCTAGTGCTGAATAAATTCTCCATGGTTTATATGTACTTGAGTTTGTCTGTTTATCTAGTTATAGATATCTTAGTTGCTTCCGGAATTTGACAATCATGAGTCCAGTCGCCATAATTATCTCACACACAGATTTTTACACAAATACAAATTTTTCTTACTTTAGTTGACATTACAGTAAGAATATGCTTTGTTGTGTGACAAAATGCAATGTCCCCACTCCCAGGAATGCCTTTTGCATTCTATCGGCGATGATATGATTTCTATTGATCCACATTCTCTTGGTCATTTTGTTTCACTGGTTTTGGGTCTAGGCTGTTCTCAGAGTGTGCAGTAGCAGCTTTTCTAGATGACAGGAGCTGTTGCTGGACATCTTTCCTCATGAGTGTCATCTCCCTGCACATCTTTTGTGGTAAACTATCTTACTATGTTTGCCTTATTGATTTTGCTTTATTTCTGTTATTAGAATATAATAAAACATTTCTTTCTCTCCTTTCTTCCATCCATGCCTTCCTCTAAACCCCTTCTTATGCTATTTCATATTCATGTCCTCTTTTTGCCATTGACTGTTTTATATTAGTATACATAATGCATATATAAAGATATTCCTAAATATAACCTACTCAGTCCATATAATGTTCCTTGAATGTACTTTTTCATGGATGACCATTAGTATTTGATAACCAACTGGTGTGCTCTTCCCTGGAGAAGAGGAAATCTCACACTTTTGCTATTTTTTAGTTTTCAGCCTAATTTTTAATTGACTTGACCCTTTTATAGTTAAATTTGAAGAGCCAATTCTATATATTTATCACAGCACTTTACAAACTGCATTTTTCCTGAAGGCATTCTGTGTGCTGTATCTTGTAGCCTTTACTCTTGAGAGTGGCTTTCTCAGTAGTTTAGCTTTAATAACAGCGATATTATCAATCATCCTATCATGGATCAGATCTTTGGTGATAGACCCCATCCCAGGAATGTCTGAATATTCACCTGTGTTAACTTTTATGAGTATAATTGTTTTCAGTTTTGCACTTAAGTCTTGTGTAATCCTTGTGAAGAATATATGTTCTTTGTGAAGAATCATTTTTTTGTGTGTGCTTTGAATGCAGATGTACAAAGTTTCCACAACCACTGGCTGCAAGGGATGTTTACACCTTAGTTTCTCCTTTCCTACTTTATCAAGGATCAGTGCAACACATCTATGTGAACCTATTTCTGGGCCCTCTGCTTTGTCATATTGATCCACATTTGTCTAAATTACGCCACATCATACTCTTCTCTGATAGTTTCATAGTAAACTTTGAAGTCCAGTTATATCAATCCTCAAACTTTTTTATTCTATTTAATATTGGGTTGTCAATTAAGGAAATTTTATTTCTCCCCTGAAATTTCAACGGGCACCCTCAATCTATTGGTCAGTTTCCAAACTAAATGTATCAAAAATCAAAGCCAAAAGGTATGAATCTTTGAAAGGAGGTGGTAGGAAAGAGTGCTTTGATAGGGTGGCAGGAGAATAAGACAGGACTAAAGGAAGGGATGATCAAAATATACTACAGATACATATGTTATTGACAGTTAATTATTTAATTAACAGAATAAAGCAAAAGGTCAGTTGAATATAAGATTGACTCGTATATCAAATTTCTGTTTTGTAAGCACGTAGTATTAATTACAGCATACAGGGGTTTGCAAGTGTCATTGTTTCTTTCAGATATTCTACATTTAAAAAATATCTGTAAACAACAAGATATATCTTCGTTGCACAGTTGTGGATTTTTTACATTGATTTATTAGCAAGTATTTACAGCATGATCTTCAAAAGATGTGAAATAAAATCCCTTAAGTTGTCCTGATGTGAGCAGAAAACTTCGAATTTCTTATTGTGCACTAGAGTATTGATTGGAGCTTTTTCACACATGCCTTTAACAAATAGAATAAGATCACTTGTGTTATGAATTTACTATTTTGTTCTTTTCTTGTACCTTTTCAGTTTTTGAAATTATATTTGAATCATTTCTTCCTTTCCCTTTATGCTTTCCAATCCCTCCTGTGTAATCCAATCCTCATGCTCTCTTCTACTTTAATTGTGAATTCATTCTCTCTCTCTCTCTCTCTCTCTCTCTCTCTCTCTCTCTCTCTCTCTCTCTCTCTCTCACACACACACACACACACACACACACACCTAAATATCTAACTATAAACTGTTCACTCAGTATGGTGACCATTTAGTGTTGTATATCCAGTTTGAGGGCTTTTTCCCAGGGAAGAATTTTTTCTTTAGTTCTTGGTTTTAGTTGTCTGTAACTTTTTAAGATAGAGTTAAGGCCCCAATAAGATTTACTTCTTCTATGTTAGAATGTTTATTAGTGTCATCTTTGTTTGGGTCTTGTTTAGGCAGCTACATTTATGAGGTTTAATGGGTGTAGCTTCTCTAGTATTTCTAGAACACACAATCCAACAGAAAACTTCCTGTTTCCCAGGCTTTAGCAATCTCTCAACATCCTCTTCAGCAATGTTTCTGTGGTTGATGTAAAGAAATTGTCTTGTAGATGTATCAGTTGGAACTGGCCATCTATTAACCAATTGGAGTTTTCTATAATGGTCTCTGTCTGTTGCAAAGAAAGAGCTCTTTGATGAGGGTGAGAACCACACTTATCTGTAGATGTAAGCATAAATATTTATAATGTAGTAATGGGTTATTATGTTTATTATATTATTATTATTAATTATTATAATGGATTATTAGGAAGTGCCAGTTAGATAAGCAGACGATTGCCTATGACTTTTTCAGACATCCTTACTGTTATTTTCCTTTCCTTTCTCCATTCCCTGGATTTATTTCTCTCCATTTGTAACTAAGGCCCAGCATTTTCGCATTTCCCTCTTCCACTGACTTGCACCCTGCCAATCCCTTCTTTACGATTTCCTACCCCATCCTATTCATTCCTTTATTCTCCTCCTCTTTTCTCTGTTCAGATCATAAACACAATTTAATGGATCATTTGCATTTCCAACTCTATTTTTTTTGTTTCTTATATAACCCTAATATTGATTCTCTGTCATATGTAAACCTGGGAAAGAATCCCCCCATTCTGTGGCCATCCTCTAATGAATGGATTGCTTCATTAGCTGTGCAACCTTTATTGTTTTGCGAAGTCTCACGTGGAAGTTGTTGGCCTCAATTCCTGGGCAAATGGCTTCCTATTCAGAAAGTCCATTCCTACACCCAAATCCTTCAAGGTTCTGCCGTGATTGACCTCTCACAGTGTCGGCTCTTGCATTGGGTCTTTCATCCATTTGCAGGGGTTTGGGGTTGTTGTTGTTGTTTGTACGTGGTTAAAGACACAGGTCTAACTTCATTCTTCTATTATAAGCATCAAGTTTTTCAGGAACTATTTATTGAAGATGCTTTCATTTTCCAGTGTATGTTTTGATCTCTTTGTAAAAAATCAGATGACTGTAGTTATGCACACATATGTTTGGCTCTTCAATTCTGCCCCATTGGTCTGGTCTACATGCTTATTTTTACATCAGTACCGTATTGTTTTTGTACTATGACTCTGTGATAGATCTTGAAGTGGAATGGAAGGGAGGGAGATTAGAAGATACAAACATGTATGTCTTGTTTATTGCCATACGTTCTGTGTTCTCAAACAACCACTAAAATACCATCAACAGGTACAGCCCCTAAAATTTACCCAAAGCATGAATAAAAATAAACCTCTTTTCTGTAAAACCTGTCCAGCCTTGGGTATTATGGAATTGGTGACTGAAAGGAACGAATATACTTTCTTTCTCAAGCTCTCAGTCACACTGGGAAATGCCTTCCCACTGTACCCTTAAGTCACAGACCCATCGTGAACACAGAAGTCAAGAATTGTCTTTAAATAATGTGCACTTCATTATTTCTATCTCTCCTGTGAAATTTTTAGTGTACTCCCTGCTGCCTAGAACACAAAATTCCAACTTCAGTTTCACAACACTCTCCACTCAGTATCTGCCTACGTGCACAACTTTGCATGCATTTATGTAGTGATTCAGTGATGCTCCCCACAATGTGTGCTGCTGTTCCTTGCTTTGATATTGTAGCCTTTAGGAAGCAGATTACTGTCAGGAAATCTGTATTTTTAAATTAAAAAAAAAACCTGATTTTAAAACCCATTTGTAAAATCTTTCGCCATGAGGCGGCATACAATTTCATTAAGCTCATGGGATTTTGTTAAATACCTAAGATGCTCAGGCTAGGGATACACTTAGTATCGTTTCACTTGCTTGTGTTCATTTCATTCCGATATCTTCCAGTAGTTATTCAGCCACTTGGCAAGCAGTAAATTCATTGATGTAATTATCCCAAGCTGTGACTTTCTTGTGCACTAGTAATATGCTCTCGTTAATTCCTTTAATTACTTTATAGCATATAGCATATAGTATGTTAATGTAAGAGGGGTCTATATGTTCTGGTTTCTTGATTGTTTGAGTGACTTAACTCAGCCACTCATCCACTATGAGATTATTGGGGTTCTTAGGTAATACAGTGAGAAGAAAACACAAATGTAAAAAGAGTTATAGCTCCTTTACTGGGAGAAAGGAGCACACAAATACAGAACACTCGCTGTAGTTTGTTCGTGACTGTTGGCATCTTTGCCCATATTCTCCGAAGATTACAAGATTTCTCTAATTCCCTGGTCTCTGATTGCTGTTATTCTCAAGTGAGAATAACTTCTTAACCACGTATGTTTCAATTCTACTCACATTGCCGTTTGATGAAGCTGCTTGGTGCTAATAAAATGGATTCATTTGCAGTGTTTATCTTATATATCCTTCAAATTCATTTGAGATACACAAACTATTTATTTAGTGTTCTAACCTTTCTTACCCTGTAATTTTTCTTTATATATATATATATATATATATATATATATTGTTTCTGACATCTTCTCTCTTCATAAATCTCAGATACTTTTATGACATTTCATTAAAATTCTTTTTCTCTTTGTGTATTTTCCTGGAGCAATCACAACATCTTCCATGGCTAGAATTTTAACTTTTATTATTATGACTCCCAAGCCTATAACTTCTGCATAGATCTACTTTTATGAACTGTAGACCAGCCAGTCTGCATGTTTATTGGACAGTGCTCCAGAAGTAGCTCTCAGACATGCAGGACTCAAGACATGGAATGCCGGATTCAGAGACTGGTTCCTCTGTGCACTTGTCTCAGTGCATGGCACAGCTGTGCCACTGCTGCTCACAAGACCTTATCAAAGTACACTGTCCCAACAGAGAGCTTACCGTCCCACAACCGCTACGACAGGACCTTACCCTACCACATGACGCCAACAGGCATTACCATACCACAGCTGCTACAACACGGCCTTGCCATACCAAGGCTGCTACAATAGGACCTTACCAACTGCTCTGATAGATATTACCATGTTATACTGCTCTATCAAGGCCTCTCTATATCATGCTGCTCCAACAAAGAGATTGCCATGTCATGGTGATCTAACAGAAACATTAGGAATAATTCTTAACTCTTCACCTTTCCCAGATCCAAAACACCACTTACTTACGTTCTTTAGAGTCTTTGACTATTTTGATGTTTTATCTTTAATAATCTCCGTCATTGTTGTTTTAGTGTGAAATCATTACCTCCTAGTCTGTTTCCCAATATCCATCTATTATTAAATTTCTTAGAAGCCTGTGTTGATATTTCAATGACCTTGAGCTTCTTTAAATGAGATTGGCTGAGGTTAGGGTTGGAAGGCAGTACACTTCACATTTATTTAAGGAAAGGACAATGGCATCTCCTTTAAATGGATGGTCATATTATTTTCCTTTAATAGAACTCATTCTCATGACCCATTCTATCCATTCACATTTTGTTTGATAAGCATAAACTGTGGGTAAGGAACCTCTTTTCCGGGATCTCCCATTGTTGTGGCACATTGTGTTATGAGACTTCCACACTGTTCCATTAGCCTGGCCATTTGCCTTTTTCATCAGACTGAATGCTCCAGGAGAGACCAGGCCTTGGTCCTGACTCCTCGGGACAGCATTTCTGTATGGTATCCCATTAAAGGAATACCACATGGTAGGTAACCTAGTACTTCCCTTTGTTGGGAATCAAGACTAAGTAGACTGGAAACTGTGTAACTGGGAAGGACTTATATTGTCTGCAGCTCTCTCCTGTAAGATTTTGGATATTTCATTGGAAAAAGGAGAATCTTCTGTAGGAGATGTGGAGAATAAGGAAGTAAAGGGAAACTGAGTGTACCATGTAAGAAGACTAGAGAGAAGAGGAAATCTCTGCTATTTTAACATTTCTAGTTCATTTTTAGCTAATATATATACACATATAGATGATACAAAATTCCAAAGTGTACCAGTGAAGACAATACAAATTGATTCTTTGTATATGGTTGTTTAAAGAATTTTACATGGTTAGCAACAGAGTACACATTTTGTTTCTGTTTAGTTTGATTTTTATATCAACCGTATATTATCTCTTTATTATCTCTCCACAATCTATGTATTCATTTGTCATTTACCATGTATGTATGTATGTATGTATGTATGTATGTATGTATGTATGTGTATCTCAATATACTATCTATAGATGCATCTTTTTGTATCATGTATCAATCATCTATATATTGTCCACCATATGTAATTCTATCATCTGTCAATCATTAACAGGTCTATAGTCTGTATGTCTCTCTCCTCAGCACAGGTATTGGCGCTTGAGTCTTTTTTAACTTTGTATAATTTTACCACATATATATGGATGCACCATATCTTATTCAGCCTACTCTATATCCTGATGAGCAATTAGGTTGTGCATAAGTTTCCACAATAAGAGACTGCTTACAGTATACACCCTAAAATAAACCTCCTTGTACACATGGCAAAGGAATGCATATTAATTATAAGTGTTAGGTTGAAGAATGGAAATGCTTAATCTTAAAAGCCCTCTTGAGATGACCTGATCTGAGACTCTGCTTTTTAAAGCCATGCCAGAGAGTTCTTCATTTGACTTCCTGGGCAATGACATCAATGCTAGGCAACCAAGAAAGGTACTCTTGCAGAAAATTGATAGTTAAAGTATCCTAGTTTTATTTTAATTTGTACAACTTATTGCTGAAATAAAATTGTTTTTACTAAACCTAAGAGTTATGTGTTGTGGATGCTTCTATGAGAGCTGGGAAGATTTGTCTCAAATTATCTTTATTTAGCTATAATGACTTATAGATATTTACATATGAATCTGGAGTTATATACATATGTACTCATATTTTGTAAAAGTTTACATATGAGAGTGTATGTGTATGTTTTTGCGTTGACTTGCTAGATTTATTTTAAGCATTCTCATTTATCTCTAACTTTCTGACTCTGCTCAGGGAGTTTTCACCCTTCAAAACTTCTTTTAGTTCTTTAAAATCAATTTTTTTCACTTGCCACTTTAATGTTTCTAAAATTTTCTTTTTATTTGTTTGTTTTGAGATTATATTTTAATTACAACACTTCTCTCTTCCCTTTCCTCCCTCCAAACCTTTCCATATACTGCTCTCTGTTCACCTTCAAATTCAGGGTCTTTTTGTATCAATTGTTATTACACACATATAAGTATTTGTAAGTGCATATATTTTCCCAAATATAACCGATTCAATCCATATACTGTAACTTGTATGTGTGTTTTCAGGGCTGACCATTTGGCACTGGATAACCCATTGGTGTGCTCTTCCCAGAGCAGACTGCCCGTTCCACACCCAGGCTTACACATTTGCCTACAGTTCTTTGTATAGGGCTAAGACTTTATGGACTTTTCCCTATGATACCTATGGCATGGTCATTAGTATCATCTTTGTTTAGTTCATATTTGAGAAATTTTCATCATATTTTTTAAATGTTGATGAGACTTGTGTATATCTTCTGAGATTATGAAAAGAAACAATCTTATAGGAAAGTTTCTGATCTCTGGCTCATACAGTATTTCCTTCTGTTCTTCTTCAATATTGCTATTGCAGAACGTTTTTAATTGTTTTCACACAAACTTACCACATCTCTGTGAGCAATTTTATTTATTTATGTTATTTATTTATTTAAATCACTGACTTAGTGAAACTTTATTTTTTAGGGTGTGAGAACATATGCAACTTTTATTTTTCAAATATTTCCAAATTATCCAGTATCATCCATCATTGATATATATTTTCTTATTATGATGATGCTGATCATGTGTTAGGTTTCCATATTGTGGTTTATTTGCAGGCATTTAATCTATTCTTATGTCCTTCCTAATCAGGACAATTTGTGTGTGTTGTATGTATGTGTTCCGATGTGTGTAATGTGGGGGCCAGAAGTTGAGAGATGTTGTGTTCTATTGCTGTCCATCTTATTCTTTGAGTTGCTGTGTCTCACTGAAACCTCAACTCCCTGATGTGGCAAGACAAGATGTTTGATCAGGCCCAGGAATCTGCCTGCCTTCCCAGCCCTTGTATCACAAACATCGGTTCTTAAACTCAGGCCTTCATGCTTGTTCAGAACTTAACTACTGATCTATCTCCCCAACTTCTACAGTTAAAAAAGAAATGGTTGGATGGGTGTGGGTGACCCAGACCTGAGGGCATAAGAGCAAAACTGGCCCCACTCCTTACTTTCTGCTGCCTTGTGTGAGTTAGGTAGAACATTTCTGGAGAGTTCCCGCTGTTGGTGGTGAGGGAAAGCAGTCAGGCTGACCAGCTCAGCTGCCTTCTAGTCCAGAGCTAGGACTAAGAGTGGGCCTGCCTCAACTATGAACTATGAACTGCTGGAGCATGTGAAGGGGCAATCTGCAGATCCAAAGCTGAACAGTCTCTATGACACAAGGCAACAACAGGAGACTCAAGAGGAGTTCTGGTGAGGGCCAAGAGTTGATAGTGTAGCCAAAGCCAGAGGCCTCAAGCCAGACCAATGACTCATTGCAATGAACACTTACAAATAAAAACAAGTGTACTAAAGGGTGTACTTTGCGACTCATTTGTAGCTCAACTAATAAAAGCTCAGAGACAGATATTGGAGATCAACCTGAAGACCAGAAAAGCAAAACAGCTAGCCACTAGTTCTTTCCTCTACTTCAGTCCAAAATGGTGATCCTACCTTTAGGAATCTCAGAATGGAACTGAATCTGAGAGCTGTATCCTCCCATTTTATAATTCTCTTTAGCTCTGGGATTGATTAAGGCTATGCACCACCATCACCTGGTTTCTATGGCAAACTAGTGTGACTACTGGAATTAAAAGTGTGTGTCATTGCTGCCTGGTCTGTTAGGCTGCTCATTATGGCTGTTTTACTTTTCTTATCTTTACTGACAATGGTTTTGTAGTTTGCCATCTTGGAATGTGACTTTTATTTGCTTTAGTTTTCCTTCTCTGAACTTTAAATTTTCCTTCTCACACAGAGCACATAGCTATTACTACCATAGTCTTAGATATTTAGTATGTGACTTCTGTTTCATGGTTTGTGGTCATATACTGCAACTGGTTGTGGGAGCTACCGTCACCAGTTCATACTGCATTTAGTCACTGATGATTTTGTTTTGCCAGATAATATAATAACAGCAAACCAAAGTAAGTGACTTACCATTTTTCTTAATTTTCATATCTTTTTAAAAGATTATGTGTATATTATATCTCTATGTCAAAACAGTGGAAATCGTTATCTTGTTTCTGCAGAATTTGGGATGTTTGTGTAAATGTATTTCTTTGAGCTAATTAGGGTGTTCTCTCATATATTAAGAATACTAACTAGTTAGAATCAATTTATATGTCTTTTAGCATCTTGGTATACAATAATATATTTTATGAATTTAAATAATATTAATAGATTTTTTTCACTTTAGCTGTCTTTGGTAAGTTATATTAATATTTTTCGTAATATTTTGCCTTTCCTGTGATTCTAAAGGAAATCATACTTGGCATTTTAATATGCTGCTGGGTTACATTTGTGCTTTTCTTAATATGATAGAAATAAATGCAAATATATATTGGTATGAGACTGAGTAAATGTGGGTCTTTATTATTATTAACCTTGGTAATGCCACGGAATTAAAATAAGTGATGATTTGTTTAGTTAAGCAATTTGAAACCCACCACAGACACTGACCACTCAGTGTACTGATGGGTGTGCCCAGAACACAGAATAGACCTTGTTCCTGTCTTTCGTGACTCACAGCAGAGTCTCACACAGTAGGCTAACTACAAAGAGGGCTGAAATCCTTCACAGACAGTTTCAGCTTTCAGGAGCCAGGATGTCTCACATAATGTTGAGATTGAGGAAGGCTTCAGAAGCTGTGGTATTCATTCTGCTTTGAAATTTTAAGTCTGAATTCTCATTGGGAATAGAAGTAAAGAAACTTAAAGAAAAAGAGGACCTGTGGGCATCATGGAGTCATACTAGTGCATGGGAAACTGACGTACTCGAAACATGTACACTGGGAGCATAGAAATTAAGGTCAAGACACTTACTGTGAAGCAGAAAAATTACTTATGCAGCCTAGACAGAGAGAAGAAATAGCTTGAACCTAAAAGTGGGCTGTAGACCTGATTCCACAAATAGACTTAGCAAAAGAGAAGGGCAAAAGGTCTTACTTCATTAACTTAACCACGTTAGATGACATCACACTTCTTTACCCCAAGAGTAGGAACTAACAGGACCAAATATGACAAGGGACATGAGAAGCTGTTTTATGCCAGAGAGCAGGGCCCTTTGGACATCCTGATCATGTGGCCTCCAGGGGAAAGCAGTTCATTCCTTATACTGAGAGAGGCTGTGAGATGTACTAGAGAGTCCTGATATGAGTCGGGGTAGCTGCTATGTAGCATGATTAAAGAACACCAGAGTTAGATTTTGGGGTTCGACCTGAAGGTCAGAAAACCAAAACAGTCAGCCACTGACTCTTTCCTCTCCCTAAGTCTGAAATAGTGATCCTGCTTCCAGGAACCTCAAAATGAGATTGTGCCTGAGAGCTGTCTCCTCCTGTTTTATATCCCTTTCTAGGGGTGGAATTAAAGGCATGCACCACTATTCCCTGGTTTCTATGGCAAACTAGTGTGGCTACTGGGATTAAAGGTATATGTCATCACTGCCTGGTCTGTAAGGCTGACCAGTAGGCCTGCTTGACTCTCTGACTTTCAGGCAAGTTTTATTTATTAAAATACAAATGAAATATCACTACATTTACTCTTTACATCTAAAATTTAAAAAGACTATAACTAATATAAGAAAACTATATGCAATGAATGCAATAACTATATTCAATATATACAGACAATAAATACATCAACAATGTCTAATACATTTGCATTTGACAAATTCAGAGAGAATGCTCCATATCTATCCGAGTTCAAAGTCTTATACCTAATTTACTTTCTATCATAATTCACTTTCTGCATCAGGCAAACAGGAAAATTATAACTATCTAGTCTTTAAGTCCCTCGGAGACCCAGGAAGAAATAGTAGTAACTGAGTAAGCAGGAAGTACAAGCAAGCAACTTCCAAAAAATGTGAAAAATGACAGAAACAGCTGACTTCCCGAACAGTCACCTGAAGTTCCTCTGCAACATTGGTCTACAGGACTAGCATATTTGATAGACTTTTCTGTGAAGCGGGATATTCTGAGGGGATGTCTCTCTTTTTTGACAGGGTTTGGCAGTCACGTTCTTTTGTGTCCTCCTTATCCAATTATGGCAGAACACTGTCAGCAGTTAAGGCAAGGGTATTTTCTTACCCAGAGATTGACTTTTCCCAAAAATAAAATAAACTCCATGTAGAGTTTCTATAATTCCCATTATGTTCTCTGAAGTAGAGTGGTGCTGCCAGGAGCAGACATGTATCACTGTCATATAAAAGAGCTTGTGTTATTAAAACATCTTAAATGCCATGTTCTGTAGATCTCTAAAGTGTTTGAAGAAGATATATCTTTGTTTGACCTTGAAAACATACCTAATGGGACTACAAGTTTGATTATAATAAGTGACTAAAGACTAACCTACATTTCCTTATTATCCTAAACAATTGTTCATAACAACTTTCAAAGCCTAGAAATTTGCACTATATTGTTAATTGAGCTGTATAGGTGCAATACTTTGAACAAGATTAGAAATGTATATAAAATATGTTTTAACAAAATTAATCTCAAATATGTATCAATATACAAAATTCATATACAATATACAAAATCCAATCCAATGTAAAACATTTAAAACTAGTAGTTGCTTTTTAAAAGTAGATTCAATAATCTATCTTTTTATCTTATCATATCTATATCCTCCCTTTTTTCAGAATAGATTAAATAATTCACACTTCTATCATATCTATTCTATCATATTCTATATCATATCTATTCTAGCATATCTATATTCCCTTTTTTCTTTTCACAACAAGAAACTTGAGTCTGTGTTTATCTCTTTTGCTGACCATTACAAATAATAACTTGTAACCAACACCCCTAAGCAATGACAAATATCCATAATCCATTGAACGACCGAAACCCACCCATTCTACCTTTTGGGAATATGGATATCCTATTCTTTTTTTTTTTTTTTTTTTTTTTTTTTTTTTTTTTTTTTTTGGTTTTTCGAGACAGGGTTTCTCTGTGGCTTTGGAGCCTGTCCTGGAACTAGCTCTTGTAGACCAGGCTGGTCTCGAACTCACAGAGATCCGCCTGCCTCTGCCTCCCGAGTGCTGGGATTAAAGGTGTGCGCCACCACCGCCCGGCTGGATATCCTATTCTTAAATTTACTTCCTGCTGCCTAGGGCCTACAGTATATTTAGGAGATCCAGAAAAGAAAATTTTTTGGTTAATTGTCAAGTCCTGAGAGAGGTAGCTTTATCATCTGCTATTCAGTCTCTGAGTAATGAGAAAGTACAGTGTTTGTCTCAAGTCCTGTTTGGAGTAGTCTGTTAGGATGGATTATCTCAGCCACCACGAAATTGTCCTGAGCAGTTTGTAGTCCAAAGTCAATTTTTAGATGGTATTTTTTTGGCTTAGTGCTGTTTCATCATCATTGTGGGGCCCTTCATCCTTATGGAGACGTCAAAGGCTGCTATTAGGCATGCTCATGGTTCATTGCAGAAAACTGAGAGAGACTCAAACCCAAAATCATATACAGAAAGGTAGATGAAATATTTTTCTAGAATTAGTTAGTATTCTATATGACTATTAATATCATGACAAAAAGTTTAAAAATATATATCACATATAATACATAATATATATTATGCATAATACATTTTATATACTATTATAATAATTATTATATGTAATATATATTTATATTCAACGACCGCTTAATGTTTGGAACATGTGTTAGTGGGGGTTTCTACTGCTGTGACAAAACCAAGCATTTATTTCAGCTTGCCATCAATGAGACAGCACAGGGAGATCTGAAGTTCCATTCTGTGAGAGGAAAGTCAAAGCAGAAACCACGAGGCAGACTGAAGCAGAGACTATGCAAGAATTCTACTCACTGTCTTCTCATGGCTTTACCTGGACAGCTTTTTTTTTCCCCCACCTCTAGGCACCTCCCCATAGATACTCCCTAAAGTAGGCAGGGCCCTCCTCTATTAATTAGCAATTGAGAAAATGCTCAATGGAGTTGCTTCTTGGCAATCTAATGAAGACATTTTCTCAGTTGAAGTTCTTCCTGGATAAAGCTAGTCAACCGGAACAGAAGGCATATGTTGTCCCTAAACTTCACAGCAGCCTTGGGAGACAAGCATAGCAGAAGTGAGGGGCCATACATTCTTTGAAATTTGCCCGAACCAAAAATCTGGTAAATGATAATGTTTAGATTAGAAACCTACACTAATTGTACTCTGTGGCTTATACAAAATACTAGAAGAAAAATAAAGAGGACATGAAGTTGGAAGAACATATTGGAAAGAGAACAAGAGCGTTGAATTGATTAAGATACACTGGTAAATTTATACAAAGAATGAAATAAAGTAGGTCTGGCAACATCGTCTTTTGCAAAACATTTTTTTTTTTAAGATTTTATGTCTTTTGGGTGCTAGGGTACAATCAAATAGAAGAAACTAGCACACTGGACAAAACTCAGTAATGTCCCATGAGGTCAGTCAGTGTTCTGACATGGTAGCGTGGGACATCATGAAGGCCCTGCTCTATAGAGATTTGCCCTGAGAACTCAACTCTCATCCTCGTGAGTTGCATCTTTAAGATACCAGTTCTCCAGACCAACATGCAACCTGAAATACTGCGAAGACACAGAGGCAGATCTTAGGACAGGGCATTCCTGTCTGGAGTTAACACTGGTTGGGTCCACTGTTTCTCACTTACTTTTCAGATCAGGAATTCCGATTCTCCTTTTTCAATCCATTTAGCTTTGCCTGCTCCTAGCTCCATGGCTGAATGTTTGACCTCTTTCCAATTAATATTGATGTTTCTAGAACTTGCTAAATTGGTGCGAATTCAGGTACTATCAGTACTAAGAATGGCAGTTGGTTTACGGCACTTGTTGCCCAACACATTCTAAGTGCTGTGTGCACTACCACGATTAGACTTTTTTCTTTTTCATTTTCTTTTTTGGTTTTTCTTGACAAGGATTTTCTGTGTAGCTTTGGAGCCTGTCCTGGAACTCACTCTGTTTGGCCTCAAACTCACAGAGATCCATCTGACTCTGCCTCCTAAATCTGTTAGGATTAAAGGGGAGTGCCACCACTGACTGACTTGGACTTAGATCTTAATGAAATTCGCGACCACTTCATTTGTGCCAGGATGTACTAAGTGCTTTTGAGCCTTCTTTCCTATGATAGCAATGGAGCTCAGAAGTAGGGAGTACTGTGGTTATTTGATGAAAGAATAAAGTAAACATGTGGATGTTAAACAAAGTCGATTCCGATGTTTCTTCTGTATCACCATGCACGGGGGCTCTTCTACATTCTGAACCACCTATCTGTCCACATTGGGTCTTTCTTGTCCTTTAATTTATTTTGAATCCATGGGATTGAATGTAGGCACTTCTGAGTGCTAGGCCAGCACTCTACCATGTGACTATTTCCCCAGCTCACTTTTGACTCTGTTTTGGCAAATGCTCATATTAACTTCCTGAGGCTGCCCTTGAACTTACACCGTTCCTGCCTCCAGCTCTGAGTAGATGGGACTGCCAATTTCACCGGCAGTCCCTGCTCTGCTCTGTCTCTGGTGAGATGAAAGAACTGAACACACTGCTGAGCTGAATGCACAGTCATCCTGCACATAGAGCATAGGCTGAGTGTGCAAAAAGGCGGTCACACAGAGAAGAAATACATTAACCTCTCACACGGAAACTATTTGTGAGAGTAATTTCCTGATGCAAGTTTACCCACTTAGCTCCTTAACCACATGAATTATAATGTCCATTGTCTTTATTAATATTTCCTATTGAGAGCCACAGTCACTGTCCTTCTGTCCGCAGAGAACAGTACTGTGCTGTCACTTCAGGAGTTAGTGAACCGATGAGTTCAGATCCTCATCTTTCACCTCGAAGAGTCTATTTTGATACTTAACCAATGCTTCTTTTTTGTTAAAGTCAGAAAATAGATCTGAAGTCACTTTTATGCTTATATCACTTTTTATCGATTACTTAGGTTATAATTATTTTCAAAGTTTTGTGCTTTAGTTGAAACTATTACCTTTTCGCTTTCCTGTAAAGACCATGGGCTAGTTTACCCTCTGGATTTGATTTTGGTGCATTTTTGTTTCTTTGTTTTTCTAAAAGAATTATTGATTATCCATTGCTATGAAAATATTGTATTAATTAGCCAACTCTCTTTTTTTATTCCATTTAAACTCCAGCTATCCATAAATCCTATGCCTCCATTCAGTGAAGCCCAAGTAACCAATTATTTAAACATCTAATTCTCCGCTGATCAAAGACTTTATCTTTGATTGGCAGCCAATCCACAGTTATATCTTTGGAGTTCTTACTTTAAGCCTCCAGATGGGACCCTGGATCCCTGTCTAAGTCCTCAGCCACTTTCTGCCCTCACAGCTCTCATGAAAGTTTCTTTTCCTGATTGGCTTCCACAGACCCACAAATGTGTGTTTTCTCTGTTGGCTTTGCCAGCCCCTGCACGGAGAGGTGGCTCTTTCTTACAGAAATGTTTGCTACTCTTCTTTCCGGAGTCTAGTTCACTCATCTAATTGCTTCGGTTGTTCTTCACTCCATTTCCTTTGAAATTCCATTAATTTGGTCCCTCTGCTCATGAGCTGACCAAAGCTGCATTTTCAAATGTTGCTAATAATCATTCTTACTAAATCTCAATGCTCTTTCTTCTGATTTTGTCTTTCTTTCACTCCAGATGACTTTTGAAATATTTAAAACTTTATCTTCATTTCTTCTGCGTTTTCTCCATCCTGTAGATCCTTGCATAGAAGAGTAGACATGGATTAATAGCCATTTGAGATATATACTTTTATTTACAACAAATAATAACTCATTTCTTAAGCCCCAGCTTTAGATATTTTAAAGTGTAGCTCTGTCTTATGCATTGTATACCTGTCTTTTAACTACATTTAATGTACAATGCTTCATGCTAGATTTGACTCATATTTTCTTCAGTGCCTGGAAGAAATATTGGCTATCTTAAACCACGTCCATCTTAAAGCAAGTGAGGATTTACCAAATTTTCTTCTTTCTCTGCCACTTTTCTAATTAAATATACATGTGTTTCTAAGTAATATGATTGAAAGAATACTATAAATTGTCCATTTCATAATGTATTTAATATATACATTATGACTATATATATACACACTGACAGAGCAGCTATCCACCTATGACTATTGAGCACTTGAAACATTTTTATTTCTATATGCTTCTTCTTGTAGTTGTGAGTGTGTGTGGGGGGGTGAATGTGTGAATGGGTGTTTTCATGTCCATGGCTATATGTGTATGTGGAGTTGCATGTGCACAATGTGTGAGCCTGTATTTGGAGGTCTGAAATTCACCTGTGTCTTCTTTGACGACTCTTTATTAATCGAGGCAGGGACTCTCACTCTCACTGAACCTAGAGCTAGAGCTTACCAATTCAACTACTCTGATGAGCTAGCTTGTTCTTCCTTTAGAATTCAGGGATTAGGGATTACAGGTAACCACCAAACTTGTCCAGCCTTTACATGGGTTCTGGGGAATCTGCATTCTGTTGCTCATGCTTGCTTGACAAGTACTTTAAACTAAGATATCTCCATCACCCTTTTATTTATTTATTTTTGATATGGCTGTTAGACAATTTAAGATTACATATGTAGTTGAAACTTTATTTTTAATAGGCCATGATGGTATAAGCTAAACTTCAGGTCGTAACTGCCATTCTTGGGATTGATAGTCACATGAGATTTCTTCTCCCCTCCATTTCATATTTATTGACAATTTCCTCAACATTTTGCCCTTTATCCCTTTATTCCAGGACTTCAGTTGATGAAGCAAACACAATTTTAGAGTTTATCAGGCAGCAGGATCTCAGATAATTTTGCACTAATTATAAAACACTTATATGTTGAAATAACTCATTTTAGATTTACATTCCCAGCTTATTGGCCAACATTGGCCACATGGTCAACACAACAACAATAGTATCAAGGGGCATCCCTGCAGAAACATAAGAGAAGAATATATGAAAGCAGAAAGTTGTTGCAAATGCCACAAATGACTATTAGAGGATTTTCTAGAAATTTCATTGTTGTTCTGCCCACTAAATATAGTCTATTCAATAAAATGACCTTTATTGTCTGTTTAACCATAGATCACTCTTTAGAAATACTACTTTTATAGCATTTTTATGGTACAATAATTATATAATACCATACAATGTAATATTTTATAATATGATTTGATCTGTATAACTACTTTGCATTATTTTTCATTTAAGATAAAATGCTAGATATGACTGAGCAAGACACAGATAACTGTAACAGTTCAGTTGAATATATATTCCAAAACCTAGGAGAGCAAACATTGAAAAGTTGTTAGTCAACCTCCCTACTTACAGATCATTTATTTTCCTTCTTTTTTGTACTTTGGATTATTCTGTTGATTACAGAGATGAGCTTCCAATTTAGCTGAGACTTCATAGCAATCAACACTGTTGGGAGCTATAATCACCAGAAAAACACAGTGTTCATGAGTGTGGTGGCAACTACCCTTTTTCTGAGACACCACTGATGTTAAAGTCACATGCTTCTACAAAGTGAGGCCTGTTATTATATTTCCTAAAATTCACATATGATTATATCAGAGGATGTTTGTGAAAACAGAAATAAGGGATCCATACCCCGTGACAATGTTAAAGCCTTGCTTTGGACCCTAGCATCATGAAAGATCCCTTAAGATACAATTACTAAATCAGAGGTTATGGTGATCATATAAGGTAATATGGGCTTTAGAGGGTGGTTTTGTCAGATGAAAGCATCTCCACGGTCCTGCTTCTTTACTGACTTAATGAAAATTCACAGTTACTAAGCCTTATTTTCCACTCTGAGGAAAGGGGTAACCCTTAGCAGGTAGATTGCCATGTACCTAACTGACATCTGGCACATATTGCTTGAATATCAAACTTGTTATGATGAATGTGGTATCATGTAACTATGTTCTGCTAACATTACTTTTTACTTCGTAAAAGTGCTTTTGTTATTATTTATCTCTTGTTAGCTTTTCACTTAGCATTTAGCCTGTATACTCTGTACCAATGGGCCCTTCTTTACTGAATCTCCAGTGCCTTTAATATGATTCCTCAATCTTCATAGTAAGAGGTTTTAATGGACTTTGCTCAAAACCAAAATTTCTTATTTGTCCCTATTTTCTTAATATTTTGTCAATGACACTTTCATTGTAATATTTGCTATATGTGCCCTTGAATTATAGACATCTATACATGCCTATCAAAATATTAGGCTTCTTAGGACAACAACAACCATTCTAAGAATCAAATAAAATGGATGGAAGACATGGTCCATACTAAATTTGTTAATCTATTTTTACAAATTAAAATTTCTAAAAGACACAAAATAGAGGTCCACTGTGTTCTTGTTCACGGATGAATATGTGAAGTTAAGACCTTAAGTGCTCATGGCTGTAACAACAGTAAGATGCAGACCCAGGACTCAAAGTATAATTTGGCCTCTGCCTAGGAGTAGTGTTCTGAACCATTGCCTATGTGTACTGTACGAGTGTTACAGCTCAGGAGGGAAAGGTAGCCTGACTTGTCGGGAAGTCAGACCAGGATGCAGTAAGGATGGTCTCCCTGGAGGATGTCACAATCCTGCTCCTCTCCTAGAGAGAGCCATTAAAGCTGAGCTCTGCTCCGTTCTCCTAAGGGAACATTCTAACAGAGCTATCCATTTCTTCTGCTGCTCTGCTCAGCTCTTGCTTAAGACATTAATTCTGCTTCAGTCTGCTAAAGGGAAAGCCCCTGAAGAAATGTAGCAATCTCCTCCAACTCTGGTGAAAAGTTACTTTATCTATTCAACTCCCAAAGGAGTTTCCCAGCAGATGTGATTGTTTCTTCCTTCCTTCCCTCCCTCCCTCCCTCCCTCCCTTTCTTCCTCCCTTCCTCCCTTTCTCCCTCTCCTCCCTCTCTTTCTTTCTTAATTCTCTCTCTCTCTCTCTCTCTCTCTCTCTTAATTCTCTCTCTCTCTCTTAATTCTCTCTCTCTCTCTCTCTCTCTCTCTCTCTCTCTCTCTCTCTCTCTCTCTCTCGGAACATCTCATTAAAACTTCTTCTGCTCCATGCAGAAGAAAAAAGATGTCCACTCAAAACTCTTTTAAGAAAGAGAGTTATTTGGGAAGAAGGATTCAAGATAGTGGCTGCCTCTGCCAGGGTGGGAAAGAACAGTTCAGAACTGAACAGGTGGTGGAGGGGTTAATATAGGGCTGCTTAGGTGTGGAGTTTTCCTGGGAAGAAGATTTTATGCCCAGGGATTTGTTGGTTTAGTTGGTCAGGGATGGCGTTAACTCTCGTTTCAGGGACAAACCATTTTACTGGTCCTTTTTAGCCTTTTGGCTCTATTTTTAAGGCTAAAGTATATTTCTTTCACTGGCTCTGTTTCTAGGACCAAAGTATGTTTCTTTATCTCTGGTTTCAGAGTCAGGGTATACTTCCTTGGTTCTGGGTTCAGGACTAAAGTGTTTCTTTCACTGGCTCTAAATTCAGGACCAGGGTATGTTTTTTCCACTACCTCTGGTTTCCAGGCCAGGGTGTGTTTCTTTGGCTGGCTCTTTTACCCTACATATTGTCAACACCCTGTTAATCTCTCGTACAATTATGTTTTGAGGGCTTATTACAATGTTTAAAGAATGCAATTAATTTGTGAATAAATTCAAATGGTATGAAGCAACATGATTTTATTTATAACAAACTCATGTTATACACATAAGAACTAAATTACAGAGTTGTCTATCTTTCCTTAGTTATGGGACAGGCTGTCTTGGACTCTTGGGGTCAACTCTAACCCCTTATGCCACACTGTTGAGTTTCTTTGTGAAACTTTGCATATCTTTATATGGATTTTATTTTCCTGTTTTATTTCATAATTTATCTATATTATTATGCTTTTTAGTTAAACGTGACTGTGTAAAATATACAAAATTGTAATATGAGAAAAGAGTAGTCAAAACAATCATATGAACAAAACAAATAGGACAAGAATATGATTACCTACAAAGACAGTGTTCAAGTATCTCTAGGTAGTGGGTAGAAAAAGACTTCAAATTTGATGGCAATCTTTATACTAGCATACAGTAGAAATACAATCTGATCTGAAATTTAGTATTCCTCTAATAGAAAAGACTACCTGGACAAGGAAAATTTGTTAACACACCTGGAAAGTTCTTATAGTCATGAGGGGCATTCTACATCAAATTCCATATGTTCCTAAGGGTTCTTAGCAAGTTTTGTGATTGTAAACCTCAACACAACAGAACTCACTTGTTAAGCAGTGTGCATTCTTGGTCAAACATCCATCTTGTTCCCCAGTACTCTTGGACCCGAGCTTCAGCTGGCAGGTCAAGTCTACTTGGTACGTCAGCAAGCTGTAAGATAAAGAAGAGCTAGAACCCAGCCAAACAGACTGTGGCTAAGTTTTCTAAGCATATCAGACACCCACACTTGGATGAGAGGGTCACAACTGTGTGACGATAATCACATAGTGACTCACTTTTGGTGATAATGGGCAAAAATTGCTCTCAGTATAGTTTTATGTAGTTTTAAAACATGTTTTTATTTCAATATTGTTTATTCAATAACTGTGGCAAACCTTTTTATTTATGGTGGTATACATTTTTATTTTTGTTGTCAAAATAAATAGGAAAAATAGGGGGTCAAGTGGTTATGACGTGCCACACTTCAAAATAGACACATAATTTGAAGCATGTTTGGAAGGAATTGAGAATGTGGGTGCTATTATCAGGTCATTTTCCTGAGATGGATGGCCTTGCTGAGTTATATGGCTAATTGAAAGCTTAGCCCTGGTTCCAGAATTTTAATGTAGCAAA
Source organism: Arvicola amphibius (assembly GCF_903992535.2). Lineage (NCBI taxonomy): Eukaryota > Metazoa > Chordata > Mammalia > Rodentia > Cricetidae > Arvicola > Arvicola amphibius. Next base: position 48,549,817 of record NC_052057.2, read on the forward strand.
GTCTTGTGGCTAAGGAGCATCAGGAAGTAGTCCTTCCTTGGCTTGGAGGACATAAGCTAAACTTCTGCAAGACAGAGACATTAGGAAACTGCCCTACCCAGGGAAACAGTCCTCTCTGCCCTGCCTGGCTTACTGGGACCTGTGGCATGTGGATCTAACTGGCCATCTATCTGCTGCCTTTGGAGAGGTGACCAGATACAGCTGTAGAGTTTATAGTTAAGATGAGTGCTTGGATAGTTGGTTTATCATCATTAATAACCAGGATTTAATTGTATTTTAGTTGTGACTTCAGATTTTATTTGCTTTCAATGTAGCTTACCTATTAATTGTCTTTATTCTTTGAGTATTAACACTTGTAAATTAACACGAGTGCTTGAGTTAACAATGATCTTTTGAACATTAATGGATTTAAACTTATACTTAAGCTTACAGCAGCATTGCATATATCTCAGAATTACCCTCCTCGGAGTATCTTTGTTTTTAAAATACACATTTTGGACTGCTGGGAGGGTCGAATGGATAAAGAGGCTTTCTGTCAAGCTGAATGCCTGCCTGATTTTAATTCCTTAAAACCACGTGGTGAAAGGATGACCTCTCCAAGTGTGCCTTAGCATGCCCATAACACACAATCAATAATGTAAATGAAAATTTAAAAAAAGGCATGACCACTATTGCTGAGTTAAGAATTACCATGTATAAACTAGCAAAGCAAAACAGAAATTCTTTAATCCATGAGATGCCTTGCTCTGGTAACACAATGTTGAAGAATGACTAGCTAAATTTCTGTGATTTGTTCTTCAAAAATCAGAGCCAACAGGTACCTTGCATCACTTCATACTTTGGAATTTCTTGTTCAAGGATTATTTTTCTAATGTTCAGTAAAAGGTTAATACTAATTTTTCACAAGAACAGCAGTTTTCTGCAAAGGGTATCAGGACCTTGACGCCTAAATCCCAAGAAGCTGTTGCTGTAATGTTCAACAGGGTCTACTGAAATTTCTAGCAGAATGCTTCTTGGTCACTGCCCCTTCAAATACCACTGGATCTACCAGATCACGGGGCTCAATTGGCAAAGAAGCTTGTTAAACAGGCTGGACCAGCAGTCCTGTCCTAGTCTGCACTATCTCAAAGCTGGCATCTTTAGGGACATATGGGAAGAAATCCAGGGCAAAAATGAGGAATTTTCTGTCTCCAAAATATGACTTGTTCTACAAGATATTGTGTGTCATCTGTGGTTGTAAAAGGAAAAAGCACAATTTTTTTGTTTGTTTGTTTTTTGATTTTTGTTTTTCGAGACAGGGTTTCTCCGTGGCATTGGAACCTGTCATGGAACTTGGAAAGCACAATTTTTTAAAAGTCTCACATGGATGTAACACAGGCCACTTTCCCTCTTCTGTTCTTGGCAGTGACTAGTTCCACAGATGGTGGCCATTTCAAACAGGGTTGGGAAGGGCAACCGTGCCACCATGCCAGTGGTCAGAGCACATCTGATGAGCAGCACTGAGGACTGAGATTTATACCAGACAGTACCAGCTTCTAGACCTGGGGATATATATAGCAAAGGGTAGTTTTTCTAGTTTTAGCCCTTTGTGTCTATATTTTAAAGTACATTGATAAGTCAGTTTTTTGACATTATACTTTTATTCCCTGGTATGGAATTAAAGTATTTAGTGAATTCCTACCATTAATATTTTTGTTTCATATACTGTGTATATTCTGTTCCCCACTATCTTATTTTCATAGGGGACTAATTGAAGAAGAGTTTGTGTTTTTTTTTAAAGGGGTCTATTCTAAGAATGACAGACATATGAACATAGTGCGAAGCCATGGTACTATGGAAAGCAGAACAACGGGGTCTCTGGACAGAAGACTCCAGAAACATGATATACAAAGACTGCGTCAGGATAGAAACAAACTTGAGTCTGTGGGAGAGGTATTTGGTGAAGGTGTAAAACATACTGTTCTTTTTAAATTGATACTGAAGTGTTTTCCCCTTGTGGAAGCCCAGGGGATATCTGATTTATAAGGGGATGAAATGTTATCCTTATGTTTGATTGAAGGTTTTAAAAATAACCCCTATTTTCATCATCCTTGTAATTATTTTGGAAAGTTCAGAGGCAGCCTACATAAATATAAATGTAAATATGTAAAATTTTGAATATAGTAAAAATAGGCACAAGGAGATCAGGCGTTATTAATATGCTGTCTACTTTGATGAGAGAATAATCAATACATATGGTCCGCGTTTCATGACATTTGAAGGGAAGAGTTGTCCAACAATGTTTGCGAGGGTTGATGTGCCTACCGAGAGCCTGAGGAAGACAGTGCAGTTCCATGTGAGTGGGGGACAGACCTGAAGGAGCATGTGGCGGTGTTTGCTTTCTAAAGCTTTGTCTTCTGAACTCATCGTCATTCCGCCCCCACATTCTACTGGCAGCCTCATTTTATTTAGACACGTTTTCTTCACTATAGTTCATGACTGAGGTGGGCAGTGCCTCATTGGTTTCCATGCATGCAGTGGTCTGGAGTGAATGGCATTACAGTTGCTTCATTGCGAAGCTGATTTCTAAAGAAGAGTTTGTGATATCGTCCGTGAATCTGATGTTGTTAACTTTCCTGAGGGTCTACCTCAGGATGGAATACTTTTCATTATTTTTGATGAGTATTTGATCTATCCTTTCAGAACAAGAAATATGCAAACGAAGAAACAAAAACCAAAATACATATTCTCACCCAAGTAAATGTACACTTTATCTGGTTATATACTTTACAGTTACTTATTTTGTTCTATTTTTATTCATTTATTTATTTATTTATTTATTATTTGTGTGTGTGTGTGTGTGTGTGTGTGTGTGTGTGTGTGTGTGTGTGTGCGCGCACGCTTCCTTGTCTGTATGTATATGTGTCTGTGTCCATGGAAACCAGAGAGAACTTCCATTCCACTGGCACTGGAGCTACAGAAGGTGGTGAGCTGCCACGTGTATGCTGGAAATTATCCCCCTGAGTCATTTCCCCAACAGTTATAAAGCTTTTAATAGTATGCCCCCAATTCCTCTATATTTTCCCCCCTTTCCTCTCATTCCTTGATTGTGATTGTTTGTTAAGTCTCCATGTTGAACCACTCTATTAAGTATTTTCTCTTTTCTACTTTATCTTCTTAGTATATTTGCATTCTTTTAGGGATATTTCCTTAAATTTCATTTTCCTTTTAATGAATATTTATGGCTCATTTACATTGGATGCTCTTGCCTTTTTTTTTTTTTTTTTTTTTTTTTTTTTTTTTGGTTTTTCGAGACAGGGTTTCTCTGTGGCTTTGGAGCCTGTCCTGGAACTAGCTCTTGCAGACCAGGCTGGCCTCGAACTCACAGAGATCCGTCTGCCTCTGCCTCCTGAGTGCTGGGATTAAAGGTATGCATCACCACTGCCGGGCTGGATGCTCTTGCTTTATGTAGGCATAGTGATTATTGACCTCAAAATACCAATGAGAAATATTTCTTAAAATCACACAATTTTATTTTTATCTTAATGTCTATTGGAGTTAATTTTTTATCTTACCATTTACTTGTATTTTCTTCCATCTCCCAACACAATTCTCCTAGAATTCTAATTAATCATTGATTATTTATATAGTTAGACATGAGGGAAGTTCCAGTACCAAATTCTACACTTCTCAGTGAGCATCCATAGAGTTAGCAAGGCCATTCTGAAACAATAGAGCTCTACCTGGGCATTGCACTTTCACTATTACCACACACACACACACACACACACACACACACACACACACACACAAGAAATGTTTCAAAGGCTTTCTTCAATTGCCTGTGTGATACTTTTACTTGTGAGTTAATTAGTATAAATAAAATATACATTATATCTATCTATCTATATAGATAGATATATAACAAAAATAACAAAAATCTTTAAAAGAGGAAATGGCAAGAAGAAATCTCTAGAAACTCTGTATCTGGACAGAATTAACTGTTCATTGTTTTTTTATGACAAGAAACCTCCCATTAAAGGACAATAAATTTCACAGGATGAGTTGTCCTTGTATATTTGATAGGAGAACCATTTTGCTTCATTTATTTTATGGAATGAGTGTTGGGCTTTAAGCTGTGTTATTGCATGAGGTTTTTTATTTAGAGACTTCCATTTAGTCTCCTCTTTCCTACCCATTTCATAAACAACTATCTATTATCATTAAAGATAATATTTCTCTTACTCTATTAAAGTCTGGCTACATGTTTGCTAAATGTTTCATTTTCAAGTGACTGCAAGATGTGTGCTATTATACAAGCAGTTGTAACTACTGTATTTTGAATATTTCTCCTAAGGTTTCTGCCTGTCCTGTACAGGTGACATCGTAAGTCTTCACCTCTCATGTCACATGAGCTGGCAGAGCAGACTGCCCTGAACAAAGCTCATGGCTCCCTCTCTTGCTTCTCTGCCTAGATGAATGCATGATCTATCTGAATTTGCTCCATTTCAGGATCATGTACTAGATGTTCTTCTTGCATATTAAATGTCAAAAAAATGATGTCTTTGAACTGAAAATCCTCTTCCAGAAAATAAAACCTTGCTATTATAGCTCCTAGCTAATTTTACGACATATGTTCTGGTTTTCTACTTTTTTCTAATAGCATAGCACTCAACAATGTTCCACAAAGATAGCAAAACGGATGTGCTGCTAATGAAATCTGTCATTTGGAAGCAGGGCTTCCCTGGCAAAACCTACTAAGATCTTCGAGCATTTTCAAAATAATGACTCACTTCAGTACTGTTCTGCCTTTCAAAGCAGCATGCAAAACCAAGTATGTATGGTGAGCATGTCTCGTGGGAAGAACCCAACCCTGGTGTGTATGGTGAGCATGCAGCAGTTTATAGAGAATCTACTGAGACAGGGATGTTAATTTAATGAATTTATGTCTGTAAGATATTAGATTCTCCCAATGAAGACAGAGGAAGAGTGATTCACACTAGTATTTGTTTGGACATTGTGAGTAAAGAAAGTTACTCGATAAATACAATTTCAAATGGATCCCTTCTGTGTCTGTGTCACAGGATGAAAGGGGGAATGCAAGAAAAACATCTCCCAAACATACGTAAGATATATTGAGTCTGAAGTACCTAAGGACCATTCAAATTGAAATATTTGGTAGTTGGTAAGAAAATTCATTAAAAATATTTATCCTAAATAATATAGATTTGAATATTTTCTTTATGTAAGTAGAAAAAGAAGCCACAAAGCTTATGGCATAATCTAGTAAGAAACTGTAGGATAAAAGGGAAAAGGTCAAGAACAAAAAAGGAGAAGATACGGAAGATGGGTAGGGCACTGAAACCTGAGAAGAGGGGAGACCCTGGAGGAAGGAGGAAGAATGGAGCAGAATGCCATCCTGGAAGCTGCAGGGCAGCGCTGTGAGGGGGAGGCTGAACATAACCAGGATGTAAAAGACAGGATGGCCCAGCATACTGTCAGAGCATATGTGTGTGAGAACTGCTTAGACAAAGGCCGCTGATAGCTCCACAAGGTGTGGATTGCCAAACGCTGACAGAAGCCACATGGTCAGAAACGGATATGGAACCAGATGTCACTGTTTGAAGAGAAGTACGATGTGAGCATCGTACTTTATCTGCAGCCTTTTGAGAGGAGACTATAAGTGAAGAGAGATTGATTATGAAGTCGAACAAAAGCTGAGATTTTTATGGCATGACTAACAATAAAGGAAAGATCATATAAGCTGTGTTGCACAGGGGTAGTTCTAGGGTCCACCGCATCCCTTCTTTCTGTGGAAAGTGTGGCAGGAGTTGGAAGTTGAACTGTGCCATAAAATTCATGCATTGTTTTCAATTGATAATGAAATGATATGAAAATGGCCAATTTTATTTCTTTGCACAAACTTTTACTTCTGTCCTTAAAGTTGATCAGTGTCTACAAATGTTGCATAGTTTTATGAGGGAAATAACCAAGTATGTTACATCTGTAATTAATGAGCAATGCTCTTTCTTTGTAAACGCTATTTGAAATGAGAAAATAATTCATGCAAATAGAGCAAACGGTACCAAATTAAAAAGCATAAAAAGTAGGACAGGTGAGATGGGTCCACATTAAAGGCAACTGCGCTAAGTTTGATGACTTGAGTTTGGTCTCTAGGCCCCACATAGTAGACGACAACTGACTTCTGCAAGTTGTTTTCTGACCCCGAGACATACGTTCCCAGGCCACTCCACTCAGTATACAGAAATGTTAAAAACTTGAAGTATTAAATAACCCTCTTATTTACCTTCTAGAGGAAGCTGCCATTTTAGAAGTGCTTCCTGGGTCTGTAAGGCATGTGAGTTGGAGAAACTTCACTACTGTACTGTACTTATTAAATCTCAGCCCAGAATGGCTTCTATTACTTCAAATTTTCATGGGTGTAATTCCTGCCTTTACATAAGCTCATTCTGGTGACTCTTAGCCTGAATATCCATAGGTACCATGATTTTTATAGCACTGGCTACCCTAGATGCCATTTGAGTTTCTTCTCGCCCTGACATAGCTTTGTATGTTTAGTATTCTCCCAACAGAATGTGGGCCACATGTTGAAAGAGTCCTTTACCCCAAATAGATGCCCAGTGGCATTCTTCTAAAATGGAAAAAGGTTTAGACTGTCTACCAAAAATATATCTGTGGGTCATTTCTCCTTTCATACACTCGCTTCCAAGTCAGGGCTCACCAAGGGGCCTCTGTGATGTGAAAATCGCCATTACAACTTTTGAGCCACGATTGCTCCAATATTATCAACTTATCCCATCTTCTCCCTGATTGCTAATGAAGCACCCTCATGCTTCCTTGTTGCTTTTGTGCACTTTCTTTTCCTCAGGTTACTACCAAAGATAAGTCATCTTCACAGCAGGCAGTATGTGTCATGTTTTAGAGAATTACATTCCTTATGATGTTGGGATGGGGATAAGGTATTTATAGACAATGGATTCATGGCTGACACTTTCCACATGGTAAGCAATCACAAGTTGTTGGTACTCTCTTGAGGTGTAGAAAGTACAGGAGATCTTGCGGCAGATGCAGCTCAACCGGGAGGAGCACACTCACGATGCAATGCGTAGGCCAGATGCAGCTCAACCGGGAGGAGCACACTCACGATGCAATGCGTAGGCCAGCTCAAGAGTCTTGCTATGATTTGACTTCTCCTTTGAGCAAACCCTGAACATTTTCCTCAACGTGTTATCCCCGAGAAATGGTTAACTACCCCCTTCCTTTGTTCTAATCATTTTCTTCAACTGTATGTTTTACTGTTTATTTATTCATTCCCCACATTTTCCACTATCAAAGAACTTGTAAAACTCAGTGAGTTCCTATTTAAGATTTTTTTCAAATAGAAGTGCATCAAAATCAAACTGCCTTTGTCTCCTCACTTGACATGCAGCCAGTGCTTACCGGCCTGGACCTCTTAACTTATTGCTCTTAAAATACATTTATTATTATTATTATCTTTTAATTATGTGTATGTGTGTATGTTTGTCCACGTGTATGCCGGTGCCTGTGAAGGCCAGCGGCATTTCGTACCCCTGTAGCTGAAGTTACAAACAGCTCTGAGTGAGCAGTGTAGAGCTGGGACCAAACTCAGGTTCTCTGCAAGTGCAATATTCACTTTTAAATGCTGAGTCATGTCTCCAGACTTAACTTTCTGCCTTTTAAATGGATATTGTACTTAAACTAGGGTGACATATATGTAAGAAAACTCTGCAATACTTTTTACTTATTATCTAAACTTTGGAGGTGTGCATGTCTTAATATAATAAAAAAGTAAGGGGCAGGAGAGTTGTCCCTCTCTATTGCCAAAGGGCACGCTTTAGAAGCAGGAAGACCCGAGGTTGGATTCCAAGCACTCACATAAAAAGCCATGATCATTTATAACTTCACAGTGGGAGAAGAAACAGGATTGTGTGAGCCTTGGAACTTTTGAATATCTGTGTTTTCTCATGGTGTGCTTGATCCCTCTGGATCCCACAATTCTTCTGACCTCCCTTCCAGGGGATTTCTCAAAGTCTTTGTAAGATTTGGCTGTAGGTCACACTGCATAAGCAGGTGCTGTGTGAAGCCTCTCTGATGGCAATTGGGCTAGGCACCAATCTTTCAGTATAGAAGAACAACATTAGGAATCATTTCATTGTTTCTTTTCTTTTTTCAAGTTAGGTTTGATCTATCGTAGGTCTCCTGGGCTGTCCAGCCTCTGTTCTTGGCTCTCCAGGCACTGAGGGATCGGCTTCTTCTCATAGAACGGCCTCAAGCCAGAAAAGTCTTTGGTTGTCTCTTCCTACAATTTCTGCACCACATTTGTCCCGGCATATCTTATGGGCTGAGCAAATTGTAGGTGAGAGATTATGTATCTGGTTTGGGGTCCCAATCCCTTCTCTGTAAGTTAAAACACTTTTCTGGGGGAACAAACAATCTATTGTTTCAGTTTAATGATAAAGACCAGACTTTGATAGTAATATAAACGAAACAAGTTTAATATATTTTCACCAAGGCCCAGAAAGAAATGCACATTTTTTTAATCAGGATTGGATACACAGGCATGCAGGTGTGTATGAGTTTCTACATGTGTGCTTTTGCATATGATGTGAAACAGATGTTGTTATACAAGTCTTATTTTATCATGTCCAGTGCCCTCCAATATATTCAGTTCTCTTTTCTTCTATATTATGTTATTGAAAACAATAACTGCACACATCCCATTTGCTTCACATTCAATGAACTGGGCATACACTGCAGTTTGAAATGCATTGATCTGTGCGACTCATTGAGAAGTTTTAGCTCGCCATACTCTATGTCCTCCCCACTGCAGCTTAGTTCTCACAGAGATCTTATTGAAAGGCAGGCTTTTGCACTGGGGACAGTTTAAATCACTAGCGCTGACTTTTTTTTTGACATGAAAGGCAGCACATTTTAAGAGTGAAGGCTTTAAATACATTTGCTATCATTATGGATTGAAATCATCTGTAAACTCTCCCTTTTTGTGAGACTAGAGGGCAAATACAGATAAACTAAGTTTTAAAATGAGTATTGAAAATTTTCTCTTCAGTCATACCTATCTAATGTCCAAATAAATAAAAGACTATTTACTGGGGCATTACCACAACATACTTAAGACTTATAAATATTCTTCAGCAAAAAAATCAAGAGAAAACATTTCTAACATTGATTGTTGAAATGACTGCATACATATTTCACCTTGTAGATCGACTTTAATGTAATCCACTGCCAGCATAGAGATTTTTTTTCTGTTTATTGGGCAATACTGCTGCGCCAACAAAAAAAAGTAACCTCTCATTTTACACTAAAATTCATCTCTTCTTTCAGAGAAGATGATACTTCCTCTTTTTATTAGATTAATTTATTTATAGAAGAGATGCTGAATCGTGTAAAGTCTGTGGCCCAGCAGGTTTAACCAATTCTCTCTATGCATAAATTCCGAGTGGAGGAAAATCATGTGTGTTTCTGAACCAGCTTTTGTTGGCTGACAACACAAATGTTTGGAACTTGGAGAGCACTACAGTCCTGTGTAAATTATAGCAGATTTCTTCTTCCTACAAGACATCAGCTTTATTCAGGTTTTACAGAAGTAAGTTGCTGACCCTCTCCTAGAAGCTCACCTTTCCCAGTGGGGCAGTGGCGGTGCCACAACCTTAACTTTCCCTTCAATGATGAGTTCCAGTGTTCACCTGTAGATGGCCCTTCTCCAAATACAGAAAGTAGTGGGGAGATCATGAATGTCTGCATCCAGTGAGTTAGAATACCAGAGACAGAGAAATGACATGAATCCGATTGTTCGTTCAAGCAAGATCTGACTTTTAATGTCTCAGCCGAACTTCTCTGTGCTGCCAGTACTGAGGTTTGCTGTAATTTTTCCTACGTAATCTTGTAGAAGTCTTCCCCATGCATTGTGGAAGAAAATTGTATTTTTGGTAGGCAAGGTGTGAAAATTGTTTCAAACAGATGCAAATATTTGAAATAAAAGTCAGCTGCAGACACTCTTCCTCCTCGGCTAGGTATGAGATGCTTTAGAAGTTGAGATTTAATGTTTAGCAGACATGCATGCCATTGAGGAAGACTCTTCCAATCTCAATACATTTTTCACAGAGAGACACTTAAGAAAGATTTCATCCTTAAGACTAGTGTTAGATATTTATAATACATTCCCCTGTAATAGACACAAATACCACAACACTTTCTTGTGTTCCAGAAGCCATTCTATGTCTTGTTGGTTTTAAATATATGACCTAAAACTGTTAAAAATGCATCACTCATTAAAGACTGAGAACTGTCATGGTTTATGAACCAAATTTGTAGCCTGCAATGTCTTTTAAACACATTTTTACTTATTCTTAGATAATTTCCAGCATGGAGAATATATTATGGTCATATTCACCCTCTATTTCCCACTTCAACTCTCAACCTTGATCATAGTCTTCTTCTCCTCTGTCTTCTTTTCTAGTGTGGACACCACCCATGTGATCAGCGTGCCCAGAATAGGTGACTTGAGTGCTCAACCCTTAGTGGAGCAGGCATGTCGCCCTCCATGAGGCTCAGTAACACCTATAAATAGAGGTCGCAAGGAGTCTGGAAGGGGTGCTGTGCAAGGCAATGTCTTCTGGAGACAACTGTACAACTGCTTAGTGACGCTGCTTTCCTAAGAGACAGTAGTGACAGACCGGTGACTTTTAGGGTGAAATGAGTTTGGTTGAGGCTCTGAACCATCTCAGACGCTGATGGCTTCTGACTCATTCTTGAGTCGCTTGTATCTATGTCACAGAAGGAATCATTTTTATTTACATTGTCATTTCAAATTTTCTTCCTATGTATAAGGCGTTTTGTATTTTTCTCTTAAATATTCTCTAACTCTAATCATATTTCTCCCTGTCCTGAGTTACTACCTTTTCTTTGAAGGTTTCCCTCTTCTCCTCAAAACCCTCCCCCCAATTATCTGACCCTCACTTAAGAATTCTTAGCTCTCAAGCCTTAAATGACAGATGATGCAGGGATAATGGCAGGAATGGCTGAGAGAGTGTTTTCACTCAAATCAGAGGGCTAATATTGATTACACTGATTTCAGAATTTTAAGTAATTTTTTTTAAAAAAGCAAAACCAAGAAAACACCAAAAACAAGGACCATTCAGGTGCTCTCCATGCTACTAAGTCAGGCGCTCTCTATGCTGCTAAGGTCTGGGCTGTGAGTTCTGCAAATCCCGTTAAGGTCTTCCTCTTCTGGTCAATATGTGAGCTTTAAATAGCTTTAAAGTTGCAGTGATTGTGTTTTAAAAAATGTTGATTTTGACTGAAATTTTTAATGATCTTTGATCTGTAAAAGGCTGGGTAGAAATCACTTTGAGAAAGATCCTCTTTTCTCGTACATGTGTTCTGATTCTAGAGCAATGGAAGACCTATTTTTATAATATTATTATATTTTTAAACAGGAATCCTTTATATCTTAATACGAACACTTCTTTCTGTAGTTGACTTTAGTATTTTTTATATTTTACAATAAAAGGACCTAAAATTTTCCTAATGTATATCCAGTGTAGAATGCAATATTCTTAGCAAATACAAATTATGTACCGTAGTTACAGTATTGTATATTGGACCTCTAGACACACTCCATATCTTTGCTCTTTAATCTATTTTCTTTTCCTAGAATCTAGTAATTGCAGTTTTACTCTGTGAAGCTATTCGTAGAGACAGGCAAGTTAGCACTGTGTTTTGGCATCTGAGTCATGGGGCTGCAGATCTTGATCGGGCTGTACACACAGCCCTTAACTACAGAACATCTATGAATGTCCATTTTTAACACCTGTACATGGCAGTTATAATCCATTTGTTTTTTTAGAATTATATTTGAATAAAACAAGAATTTGTATGCAACAGCAGTGTTGATTCTTATTGCATTGCTGTTCTTGCACAACACTTCATAAGAATCTATTAGTAAGTAGTAAGGAATTAACTACAGTGCTTGGTATATGCTTGTAGTGGCAGAGAATCCTCCTGGGAAGCAGGCACAAGATGACAACTGTTAAAAATGGTAGGCCCTTTCTTCAGGGAAGAGAAAATTACTTCTTCCTTATTAAAAAGATCTCAGTGCAGAAATGGAAAACTGTGGCCAGGAGAACCTGTCTGCCGCATGTGTGACCAGTCCCCTGAGAAAGAATTCATTTTCACCCTTATAGAAATATGCAAAGGTCTTTTTGATGGGTATAGTGAAAGCTTGCCCCTTGGGAGAAGACAAAGTCAGCTTGTGAAAATCAAATTCCTAATTAATAGGTTTGAGGTCAGAAGAAGTTATGGTAGCTTTAATCACTGCAGAGGTTTTGAGAAATTATTAGTTTCTAAATAAATCAAAATAGCCAAAGAGAGTAATTTTTCTAGTGCAAGGCGCCTGTGGATCTGATAATAACCATTGTTAAAGAAGAGCTTCTGTAAACACCTCTAGGATTTCCTGCAAATGACATTAATGACATCATTTGTTCATATTCACATGTTAATCTATTATCTATATGTTTATATAAAACAGTCGTGTCTAGAAACATTGCTATCTTTGGGACTTAATTAATCTATGTTAGCGATTCCATTGAGAGTTCTTCCTAGTAATATGGTCCTTGGACCACTCTCAAGGACAGTCCTGAAGTGCAAACTCCCTGTCCCTGCCACAGAACACAGCCAGACACTGCCTTTTAAATGATTCCCAGGGAATTCAATGCACACTAAGTTTAGGAAGCATTAGTGTAGATCATGTATTTGTTTCTGATTTGGGGCGTTCTTAGGTCCGTAAGTTTGTAAATGCTTGGGTGGTTCTCTTTGCACATCGAAGTTCCAAGGAAACTGAACCACCAACTTAAGCTAGAGATCTACAGCCAAGCAGCACGCCAAGTCCCTGGAGTCCTATCAAAAAGAGGGAGGAGCAATAACATGAGCGAAGAGGTAAAGATAACAAGATCATAATGGGGAAACCCACAGAAGGAGTTGACCTGAGCTAGTGGGAGCTCACTGACTCTGGACTGACAGCAGGGAAACTTTCATAGACTAACTAGACCCTCTGAATGATGGTGACAGTTGTGTGGCTGGGGTAGTTTGTGTGGCCACTGGCAGTGGACTAGTATTTATTCCCAGTGCATGAACTGGCTTTCTGGAGCCCATACCCTATGGAGGGATACCTTGCTCAGCCTAGATACAGTGGAGACGGCCTTGGTTCTGCCTCAAGATGATGTGACAGATTTTGTTGACTCCCCATGTGAGACCTCACCCTCTGTGATGAGTGGATAGGGATGGTGAGGGGCAAAGTGGGGGAGCAGGAGGAGGGAAGGGAGTGGGAACTGCGATTGGCATGTAAAATAAAGAACATTCTTCTAAAATAACAAAACAAAAATTTAAAAGAAGAGACAAATCTAGAAAAGCTAATCAAGTGAGGATATACACAAAAAGAAATTTATATTGTTTACTGAGGCTGTTACGTAGATCCTAAGCGATGGAAAAAGCAAGTTTTAAATATGTGAAGGGTCATCTTCCCAAGGAAGAAATAATAAGTTGACTCGATGTAGGATAGAGACAGTGGGACATGTGAACTGGATTTATGGGAAGAAAAATCTTGATCGCAGAAGGTTGGGAAGCATATACATGCAAAGCCTTTCCTTGCAAATGCTCCCCAATTCCCCTCCTTTTCCAAGTAGGTCACCCACTTATGTCTCAGGGCCATCTTGAAAGCTTTCAAAAGGAAGATGTTTGAAGTGACAGGCCTTAGAGAAAGGACCTTGAAGGCTGTCCACTCTGATGTCAAATGCCTGCTAACAGTTGGGTCTGGGTGGCAAGGGGAAGCCAAGCAGTCTGAATGCAGTGTTTACATTTAACGACTAATAAGAATAATCAGCTCCATGCCTGTGTGGATTTGACAGGCAAATTACATGTTTAACCAAACCCGCGCAGGGAGGTATTCGGAGATACTTTCTTAGGATTCAACACCCACTAGTTGAGCCCTCTGCTGATGGATAATCCAGCAGGCACTGAATTTCTTCCCTGAAGGGGTAAGACTATTGCACCTCCATGATGCTCCTGCATGCCTAAGAGAGAAAGTTCAGGGTGAGTGGATTGAGGTGACCTCAGAGTCACCATAAGTTAGAATTTTAGAAATTTGTTTTGTATTATCTTTGCAATAGTGATTGATTTAATTGTTGTCCTATGAGCAATGGCACATAACAACAAAAAAAATCAAACAGGTTCTCACTGGGCAGTGGAGGTTAACTCCTTTAATCCCAGTACTCAGGAGGCAGAGGCAGGAGGATTTCTGTGGTCTACAGAGTGAGTTCTAGGACAGCCAGGACTGTTGAACAGAGAAACCCTGGTTCAAAAACAAACAAACAAACAAAATGATCATGTTCTCAATAACTGTGCTAAAGTCAATCTGATAATGGTTTTCAGCAGTATAATGAAATGTTATTAGATTCCTAACTGAAAATGAAGGACAATTCAAAGAGTTAGATGCAACTCTGTAAGTTTCTTCTGGCGTTTGTACATGGTGTGTGTGTGTGTGTGTGTGTGTGTGTGTGTGTGTGTGTGTGTTTTGTGTGAGTGCGCGTGCGTGCACGTGCACACACAGGTACACACACAAGCGTATGTGTCACATAACTCAGGGTGACCTATGGCATTAAGAGAGACATTGAATTTCCTGATCTTCCTGTCTCCTAGGGCACTGGGGATGTAGGTGCATATAATGATGCCAGGTTGTTCAGTATGTTTAGAGGTTCTGTGTTTTCTTACTCAATCACAAATGGAGATGAAATTGATATTTTCATGACATGGAGGAGCAGCGTAGAGCCCAACACATGGGAATGCCATGAGATACACTATCCCATATTTCCGCCATTTATAAATGGGACATTTGCAGTTACTCACCTGGACAGAATTCTGGTTATGCTTTCAAAATCAGTGGATCTCTGTGACATGTGCAACCCAGGAGCCCATTCTGACTCAAATCCCACTTAATCGGGCCTCGCCTGTTCTTGAACATCAATGCTAGTGACTTGTATGTGGCCTGTGAGATTTACCCAGGAGGACTGACAATCGGGTAATCCTTTCCACTGATAGACAGTATTTCACAGTTTATCAACTTCTTTGGTTCTGGACCATTAACGGTTTAGTTTTTTGATTTCTAGGAAGAAAGCTTCAATGAAATTTTAATTCATCTTTTGTAAGTTCCAAGGAGTGGGATCCTCTGCTTCTTTTCATATCTGTAGTATTATAAAAACTAGTTTAAAACTGCTTTTGTTATTAAATAACTGAACATTTTAGTATATCCTCGAGTGGGACTTGAGAGTTGCAGTTACTCTATATTCTTGTTAATATTTAGTTCTTTTTATTTTAGCTCCCACTAGGTGAGAAGTGCAGTATCACTGTAGTTTTAATTGGTAAGCTGAGATATTGAACATGTATTTTGTCTGCTAAGCTAATTGAACATGTCTTTTTCAGTGAATTAGTTCTTCAAACAGTTGGGCATGTTTATGTGAATGTACTTGTACGTATGTGTATATACACATATATGTATTTAATATATACTGAGTATAAACTAATAATGGAATTGCTGGCTATCATTCCTTTGCTGAGATATTTTAAATTACCAAAATGACCCTGCTGGAGCAGGTGTACATGAACCAGCCTGGAAATCTTGAGCATGGAAGAGGTATTACCCATCTGTTTTGTAGCAGCCAGGGCAGGGAAGAGATGCTCCCCCACCCAACCATCAGTGCCTGCCTGAGGCGGGTAGGAGAGCTGACTCCATGTTCCTAAGAGTGGGAGAACTATCCCTGACATCCATCAGCAGCAACACTTGGGAGAGCAGGCCCTGCACCTAACCTGGGCAACACAATAGAGCCTACCCTGTTGGAGAGGCTATGGGTGAGCCAGCCCTGAAGTTGTAAGCATGGGAGAGCTGCCCCTATGACTGTCTGTCATGTGGTGGTGTGTGAGGGTGAGAGATGCCCCCCTTGTTCCTCACCCCTTACTGCCTGTAACAGATAAGAGAGCTAACCCTCCATCTTAGCAGCTGTAGCACCCAGGAAACAGGCCCTGCCCCTCACCTATGCAGCAAAGCAGAGCTGCCCAGTGCTCAGAGGTGTGGGTGACCCAGCTCCAGTGTTAGGAGCAAAGGGATCCTTGTCCCCATTCATCAACAGACATATGGTAGATGGGCAGAGGAGAGAAGCCCTACACCTCACCTCCCTCCTACCAATGCCTGAGACAGGTGAAAGAGCTGGCCCTGGGGTCATAAAGCAGGAGGGCTGTCCCTACCCCTCACCAACTCCAGCACTTGGAGAGTGACACCTATAGCTCACCTGGGCAACAAAATTCGGTTGGCCCTAATGGCATAGGTGTGGGAGAGCTGACCCTAAGGGCATAAAAGCAGGAGAAACCCTTGCTGATTGTTGTAAGAGGCAAATTAGCTGGAGCAATGCTGGAAAGCTCACCCTGGTGGTGAGGACAGGGGAGGAGAACTAGTGGACCCTCCCTACAGCTGCCAGGCCCAGAACCAGGCTTATGACTTGACCTGCCCCAACATTCACCTAATCTATGATCTGCTGGAGCATGTGAAGAGACCTGACCTACAGACCCAAACCTTCAGGATCCCCACAGCATAAGGGTAACAACAAGATACTCAAGACAAGGGGAATCCCATTGAGAGCCCAGCATTGATAGTGTAGAAGAAAACAGAGGCTTCGAACCAAAGCAATGACTCTCTTTGCAATGAACTGCAAGCAAAGATATATGGACAAAAGGGGCTTACTGAGTGCGTGTCACACTGCAGCTTCCCCCTTTCTCCCCTTTTTCTCATAAATTTTGTTTTATAGGGGGAGTAAGCAAAAGACAGGAAAATGATTGGGATCAAGATACACGATATAATAAAAGATGTATAGAATAAATAAAAAGAAAAATTTTAAAAATCACCAAAATTAATATGACTGTGAAATTGTTGTTCTATACCAATTGAGCTGCTTATATGGTTTTATTATCCAACTGTTTTATTGAATTATATTTGAAAGGTAAGCTCATTATTTTTAACTCTAATAATCCTCATCAATTAAATATTCACCATGTACAGCCAGATGTGTTAGATAATATTGTAGTAAGCTATGCTGTTGCTATCTTCAAAAGAATTATTAGTCGCATATTTTGCAAACTGAGGTTTTTGTCTTTCTGTTCACATGGCTGTCCCATTGGTTCATGATGGCCACGCATTTCTTCCTATCCCTGTAGTTTATCTCTCTTACTCTCTTACCACAGCATCGCTGGCTGACTGCCGCCTTTTTCATTGGCCACTCTTCCAATATATTTCCAGTGTCACCTCTCTTTGCTTTGACATTTTGTTCTTTCTTTACATTTGGTGTATTTGGTATGTTTCACTTGATTTTCTCTTGTTTTGCTAAGTTCTTGATCACTATTTTTGAGTTTCTATTGAGACCAGGCTTTATTAGAATCTACTACATTTTCATATTGCATATATTTAGTATTGTTTTATTAGTTTCTATATTACCTCATTTTCTATTTAAAGGGCAAGCTTTTAGGGAAGTAGTTTAACTTCTGATATATAGAATTTAAATAATATTTTTGATCTTGACTTCTAAGTTAGTTCTATTTAATTAAAAATCTCTATGGCTCTAGTATTTAGTATTTTGAAACTTGTTTGCTGTCCTAGTATATAGTCTGTCTTGGTAAATGTTCCATCTGTATGTATAGTTTTAATTTTTATTTAATTTATATTTTTTGATAATATCATAGGTAAGTACTATATTTATGTTATTTCCATCTTTCCCTTTTCTTCTGAAACTTCTTCTGTGACCCTCAACTTGGTCATAAGTTTATGGCTTATACTTCTATAATTAACATTGTTACACTCACACGCACACACACACACACACAACCTACTGAGTTGTGTGTAATACATGCAATATTACTCTTATATACATAGGTTTAGTACCTGGGCTTGCATAGCCTAACAAGGGGCTCATTCTTGGAGAAAGTATTTCTCCCTCTCTCAACAGCCATTGATTGTTCACAGTTCTTCATCTAAGGTGGAACCAGGGAAAACTTACTTCCCATGGTTGGGCACAAACTGCTGTGCTCAATGTGCAGATTTTGTTTTCCATATTTTCAAGGTTTCCTAGGTGCGGCTTCTCTTTGGCGTTTAGAGGACCCTGTCTCACAGCAATAGGCATCCTGGTTCCCTAGTTCTTCCAACCCCCCTTTCCTTCCATGGCGTTCTCTGAGCCTTAGCTGTCAGGGCTGTATTGTAGGTGTGCTAACTGGGGTCGGAAACGCCACAGTCACTTATTGTCTGCCTCCAACAGGTCAGGGCTCTCGGTAGCCTCAGTGTGGAGGAAGTTTCTCTAGTGAGTTGAGGGTGACATTTATGGGTGTCAGAACCAATCAATACTTAGAATACAGCTAGAAACTATTTTATTTAGGAAAATGGCAAAAATTTTCTTTACCTATACTCTTTTAGTAGAATTTTTATAAATATTCATAAATTTAATAGGTTTGTTTAATTTTTGATAAGCATCGTATTGTCTGTTTTCTCCTTACTTTATCAATTATTGAGAATGTTGTGAATTCTGCAGCCATCATTGAGTGTGAGTCCTGATGTTCATTTATTAGGTAATCCATTTTCACTTGTATTTTATTCATGAATAGATCTTTCTATTTTCTGGACTGTGCTAAAACTTTTTGTCTCAATTATATCCTTCAGGTATTATCAGACCTTTATCATCTCCCTTCAATCACCATTCAATGCGTTCATGAGCTTCTACCTTTTTTGTTTTTTAACTTATATGTATTTCTCTGTAAAGCATCTGTTGCACACATAACATAATTCATTTTACCTTTCAGATTATTTTGTAATCTAGATTTTGAATTATTACACTTATCATGAATATTTATAAGATTATATTGAATATGTTTCCTCTTTTCCCTATGTGAATTTCTTTATTCTGTTTATCATTTTCTGCAGCATTAAACATATTAGTCTCTTACTTTTATATCTTCACTGAACTTTTCAGGTGTAATGTGCTTAGGGTTTGCTGTCGAAACTAAAATACAAGTTCTTAATTTATCATATTCTACCATGGATTAAAACTTCATCATCTAATATATAATGCTATATCATCTTGTTTTCATGTTGCATTATATCCCTCTTTTATGTAACAACCCTCATGACACTTTGCTATGATTGCTTTAGTCAATGATGGTCTAACACATTAAGATAAAAGTCTTTTTTATTTAAGTCATTCAGCTAGTGAAGCTTTAAATCCTGTCATCACTTCTTTCTCAAAGACCTTGCTGTTTGCTAGCAACAAATTACTTTAGCATTTGTTTATATGAAAATGACTTTAAAAATTATCATTATTTGACTAGGATATAGACTCTTCCCTTCCTAACACTGAGAACTATTCCTTGTTACCTGTCTTGCATTATTTCTATTAGAGTGTTGTCTATAATGTCTTAGTTATTTTCCTTACTAAACTGCCTCTTTTCCTTCATTACCATTGGTTTTCATTACTTCAATCATTATATACCTAAGTGTGATGTTCTTTGGATATTGGCCTTCTGTAAGTGAATGTATTCCGTTAAATTGTCAAACCTTTGCTCATTTCTTCATTTGTTTCTCATTTCCTTCTGTGTAGCTTCTCCTCTTGCCTTCCAGCTCTCATCGTGCATCCTTGCATGTTATCATCCCACAGGGCAGGTTTTCTGCCTCTTATCTCTCATCTATTTATTTACATCTATTAATAAAAACCTACATCTCTGCCTATCATCTATCTATACAGTAACTATATTATCTATGTATCTCCTATCATTTATCTATCATATATCTCCTATAATCATCTATTGATTTACCATCTATCTTTCTATCTAGTCTTCTCTGTTATCTAACACCTAATTCTTTCTATCTATCATCAATCATCTATTCACTATTAAACTGCCAATCATCCATCTATTAACTATCTATTCATCTTTTTATTATATATGTATCTACTACCTATCTATCATCTATCATATATATATACATATTATTTATTATCTATGTATATATTTTGTGTATATATCACCTATATATCATTTTTCTGCCTTTCAATATGCTTATCATCTATCTATCTATCTATCTATCTATCTATCTATCTATCTATCTATCCATCATCTATCAGACAGAACCATCTATCTTGCTTCGGTCCAAATACTATCTATTAGTCTCTCTGATTTTACTGATTCTCCCTTGGGAGCATTTTCTTACAGTGAAACTAATGAATTAAATTTTATATGTTTTTCTTTTTCTGCTTTTTCTATTTCTCTTTCAACACAGTTCATGTCGACAGCATTTTACCCATTCCTCATGACATTTTAAATGGTTACAGCAGCTCTTTTTTTTTATGAGGATGACCTGGATCACTTGTGGATCTGTTCATCTGAATGAATTTCCTTTGGATATGGTCACATCTTCTTGCTTATTGATATATTTAAAACAAAATTTTATTATATGCTGCACTGTCTTATTTATCTCAATTTTTAGCCTCATTTCTCCTGTTGCTTTCCAAAATAAAAGGATCAGAAAGTACAGATGACATCCTGCTTGTTAACATATGGGTGTTTTTTTATATCCACCTAAAAGCTACCTTCCCTCCAATGCTATCTCAGCTTACTTGCCCTTGCCTCTTAGATGTATAGTAAATCCAGACTTGTATGTTCACCCTGATTAAACACCCAACTCAGACTACACAAATTCTATCTTTACGAATCAACAGCTAATTGTTAATTGCTGGCATTTTTTTCCTAGAATTTGGCTCATCAAGATGGCCTACACTCTCCCAAGCATCACAAACTACACCGAATCTCATTTTATTTTATATGCTTTCAGGAAGAGAATGTACCTGGTTATTAATTAAAACAGAATATTATTTTATTTTAGTGATATCACTTTGTATAGGGTGTATAAGATTATTTAAAAATCTTAGAATTTGTAATACATCCTAGTTTGATCATATTCTTTCCCATCCCCCAATGCTTCCTAGATACTCTCCTTCTCCCTACCCATCAAACTTTCTGTTCTTTTACTCTCTCAAATTCAAAACAAAACAAAACAAACAAAAAATCTTACAAAACTATGGAGACTGTTTTGTGTTGTTGAAGTACTCCAAGCATAAGTCCTGCTATAGGGTGTAGATACTCTACTCTACTATGGAGTGTGGACGGTATACCCTGCTATGGAGTATGGATGGTATACCCAGTCTCACACCACTGATTTTCTCTCTCCCAGGGGTATAAATTACAAATAAACTTTCTGCTTATCTCTCTACCTATCTCTCTATCTATTATCTATCTATCTATCTATCTATCTATCTATCTATCTATCTATCTATCTATATCTATCTATCATCTATCTATCTATCATCTATCTATCTAATCTATCTATCTATCTATTTATCAATCATCTATATATCTATCTATTATCTATCTATCTATCTATCTATCTATCATCTATCTATCTATCTATCTATCTATCATCTATCTATCTATCTATCTATCTATCTATCTATCATCTATCTATCTATCTATCTATCTATCTATCAATCATCTATCTATCTATCTATCTATCTATCTATCTATCTATCTATCTATCTATAAAATGTTTTTTCTCCCTTTTGGTCCACTGAGTTGACTTAGAGTTAATGATTAATCCTGGGTAGCAGCTCTTTGCTGGAATATGATCAACTCACACATGGCTACACCACTAAAGAAACTATCATCTCTTCCCCAAGTGGTATTCTTTAGAGAATGAGGACCTATGATCATACTGTCTACTCTGAGAAGAAAGCAAACTGAAAACAAAGGAGAATTACTGGTAGTGATGCCGAATAAGGAAAGGTAGTAACATCTTGACTCAGTCACAGGGAATGCATGGGGTTGGGGTCTCTCTAGTAAAAGTCTCAGAAAACAGTAAGCCTCCCAGGGACATCAACTAACATGGCATAATATACTACAATAAGACCAGGCACATCCCATCACATCAAGGCTAGATGAAGCAACCCAATAAGAGGGAAAGGGTCCTATAAGTAGGCAATAAAGCCATCAACTGTCCTGCCCCCACTGATAGGAATTTTACAAGAAAACCAAGCATTGAGTTCATTTTCTGTTGGTTTTCTAATTTTTGCCTGGCGATTGTGTCTACTTCCAATATCCAGGAGGATTACTATATGTTTTTCTTTGGGTTCACCTTCCTATTATCTTCTCAAGGATCCCGAATTATAGGCTAGATGTCCTTTAATTATGGCTAGAAACCAATTATGAGTGAGTACATCCCATGTTCATCTTTTTGGGTCTGGTTTTCTAGTGCTGGGAATGCAGTCTACCTTTAAACATAGTTTGTTTCTCCAGTGAAACTCCTTAAAGAAAACTAATTTTCATTTTCTAGTGGTTGTCAGTTGAAAATAGCTTCTGGATTAGGGATTGGACATATGTCAACTTATTCAAGTTCTAAGACTCTATCTGGTACTTATCTGCATAGACCCAAAGCATACTGCCCCAGTCTCTATGAATTCATACATATGTTGACCCTGTTGACTTAGAGAGTCTAATTTTCTTGGTGTCTGCCATTCCTTCTGACTCTTCCACTCTTTCTGCCTCATCGTCCAAGGGGTTCCCTGATCTCTTAGGAGAGGGATTTGATGGAGACATTGTAAATACAGTTTAGTGTTCCAAAGCCTCTCATTCTCTGCGTAATATCTGGTTGTGGATTTCTGTTTTTTGTTCCCATCTGATGCTAGAAGAAGCTTCTATGATGATGGCTGAGAAAGGTATAGCTAGACAAGGAAAGCAGAATAGCATTAGGAGTCATTTTATTGCTATAGTTGTTTATTTATATTAGAACATTAGTATTTAGTTTTATCCTGGGTCCTTGGGCTATCCAGTCTCAGGTTCTTGGTCACCCAAGTAGTGCTGGGTATTACTTCTTTTGTGTGGAATGCACCTTAAGTCAAGTCACATATTTGTTGGTTGCTCCCACAAGCTTTGTACCACTATTTCTCTAGAATATACTACAGATAGTACACCACTGTAGATCAAAGTGTTTGTGACAGTATTAATGTTTACATTTCTCCTCTTGTAGCATGTAGAGAACCTTTCTGTATCAAAGATGTCAGAACATATGTGTGATGGCTCCAGATTGGCACTAGCTCAACTTCTCCGAGTTCATTGAGACCTATAAATCTTGTCTTAAAGCAATGAGGCCTTGTTGCCACTTTGTCGCGAACAACCTATATATATATAGTCTTGGCAACTGGCTGGGCTGTTTGGGAACTCCTGCAGATTCTTTCTTTTTGGTCAACAACTCAATTAGATGTAACTTAGTCCTGTTACAGGTAGCTTCATTTGTTGACAAGAGATGTGTAGTTGGGGCTCTGACCCACCCATTATTTGGTGATTTCACTTAGATCCACTTCATATATGCATTTTATAACACTACTACTGTATTAGATTTTCATACTACCTTTCAAATAGCCCTTAATTTTTAGCTATCTTTCCTCACATACCCTTTCTAGGTCCCATCTCCCCTTCCCCTCTCCACTCGGTCTTTCCATTCTCGGCCCCCATCCATTCATAACTGTCTATTCTATTTCACTTTCTGTAGGGATCTCTGTGTATCCTTTGACCTCTTGTCCCTTGCTCTATACCTAACCTTTGTGGTTCTATGGATTGTAGCTTGGTTATCATTGACTGCTAATATCCACATATAAGTGATATATCATATTTGTTTGTCTCAGGCTGGGATGCCTCAGTCAGGATGATTTTTTTCTAGTTCCTTCCATATACCTGCATATTTCTCAATGGCACTTTTTAGCAGGTGAGTAATAATTCACTATATAAATGTTCCACATTTTATTTATCGAGTTATTGGCTGAGAGATATCTAGTTTTTTTCTAATTTCTAGCTATTATGAATAGAGCAACAATGAACATGGTTGAAAAAATGTCTCTGTGGTAGGATGGAGCATCCTTTGGGTATATGTCCAAAAGTTATTTAGCTGGATCTTGAGGTAGATTGATCCCCCATCTTCCTGAGAAACTGGCACATTGATTACCATGTGACTCTATAAATTTGCATACCTACTAGCAGTGGATGAGTGCTCCTCTTACTCCACATCCTCTTCTGCGTGAGCTGTCATTTGTTTTATTGACCTTATTCATTTTGACAGGTAGAAGATAAGTCCTCAAAGCAGTTTTTATTGCCCTGATGATTATGATGTTGAACATGACTCTAAGTATTTCTCAACTGAATTTATTCTTTTGAGAATTCTCTGTTAAATCTGAACCCCATTTTTAAATTGACTTATTTGCTTTTGATATACCTAGTTTTTTAGCTTTTATTTATGTTGGGTATTATTCCTCAAGCTAAGTTTTTAACAAAATAAAATTTATTTATCTGTTCTTCTATCTGCTTAAAATCATGCAAAGAATTCCCCCAGGATAATAGGTGAGGCCCCTCAGCAGGAAACAAAGACACTCTTGACACTGACCCATTCCAGGCTCTTACTATCACTCTCTTCTCTATGTCTGTGGATGTCTTTGTTGTACAATCCCAGGCAGGAACTGTGACTGGGCTGCTATGCTCAATGTGGCATTTGTTCAGAAGGCATTTCTCTCCAAAAGTATTTTTCTTTTTATCTCTCTGAACTCTTTTAAGTACAGATTTCTGTTTCTCTCTGTCTTTGTCTCTCTTCTGCTTCAAGCATAACTGGAGGGGAACATGTAGATGCAGGGATAGTAACAAGGAACAGTGATTTCTAGTCAGTTTCATTGTTGAAGTAGGACGATATTTACTATAACCAGCCTTATCTGCATGGGAAAGGACTAAGTGCATCAGGAGCTATTACTTATTATAAAAATCACAATCAATTCTTATCTATATTTACAGTTCTCCTACACATATAGGGTCATTGAAGGCTTCTCTCCCATGGCCATCTTAAAGTCTCAGTGTCATCAAGTGAGAAAAGGTTAACAGATACTCCATTTAATGAGTCTTTACCTTTCAGGACTTCTGAACTCACAAGGAGGTAACTGTCACTCTCTCCCAAGATTCTTCAGCCTCCATCACTCTGAGACCTGGGTAGATTCTCAAGACCATAATTAATATTTGATGATATTAGACATTTTTTGGCATGTAGGTATAGATGAAAAAACTTTACTGTTATAAATGACACAGATTAAACATTGTTATTATACCTTGAGTGTGTAACTAACCTTTAATTTACAATGAAACAATCTGTGATTTTTGTTCTTTTTCTGTTGTGTGAACATGTCATCTATGAGGAGACCAGGAAGCTCACACTCACAAGAAAAGTCCCTTTAGACAGTGACTATTCTCTAACTCTGCTAGACAGAAATTATAACATGTCTTTAATTCCAGCATTCTCGGGGCATAGGGAGAAGGATCTCTGTGAGTTCTAGACTATTTATTTCCACATCGCAAGTTCAAAGAGAGTCAGAGCAACAGACATAAACATAGCTTCTTATATTTTTTAGATGCTAAGAAATACTAGTCAGCAAAAGCTCCCCTCTCCACAGTCTAGAAGTTAGGACAAGATCTGAGCAGAATGAGTTTGCTTAGAGGCTAACATCCTGTCTCAAAGAAGAGTACTTGACTGCTGATGAGAATGAGAGACACAGGGTACAAGGCAAAGGCAGAGAAGACACCAGACTGGTTAAGATGCACTATGGGATTGGGGAGTCAGCACAACATAGGCTGAGCTCTCTGACCTTTTGAGAAATATCCCTGGTCAGTACTGAGTGGAACAAACAAATTGATGAATAAATTAATGTGGGGGCAAAATTAAACATTTGTCAGTGGTGTACTTGGGAACCAGGGGATGGAGGCCATACATCGAATAGAAATACTAGGGCAATGGAAAGTGACAATGACCTAGTCCTACAAAAGCATGGAGTTGGGGATGGAGAGATGGCTCCGTGGTTAAGAGCATTGGCTGCTCTTCCAGAGGTCCTGAGTTCAATTCCCAGCAACCATATGGTGGCTGACAACCATCTGTAATGAGATCTGGTGCCCTCCTCTGGCATGTGGGCATACATGGAGGGAGAATGTTGTATACATAATAAATAAATAAATTAAATAAATAAATAAGTAAATAAATAAATAAATATTTTTTTAAAAAGACATATAGTCTGCTTAATTCTCACTTGTTCTACTTCATGAAAGGAAAGAAAGAGCCACAGTCCTTTCAGAGAGTTAGCTCAGTGCCACTTCCCTCACATGTCCAAGGCCCTGAAATCTATTCCTAGCAGCAACACAACAAAAATGTGTGCATGCTAGATGTTTGCTTTGCATAATTATGATGAGTTTAGAGTAGAGAATGAAAGATTAAATTAATACAAAGATAGTTTATTAAAAGACCCAAGTTTATTACTTTGTTCATAAAAATTAGGAGATGTGTGTTTGAAGATGTATCTTACCACAGAGGAAGTGGCAGTTCAGACTTGGGTCTTTGAACTTTGGTGGAGGCATTCCCATTGAAAGATGGCTTTATACTACCAGTAAGACACTTGACATGTTCTGACGGTACTGACAGTGTCAAATTGAGCAGAATTAATTGGAATGGAGATGAAGCAGATGTTACAATAAAGATTCTGCTAAGACCATAGATGTAGGTATTGAGGAGCATTCCCTCTGAATGAAAGAAAATAATACTAATTAAAGCTGTTTTAAGCATATTAGGATTCAGTGAATTAAACCAATTACCCCCATTAATTGTGAATAGAAATTTAATCTCTCAGTATCATCCTGCTTTTCAAACTCAAAGCAAACAGAAATTATTAGAGAAATAGAATGAAAGTGAGGGATTAAATTTTTAAAATGTCCTATAATGGGTAAGCTTTAATGGAAAGATGGAAGCCTGTTATTAATGCATAGTCTTGTATCAGAAATTATTCCACACAATTACTTTATTAATTTCAAATCAGTCTGAAAAGAGTTTTAAAGTATCCATCAACCACCAGTTGAGTAAATAGGTTAACTGATCCATAGATTTCATGCATCTTTGTGTTGGTGGAGAAAGGCTTTGGGATGGAGACCAAGCTGCTGAGTCTGACTTATCACTTTCACTTTAATCATCCATTGTTTTTCTTAAATTTTATGAACCTCAAGTTCAGCTGCATTAGGAGACAGTTTAATTCTATGAGTTAGCAAGACATCCCTGTCTGTGACCCATCAACACGTCAGTTTCAGAGGTCATCCCATCAACTTGACCTGATTACTTCTGTGTATATGGTACCTCCTAGCTTGTAAATCCTTTACACATTCTATGGTTTGTGCAATGTATTTTGATATCTCTTTACTCTTAGCACAGAGTGGACAGACTTATAGAATGTTTTCAAATATTTATTGAGGAATAATAGGAAAAACAGTATAAATGCAAATATTAAATTTTCTTATATTTTGAAACATACAAAATAGATTTATCCTTCATTACTTTAACATTTAATGGATCTCCTATGACATGGGGTCCTGAAATGTCAGTAATATAGGGTTCCAGATTAATTCAATTTCATTTTCCTGTGGAACCTCATTTATCCTGTTAACTTTGTTAGCTAAAAAATAAAGAACATCTCTTCCTCTTCCTTTCTCTTTTGCTTTAATCTTCTGTAGTTAAAAACTGTCCCTGTGGACCATCTAACAGTGGAAACAGGGGCTGTCCCTAATGTTTTGGTTGACTTTTGGGAACCTATTCCTCATACTGAGTTGCCTTGCCCAGCCTTAATACAAGCGGAGGATTTCAGTCCAACTGCAACTTGATATGCCATGCTTTCTTGATATGCATGCATAGGAGGCCTTCCCCTTCTGAACAGAAACAGAGGAGGAGTGGACTGGGTGGTGGGGGAGGGCTGAGAGAGGTGGGAGAGGGGATGCACATAGAGGAGGGAGGGGAACTATGCTGTGAGGTAAAACAAATAAATCAATTTAATTAAAAACTGGTCAGTCTTTAATGAAAAAAATAGTTATGTAAACAAATTTCTAAAATAGAGCAGTGAGCCTATGAATACTTTGAAGACGGTCATCTTCTGTAAGATAAACTGTAGAAACCAAATTCAAAATTTCAAGAATATTTATTTGATTTCAGAGGCATATATGCATTTTATAATTAATCAGAAATGAAAAATAATACCTACCTTAGATAGAATTGACATATGGGTGGAGAATGTAAAAATTCTGTTATTTTCACTTTTCAAATTTGTGCTAATTTCATTAAAATAGTCTCAGATGAGATAAGAAGAAAAAATGTTTAAAATTGTACCCTTCAAATTTGCTTACATTCAAATTCTTATTTGTTTATGGTTTTCTCATAGCACGGTTTTAATGATATTCTGTTTCTTAGACTTAGCTTGAATAGAATCATTTTATCTTTTGAATTTTTGTTCTGTTTTATTTGAGAAAGGGTCTCACTAGTCATTCCAGGGTGGCTTGGAAATTCCTATGCAGTTAGATTAAAGCTGAATTTTGAATCCTCCAGCCTACTGTGGGCTGAGGTTATAGACATATGCCATCATGCCTGATCTTGCTACACAATCTTTCTACAATGCTTATTAATTACTTCAGTTTAGTTTGATATCCCACTGTTTCCAAATGTTTCAATTATTCCCAAATTTGCTATTATAACTTGTTGAAAGGAGGATTTTACTATATATAAGTTTTCTTCTTGAGGAGTTTCCTTGGATCAAATTTGAAGAGAAAGGCTAAGTTTCTGAGCTGGTCTTCCCAGTAAGTGCCCAGTAGGGAAGGGGACTCATTCAGAGAGGAGTCTACTGTAAAGCACCAAATCTCTGCAGAGATTAAACTCTGAATTAAATTAGAGTAAATTAATTAATTTAATTAAATTAATTGAATTAAACTTCCAGTGAATTACTTCAGATAGTTCATGGATGATCAAAACTCTTCTGTATTTTTTATTCACAAAACTGTATTTATTTATAGGAAATTTTGAAATAAATTTACATTGTGGAATAGAAAATTCAAATATATATATATATATATACATATATATATGTATATATATATATATATGCCCTACTGAATACAAAGTATTTAGTGTTGTTCATATGTACATGTGTTTAGAGCACACCACTTGGGATTGGATAACCTATCGAGGGGTTCATTACTTATGTATGTTTATTGAATATAACATTTTATAAGTATAACACTGTTTTCCTTAAAATCTACAGACGTAAATAAACCAAAAAAAAGCCTAGGACTTTCACCTCACATAAATGTCTCTCCCGTTTATTATTTACTAGTTCCTCATTTTATGGATTTATTGGTGGTCACAGGCCAGGTAGATTTGGTTCCTCAAGTTACTATGAACTACTTTTGTTTCAATACTCAGTTCCACCATGATCCCTATTCTCCTATAAATTTGTATTGAGAAACCCCCAGTTTACTCTTTAAAATAATGGCTTCTCAGTCACTTTAAAGTTAATAAATTAAATTTTTCTTTTCTCATTTTCTCTATGTTTCTGTCTCCCCTGAGTAGACATTTTTCTCTTTATTTATCTGCTTTTTTTTTTCTGGTGTTATCAGTGTTTTTCAAATGTTTGATGATTCTTGATTTCTGTTCAAACCTATGAAAATAAATTGTTTAATACGTGGCAGTTTGATGTTGGTACCTTGAATGACATTTTTCCCTTGGCAACAGAAGTGTTACAAACCAAGACCAGGAGGTTCTAAGTATGGGAGCCATCCTCCTCTTTGGTAATATGATGTAATGAATGCAGGAGGCCCAGTAGGTCCATTTCCGTGGAGGTATATCACCTTGCTCTCCACTCACGAAATTAAAGCTTATGTTTGCATAGCATGTGTTCAGTAAACCCCGCAGTTCTTCACAGTTCTTACTGAGGCAACTAAGCAGGCCCACAAAAGTAGAACATATGAGTGAGGCTCTCCCTTTTAGACGGCTACTCTTAGTACCTGCACGTGACAAAATATAAGGATAAAGGTTGATTAGCTTACCCCTAACCTAGGGAATGGTTAAAGTATTACTTGATAGAGCTTCAGGAGATAGAAAGCGGTGCGGCTGGGAAGGAAGACAGCCAAGGGAAGGCTTCCTAGACTGATTGGTAGCTGTGCGAAGGGCCATAATTAGGAAAGGCCATGGTAAAGTTCAGAGTCACACACAGATGTGTGTGCTTACCGAAGGACGCTCTGGATGCTGGCAGGAGAACAGTGACTGGTGAGGAGGCTAGACCGAAGTCTATGACAGTCACATGACCTAGGAGACGCCATAAGGTAGCCGAAAGATCGCATTACAAATGGAGAGATCGGAGAGTTCTGACTGTTCAAATTGGATCAAACCGTTGATCCCATTCTTTCTTTGTACAAAGAGTTAGTGGGTCTTAAACAGTAGTCCAGTGAGCCCTAAGATGCCTTTGGTGGGGATGGAGAAGCTATGTTGACAGGATTCTTGGTGGGCTGATATCTTCGTATTAATTAAGTAGTTCTTCTATCCAAACTATCTGCCACAATTTCATGTGGTTGTTTAAAAAACTTATACCTCCATAAAATATACTTTCAAGGTTGTAAAATTCAGTTTCCTTGGGCTTCTCTGTATGTCATACCAATTTTAAAAAATGAATTACTCTTAATAAAAAGTGGTTGGGGCATCAGAGGTGTGATTTACACAGCTCTAAGATGCTCATGATAACACAAAAAGGCAGATTTTCCTCTTAGTCAGTTTTACAGTTAGCAAAAGAAAACTTATGCTTTTGCCCTTCTTGCCTCAAAAAGTTTGTTTTTTTCTAAACAAAAATTAATCAAACAATGCAAAAAATTAAACGTTAAAGAAAAAACAGCCAAATACAATGAAACATGATGAAGTACTTAGGTTTGTAAGGATTTTACAAGTTTCTAAGTGATATATTGTGCATGTTCTAAAACACAGGCTTGTGCACAAAGAATTTATACAATGAAAAATGTCATTTTAATGAAGGATCTGCTTACTTATTGAAGGAGATTTCATAATCTGGTCTTACATATTTCTTGGCTCAAATTCTCCTGTTTAAAAAAAGATAAAAGTCTATATAATGAACAGTTTTCTCTGGGTTTGTCAAAATGAGTCTGGAATTTTAAGATTTAACATTATTGGTCATTTTCAACTTCACTGAGTCATGATTGCACCCTGTGCTCAGGATGCTCCCCTGAGTTTTTCATTGTTCTGTGCCCAGGTGTTAATTATGATAGATACTGCCTCTGTTCATAGTTTGTTCCCAACAAAACCCCAGAGGACTGGTTTAGGAGCCCTGCTTCATTGTTGGTATGGTAATTACCAGATTTTTATTATTAAAAGTGGTTTATTTTATTATCTTATTATTATTATTTTATTGTTTATTATTTTAAAAGTGTTGTCTTGCTATCAGCGAAGGGAATGGATTGGAGCATGCCACACAGACAGGAACACAAGTCTGTGTAGTGAGGGGCTGCGGGCCAGCTTCCTGCCGCCCTGCTCCTGATCGCCGGCTAGCTTATGCCCCGAAATAATAACACACAAATTGTATTCTTTTAAACACTGCCTGGCCCATTATTTCTAGCCTCTTATTGTCTAATTCTCACATCTCTTGCTTTAACCCATATCTAATAATCTGTGTAGCACCATGAAGTGGTGCCTTACCATTTAGTTTCTAGCATACGTCCATCTTGGGCTGGAGCTTCATCGCGTCTGGCTTCTCTCTGAGGAGAGGCACGGTGGTCTGTCTAACTTAGGAGAGGCGTAGCATCTGACTGAGCCATCTACCTCACTTCCTTCTTCCTGTTCTGTCTACTCCACCCACCTAAGGGCCGGTCTATCAGATGGGCCAGGCAATTTCTTTATTAATTATCCAATGAAATCATCAGATAGAAGACACACCTACATCATTTCCCCTTTTTCTGTTTAAACAAAAAAGAAAAGCTTTCACTTTAACATAGTAAAATTACATATAACAAAACAGTTATCATGCAAAAATTACAGTTACAATATTTATATCTACTTTATCTTTTATCATAACAAAGGAAAACAACTATAACTATCTATCTATTCTTCAGCTCCATCAAATACTCCAGAAGAACACAATATTACCTAAGTAAATAAGAACTATGCAATTTCCATATAACTCTAGAAATGGTAGAGACATCTCGCTGCCTGGACAGTCACCCAAAGTTCTTTTGTATTGTTGGGGCATCTATCTTCGGCCTATAGGCCCACAGTATCCAGCAGAGTTTCCCATGAAGCAGGAAATTTCAAAGACAGTTCAGTCACTATCTGCTGTGTCCTGCAGAATGTCTCGCAGACTCTTTCATGAATCAGGAACCCAAAGAGATCATCTCACCTCTAGGCAAGTTCAGCAGTCCTCTCTCTGAGGGTTCTCTGTGTTCAGTTTATGCAATAGTCCAGGCAAGAGCAGTTTCTTGCCCAAATGGCTAACAAACTCCATAAGTAGCCTCTTCGATGCCCATCTTCCTCTTTAAGTAGATTGGTGCTGCCAGGAGCTGACGTGTCTCATTGTCATGAAAAGCCTTAAGTTATTAAAACATCTAAAATGCGATATTCTGTAGTCTTTGAAAGATATGAAGAATGCCTATGTAACTTAAATATATCTCTATATAGCTAGAAAATCTAACATAACTACAAGTTTTACTAATATTGATAACTATCCATTAACAACCTATATACATTACATTTTTAAATGAACTACACCATCACAATACATTAATCAATATCAGAAATACATATACATATAACAAAATTGACCTTAAATTTAAATCACTAAAGCCAAATCCATATCAATGCAAAATTACTCATCTCCATATTATATCCCCCTTTAAATGTAAAAGAACACTTATAAACAATATTTGGGAATATGGGCGCAGTTATTTCTCTCCAAACTGCTTCCTGCTGAATGGGGACACTGTTAATCCGATCTTTTATGGTGTAAGCTGTGTACCATGTTCATCTCAGTCATCAGTTGCGTAAAGTAATTTTTTGAGGATGTTCACAACAACCTTCAGGAGGGCGTGGTCTATCATACCATATTGGGATAGATGCAATCCATAGGGTCTCATTTTCTGTAAAAACAAAAGAAGAATCTCTTTTCCAAAGTATCATATCCTTAGATCCAAATTCTGAAGTCAAGGTATTTTCAAAATATCTTTCTTGGATTAGTTCAGCAGCATTTTTAAACAAATATATTTTAGCAGCTGTTGCTCCTTCCTCAGCATTCAAACAATTCAAAGAGAGCATAATAGCATACAGTATCAAGGTTCTCTGTGTATTTTCCATCTTTATGCGGCTTTATTTTAACCTCTATATCGTTTATTTTTTACTTTTACTTTTTGAGACAGGTTCTCTGTATATCTTTGTCCTGGAATAACTCTATAGACCAGGCTGTCCTTGAACTCAGAGGTCTACTTGCCCCTGCTTCCCACGTGCTGGGATTAAAGGTGTATGCTACCACACCTTGAACTCACAGAGATCTGTCTGTCTCTGCCTCCCAGGCATTGGGATTAAAGGTGTGTGCTGCCACACCTTGAAGTCACAGAGGTCAATCTACCTCTGCCTCCCAAGTGTTGGGATTAAAGGTGTGTACCACCACAACAAACTGCTTCCTTTTTTTTTAAGAACTTTAACCTTTAGCCTGTATATATTTTTAACACATCCTAAATAATTTAGACATTTTCTTCGACTTTGAATCTTTCTTTTACTGTATATCTCTCTTTTTCTGACGACATGAGTCTTTAATTTACCAAACAATATCAGTAGGACTAAAGCCGTGACTTTGGCGGCTAGATCCAGCTCATTCCTTAGCTTTCCAGCCTCATGGCAGAGGTACCACAACTCTTTGGCAGTTCAAGGTCCCTGCCAGCAAGCAAGCTGCAACAGTGTTAAACAACACTCAAAAGCTCCATAGTCACGACCGCCTGCTTGAAAGAGTCAGAGTTTGCCCTGGCAGGACAGCCCAGAAAGCCAGCATTTTAAAACAGCACAACTTTTTTCTTGCTACAGCTGAAAACCGAAAAACATGCATTCAGCTTTTCATCAACACCATTTAAGTGTTTCTAGCAGGACCTCTTAAAAGAGCTGCATGGTTTTGCAGCTAAAGCTGAGTCAGAAAGCCTCTCTTAGATGAGAGAGCTTTCTTACCTCTAGCAAGCAAAGCCAAACCCGAGAAATAGCTGCTACCAAGAAAACATGCTTTACTCTATTCTTTCCCAAGTTTCTCAGGCTTTCTGTGGATTCAATTATCCACGTGGGCGCCATTCTGTAGTGTGGAGCTCGGCGGGCAGGCCTGCTTTTCGTCCCGCCCGGCTCCCTCTTGGTTAGCTTTATCTGAAATAATTACACGGAAACTGTATTCTTTTAAACACTGCCTCGCCCTTAGTTTCAGCCTCTTCCTCACATCTTGATTAACCCATATCTAATAATCTGTGTAGCACCACGAAATGGTGCCTTACCGGGAAGTTTCTAGCGTACGTCCATCTTGGGCTGGAGCTTCATCGCGTCTCTCTTTCTGAGCAGAGGCATGGCAGTCTGTCTAACTTAGGAGAGGCGTAGCATCTGACTGAGCCATCTACCTCACTTCCTTCTTCCTGTTCTGTCTACTCCACCCACCTAAGGGCCGGTCTATCAGATGGGCCAGGCAATTTCTTTATTAATTATCCAATGAAATCATCAGATAGAAGACACACCTACATCAAGTCTGCATCTGCAATTCCAAGTCACTAGCCTTTCATCATCTCTGTGGTTGCTTCCCTACCCTCTTAGAGCCTTTTGTTGCCCTTCTCTGCTGGTCACACATCCATAATATACCCACGGATGCATCTCTATGTTGGTCCTGTATGAGTACAAGTCTTCTTCCTATTGAAGGTCTCTCCTACTGGGAAATGAGATTCTTCCTGGGACAGTCAGGTAGATTTGTCTATAGACTAATTCATCTCAAGAGAATTTTGTCATTTTCAAGGCACATGGTCACTGTTTGCCATCTCCTTATAGTTCCTTTTGGAGTATACAGTCCAGATACAAAGTCAGATTTGCTCTATATCTAAACAAAGGGTCTCCTCACCTTCTGTTGCTTGAAAAAAAAACCCACAGCTCAGGCCCTATGAGATGTAGACTGGTTACAGGTAAGGATGCTGGTCCTCTCAGCAGGTGATGATTTTAATTTTGTAGTGTCCATTTCATAAGTATTAACTCTCAAATATGCAGTCACTCTTCAAATATGAATTATCTTTAGCTATGATAATTCTCTATCCTTCGTGGTGAACATGAAGTACAGGTGCTTTGGTTTGCATTTTGTGGCATTTAGTGGCATCAAGTCATCTAATATTACTAGACATTTACTGCTTTCTGACTTACCAAATTGGATATATATATATATATATATATATATATATATACTTTTAATGCTTGAAATAATTTTATATATGACAATTTAAATATATAAATATGCATGGATATTAAAATAAATAAATTAAAATATATTATATTTTGACATTATTTTCTTTTTATCATTGTTTGCATATTTTCAGGCCAGTTGATGTAGAACAAATATGTATGTGACTATTTTATGTTTTGAAGTAGATAATGTAGCCTCAGGTCATTTAATTTAATCTAGTCAGTGTTTAATAACTTACAGTACAATCATATCTTATATGTATTAAAACAGGGGAGCAAAGGAAGGCAGAAGGACAAGGAATAAAAACAGAGGCAATGCAGATTATCCTGGAAACTCATTATTTTTTATACTGCTTTTAGTATCGCTCATGTACACTGCATTTGATTCCTGATGTATTTTCTGATGCTTTGGAAAAAGAGGGGATAGACATATTCTATTGTTGGATTATTAGGCATATTAAAGAATCTTGCCAATATAACTTAACAACTCATTTGATATGTATGAGCTGAAATTAAGATTGAGATTTAATTATTTTAAATTTCGTTAATTTGAAGCTTTTATTAAATGTACTCTATAATGCAAGATTCTTGTAGTTTGATTAAAGATTATCATAAGAAATATTTTTATAACAAAGTGTGGTTTCTTAATTAAATCAATTTGTATAGCAGATTAAACTAAGTGTTAGGAGACCTTATTTTTTCTGCTGTAGTTTAGAACAGTGATCAACTATCTGTTTACAGAATGTGAGCAAAGTCCTTACATGTAAGTCGATTGAGAAGTGTCATTGAAAACAACTTTTCCTTAGACAGATGCTGTTGAAATGATCTGCTCTGGAGTCTGGAATGTACGATGGGCTCTTTCCAGGCTTTCTAATTTATGTTATTAGGTCTTTGGCTTAATTGAAATATTCACTTTTAGTTCTTCAAAAAAATGAGACACAGGAGAGGACGTCAAAGAACAATCCTCGGATCTACTAGGGACCTTGTTTTCACAACTAGGAAGCCCTGCTTGACTGTGTCATTGCCCAGCCTGCATCAGCTCTGTCTATGAGACAAGTGTGAGAGAGTGCCCTTTCCAGAGTGCCGGGTTCAGCGTGTGTGTGTGTGTGTGTGTGTGTGTGTGTGTATGTGTGTGTGTGTGTGTGTGCAAATGAAATGTTTGATTTCCTACTCTCAGAATTCTCACATTTCTCCCAACTTGCTATTTACTCTGAACACCTGTGAGAGCCAGTTCCAGAGACTCAGTTAATGTCAGGATTAGTAAACTTCAGACTCTAGAATCCTGTATGAAAGCGAGAACCAGCAATAACTTCCAGGGTCTTTCCCCACAGACCCTCACAGATAATTGATATTATTTCCAGAATCCATCTCCAAGTGTTTTTAGGGTATGCAATTAAGTTAAGAGACATGGGCCTGGTTTCTCCATTCAACTTTATCATTATTTTCTCACCACTTGATGCCTTCCTGCTTTGGACATCACTCTCCTTTATGGAGAAATTGTAAGCTAAGGTTTAATTGCTCTCCTTTTCTCCTGGTCATGTGTTCACATTCTGTAGTCGACCCCAGGCAATATTATTGCTATTCTATCCTTGACTACTTAGCTATCTTTTTTTCTCAGAAAATTTTTCTCAAAAAATATCTTTTTTTCTCAGAGAAATTTCTGTTTTCATCAGAATCTTTCACAAATGTCAGTCAACTCAGTGTTGTAATGGTTCTCTTATGTATGTTCTCTTGTTTTTTATCCTTTAATTTTCTGATTATTTATTTAAGAATATAATGTGAAAGACCCAGTTATCAGTGACTTGCCTGTACAGTTACATGGACTACTGTAGATGCCTTTTATCATTTTTATTTATCATTGAAATACAGATGAATTACCTATGCAATAATATATTAATTTTTAACTTGTTGTTTTTTATCAAACTTCAGTCTCCAACAGGGTTGTTACTATATCCTTGTGGCTGTTAAGTTCAAGATAGGCTTTCCCTGTAGATTTGGAGACTATTCTGGAACTCACTTTGCAGAACAGGCTGGCCTCAAACTCATAGCCATCTGCCTGTCTTTGTCTCCAAGTTCTGTGATTAAAGGATGCATCACCACAAAAACCCTGGCTTGAGTATTAAGTTCTTATAATGGAATTAGTCCAAATTATATATATATATATATATATATTTGAAGGCATTGTATGTAAATGTTTCAAAAATACTAATAATGTTTGATTCTGACAACATGTTGAAAAATTGATACACTGGACTAAATGAAATATATCACTACATTTTGTTTGGCTTGTTTCTGGTTTTACATCACAAGAAACTATTATTCTGGAAAAAATGCAGTTGAACCTGCAGCTTACATGATGTTTTTATGGGAAGAACTGATTATACCCATAATGGGGTGTGTTTATTTATGGATATTTTTTTCTGAATGTATATCTTTATACCACTAGTGTGCCCGGTGCGTTTGGAGGTCAGAAGAGGGTATCAGCTCCTTTGAAACCAGAGTTGCAGATGGTTCCTGTCTCCATGTAGGTTCTGAGAATGGAACCCAGGTCTTCTGGAAGAGCTTTTAAGCACGAGCCATTTTTCCATCCCCGTATTCCCACAATAATGTAAATATTTTAATTAAATACATTTGTTTCCTGTTCTTGGTTAAATGGATGATCACAAATTTTATGCCCTAAGGCAGATTTAGTCTCTTACAGTTTAGAAAGTCACAAGTCTGAAACGGGCTGGTCGAGGCATGCTTCTTTGAGAGATTTCTCAGATTCTCAGGAGGTGCCTGTTTGTATTGATGGTGTTGCCTTTCTGTATCTCCTCAAGCAACAGGGACAAGATGAAATTTCTCACTCTTGTTTCTGTTCCTTCTGTCATCACATTCTACCTCTGGCATTTCTGTGCTCTTCTAATACAGATCTTTATGATTCTAGTGGATTGAGCCAGATAATTGAGAAGCTTCACCTCATCTTAAGACCTTTCATTATATCATGTCCACAAAGTTCTCTGCTGTGAAGACTAACATTCACCACGAGGTTTGGATTCAGGCATTGCCAACGGTGCATGGATGGTTACAATGTTCCTATTACTTATTAACACTTTGATTTTATATTTGTTTGCTGCTTATGATGTAATGTTTAGTTATGATCAAATGTGTCAATAACAATTAAGCTATAATAGCAAGAGAAGAAGCAAGAAGTCAGAAGCAACATGGAACAACCTACCATTGATCAATGCCACCCACCTCATGTAGACCTTAGCTAAGTCATCTGTGTTCTTGGGCTTTCCCTTGTGGTAAATGGAAATCTGTGACGTGTACAAAAGCACCAAGAGTTCCTCTTCATTAAGCCGCTGGTGAAACCTACTGTGAGTGATTATGACTTGTCTGAGCTTTGGGGAGTTGAGTTGTAGACTTGGGAGTGATGAGGATATGGGTTGCGAAGAGAAATACACCAGGAGTGGTCCTTTCACACCATTACATAGCAAACAGTCTTTTTAGTAACATGTAATTGCCTATTTTAGTTTTCTGTCAACATTGCTGATTTATAATAAATCTTTGAACTCTGATATTATTTTGTATAATACACATAAGCAAATACTTTAAAAATGTAATTTCCCTCTTCTCTTTGCTTTTTCCTCTAAGCAAAATGTAGAAATAAGGAGGTAGGATGACAGCTTAAATATCAAAATGTAGTCTCCTAACCCGTGGATCCCAACAAGAACCATGGGCAATTTTGTGGAAGAAAGCAAAACCCCACATTCAGACTAGTTAGTCTAAGAAGCATAGACTTCTGGACGGACAGCTCAGACACTGGGCTTAGTCTCTGTTGAGTGTCCTATGGTTTTGCAATTCTACTTCATGACACCACTATATTGTTTCCAAGTAATTCGATACAATTTTATTTACATGTAGGCAAAAGGCTAACATGAAAGTCAAATTGGAATGGTTTTAGAAAATTTATTTCTTTTAAATATTGCTGATATTCTGAAATTTGTTACAAATAATAAAACAACTTCCTAAGCAGTTTTAATTTTAAAGACAGGCAGAGATACAAAGGTAAGGAACAGCCAAGTGGAGATAAGCTTATTAGCTGCCCTTTAAAGCCTTCTGTTAATTTCCAGAAATGGTGGAACTAAATATTTCAATACAGGTAGATGATGTTTATTACATCATGCACTGAATGAAAATGTGGATCTTGGGTAGTATTTATTTTTAATTAGCATAATATCCTATCCATAAGAAGATGACTACCCATTCTTTGTGATAGACTTCATTGCTTCTGAGATGTAACTTAAGTTTATTTCCAACTTAATACAGATTAATTCTCAGAGGCTTTGCTTATAGGTCAAAATTCACAGGAATTTTTAGTTATTTTGGAAACATAAGTATGTTAATATTCTCTGAACACTCTAGTGGGTAAAATTCGGTGAGATGACTTTCTAAAGTAGTGCTTTCAAAGATATCCTATAATTTAAATTATTCTAGATGGAAGCAATGATTAGGCCTATCATGGTATGATGGCGTTAAAATATCAGGACTGGGCTGAGGGGACGGTTCATCGGGTAAGGTGTTTGATTTACTCAGAACCCATTAAACAAACTGAACCAACAACAGCAAAAGAGCAAAGCCAGGCACGGTGACCATGCTTGCAACAGGAGACTCGTGGTCTAACCTACTCTACTCGGAGAACTGAGAATCTGCCTCAAAATAAGGTAGATGGCATTCCTGAGGACTGGCTTCTAGAATTGTTCACTGACTTCCTCTTCTATGTTCACCCACATTTGAACACACACAAAATTGTACGCACAAACAATTAAAGTGTATGCTGATTTTTATCAGTTAAACATTAGTACTAATTATAAATATTAAAAATAACTGCTTCAAAGAGCAGCAAAATAGATTCCTAAGTAGTGTGATATGGTGGCACAGTATTTGCAACATTTTGAAATTTGTCAGAATGATTATTCAACTTGTTTAGAATGATCCAGATAGTTTCCAACTTTTCCCAACTTCAAAGTTCTTTAAAACTATGATGTATCCAGGAAAAGCAAATTCACACAGGAGCATGCTTGTGCAAGAAGCCCCTTGGCTACACGATGAGACCCTGACTCAGAGAACAATACCAGCACCAAACACACACACACACACACACACACACACACACACACACGTACACACGCTCGTGCGCGCACGCATGCAAACATACACCTCGCCATCTTAAACAACCTTAATGAGGTTCCGTTACTTAATGTGGCGGTCTTATCCTAAAATATCCAGGCTTCATCATTATGCCCTGGTTTGCATTAGCAGTCTCCAATGGTGAAACTTAAAGATGCATCTGGTATATTTAGCACCCAAGCAGGTGTGTTCTCTCAGTACATACCTGAAATATTCCACATCAGTCAAGTGTTTTAAGTAGTCTTTTCCAATTACGCAGGATTCTGTGCTGTGCACAACGCCTCCCAGTTGAAGGAGACTTCTTGTGAGCAGTCACGGCTGCTGAAGCAGCGCTGCTCTTTAGGTTTGCACATTTAGAATCCCCAAATGCCATACGTTTAGAGTCAAGGCTTGAACACTTGATAGGAGTGCACAATGGGGGAATTTTGAAGAAAGGCAGTGAAATGTTTTTCCTCTAGACTACTTGAGAAACCTGTTTTCCATGTAAATGCCATTTGACTTTCTTACAATGAGTACACTATCCTTAAATGTTTGGTTACACTAGTAAAACTTAAGCCATTTTACTTGATCGTAAAAGACTGAGGATCCCTCATGACTTTGGGGGAAGGAAAACAATAGATCAAAATACATTGTATGAAAAATTTCAAAAGTGAATATTATTTTCATTTATTTGAAAAAATATTGACTATGATTCCTTTCATCACAACTACTTTAAATAAGAACAGCAAACCCTTGCCCTCTCTTCTTTAGTGATATCTTGTTATTTATTTCTTCACATGACCCATTTGACGTAAACCAATCAACGACACCTTTTTATTAGGTACAGAAATGAAGGTTGGATGTGTCATCTAACCCCAGGGTTTCCCATGGCTGACACTGTAGTGATACCATCCAAAAGGTGTTGCCATAGCTCTCAGATTTCCTCATTTTGGCCTTCCATTCCCCACCGGGAGTCTTCCTCTTCCTGTGCTTTTCCTGCTGTTCCTTTCACTTCCCGAAGAGATTAGCAAATCTATCCCATATGGATAATACTTTTTTACGTATCAGTTGGTATTCCTGTTTGATCTGTGGACTCGTTCGTTCATTTATCATTTGTTTCCTCGGTGATACTAAACCCAGTACACGCCTATCTTCTTTGTAGGAGTTCAGTGTACATTCTGTCATCAGCCTTATTTCTTGTGCTCTGCGCATCTTCTCACTTCTCCTCTCACTCGTTTTCCATCACAGGACAGTTTAAATGCTAGCCCAGTTTGAACTCAGACACTGGAAATGAATCTTCAGTTCAGTACCAGATCTCATATTTCTTTGGCATGGATGTCATAGTATTGCTAAAATAGTTCTACTAGTGATTTACAACCAAAAATTCAATGGTCAAGGATTACTTAGGGTCTGTATTGTCAGCTTCTTCAAAATGACTGCTCTTGTGATGTTATTAGGGTTTCTCTCAGCATGCAAAGAAGTTTGCTAAGAGGTTGCTCAAAAATGTGTCAGCCTTTTTGGATTTCTAAACATTGCATATCCTTCCCCCATTCTGCACGTTCCATTGATATCAAATTGTCACCTCACTGTTCCAGCATCAGAAAGTGCTTCAGCTATTTCCAAGAAAGTCTGAATGGAGGAAGCTGACTGCTTCACAATTAGCTCAGGCATCTTTCTCAAACCCAGCCTGAGTTGATGGCACGCATCCCACTCTGCTCATCATACCTGCGAGAATCGTTCTTATAAATTGTTGCCTAGTATTTAGTATCTTGGGAAATCATATAGCTTAATGTCAAGTGACTTTGGAAAGAGATTTTCATTTCTTATTCTTCATATAGACAAATCTTCCATCTGAATTTGCAAACACATATGAAATGTTCCGATAGATACTTTTTGTGCTGTGATTTTGCTTAGGCCTCCTCTGTTGGTAATTTCTCATTAGCTGGTGGGATACAACATGATCAATTGATCGTCCATCACACTGCTTCAGAGACTCTGTTACTATTTATGAGATCAAGGGAAAATGAAAAAAATGATTTAGTTAAGTGTTACATTCTTCCCAACCCCCAATTTCAGTCCCACTACCCCCGTATTTAGATAGTGAATTATGCTTGTTATCTGGAAATTCCATTACTTAGTATAGAAATAAATAATTCTAAATGTATTTCGACTTCCTAGAAGTATAAAATAATGTGATTTAAAAATAGTGATATAAGCAGCATTTATAAATTTCTGTGTTCTCTGCTGAAGGTCTCACCATCTCTGATTTCAAGTTGTACTACAAAGGTACAATAATAAAAATTGCATGGTATTGGCATAAAAACAGACACTTTAATTGATGGAATCTACTTGAAGACCCAGATATAAATTAATACAATTATGGATTCTTGTGTTTTAATAAAGAAATAAAAAGACAGAAATACACACTGCAAAAAAGAAAGCATCTTTAACAAATGGTGTATATTCATCACCCTGCATAAAACTTAATCTCAGGAGGATCAAAGACCTCAACATGAAACAAGACACAGCAAATCTGATAGAGAGAAACCAAGGAGGAACACTGAACACATTGGTACAGGGGACACCTTTCAGAAGAACACACTGATAGCAAAAGTGCTAACATCAACATTAATAAATGAGACCTCCCGAAACTGACAAACTTTTGTAAGAGAAAGGACACTGTCAATAGGACAAAGAGGGAGCTTACAGAATGAGAAAATGTTTTGCCAATTCCATATCTGATAGAGGTATAATATCCAAAATATATATAAAAAAAAAACTCAAGGAACTAGAT
Source organism: Arvicola amphibius (assembly GCF_903992535.2). Taxonomy (NCBI): domain Eukaryota; kingdom Metazoa; phylum Chordata; class Mammalia; order Rodentia; family Cricetidae; genus Arvicola; species Arvicola amphibius. Next base: position 48,593,274 of record NC_052057.2, read on the forward strand.
ATCCAAAGAACAACTAATTCAATTTGGGATACAGATCTAAACAGAGACTTCTCAATAGTTGAATCTCAAATGGCCAAGAAACAAAGAAACATTTAACATTTTTAGACATTGGAGAAATGCAAATCAAAATGACTCTGAGATTTAGTCTTATACCTGTCAAAATGGCTAAGATCAATAACACAAATGACGACTCATGATGGCATGGTGTGGAGCAAGGGAAACACTGCTCCACTGCAGGTGGAAGTGGAAACTTTAAAAGTCACTATGAAAATAACATAGTGGTTTCTCAGAAAATTGGAAATTGATCCACCTCAAGACCTAGTTTACCACTCTTGGGCATATACACAAAGAACTATTGGCTCCATCCTAATACAAGGGCACCTGCCCATGAGAGTTCATTATGGTTTTATTCACAATAGCCAGAAACTAAAAACAACCTAGATAATGCTCAACTGAAGAATGGATAAATACAATGTGGTACATTTATACAATGGAGTATTACTTACCTGTTAAAAAAATGACAGCATGAACTTGGCAGGCAAATGGACGTAACTATTAAAAAATAATTCTGAGTGAGGTAACTCAGACCCAGAAAGACAAATGTGGTATGTACTCACTTATAAGTAGATATTAGTTGTAATGAAAATGATATTCAAGCTACAATCACCAGACCCAGAGAGGCTAGGTTAAGAGGAGGGCTTGAGGGGAAACACATGGATCTCCCTGGGAAGGGAAAATAGAGTAGATTTTGCTGGTGAACCGGGGTAGTTGGGAACAGAAGCTGGCAGGATGAGGTGGAGGAGAAAGGGACGGAGGCAGAGAGTGCAGGGAGAGATACTTGAAATTGGGGGACATTTGGGAGTGGAGTTGAAACCTAGTGCAGTGGAAATTTCCTAGAATCCGTGAGGGTGACCCTAGTGAAGACTCCTAGTAATGGCAGATAGGGAGTCTGAACTGGGCATCTTTTGTAGTCAGGCAAGGCTTCTAGTGGTAGGACTAGGTGACATTCGATCAAGTTATTGGCCAAAGAGGTCCTATGGAGATCCCTAGACAACACAAGCTAATAACAAGGAGACTGAAAACTGACAGCAGGCCCCTTTGCCAAGGACAACATCAACATAGGTCATTGAATTTAGAGAGATCAGGCTGGTACCTGCAAGGAGCTTTTACCTCTACATTCTAGTCTTTCTGGCATGAGAAGGTCCCATACAGGCTATGGAAAGACACCATCCCAGCCACAAATCCCTCTACCTACAATCTGTGCTGCTTGCAAGGTATGCTGGGGCAGTGGTGGCTCAGAACTTGTGGGAGTGGGTAACCAAATTTTAGTTTAACTTATGGCCCACACCACAAGAGCTACCCTCTTGATGGAAATTTCTGTCCTGCCAGCAGCTCCCAAATAAACACACTGAGGCTTATATTAATTATAAATTCTTGGGAAATAGCTCAGGCTTGTTACCAGCTAACTCTTTTTTGGGTTTTTTTTTTGTTGTTGTTTTTTTGGTTTTTTTTGTTTTTTTGTTTTTTTGGTTTTTTTTTTTTTTTTTTTTTTTGTTTTTGTTTTTCGAGACAGGGTTTCTCTGCAGCTTTTTTAGAGCCTGTCCTGGAACTAGCTCTTGTAGACCAGGCTGGCCTCGAACTCACAGAGATCCGCCTGCCTCTGCCTCCCGAGTGCTGGGATTAAAGGCGTGCGCCACCACCGCCCGGCTTCCAGCTAACTCTTACATTTAACTTATTTCTTATCTACCCTCTGCCACGTGACTTGGTCCTTTTTCTAAGTAAAGGACGTTCATCTTGCTTCTCCCTACATCTGCTAGCAATGCCTCTGACTCTGCTCTTTGCCTTCCCTGCATTCTCAGTTTGGCTTTCCCACTTAACCTTATTCTGTTCAACTATTGGTCAGACAGCTTGTTTATTAAACCAATCACAGCAAGAAACCTTCAGTGTACAAAGAAATTATTTCATAGTTTGAACACATGCCCCACAGTGCCTGTATGGCCAGGAATCAGAGAATGGACAGCCCAGAGATCTAGGGTAGAACTAAATACTACCTGCAAAAACAAATAAGCAAACAAACAAATAAATAATGAAATGATTCCTAATAACTTTCTGCTGTACTCATAGATTGGTGCCTAACTGCTCCTCATCACAGAGGCTTCCTCCAGGAGCCTGTGAGAGCTCCTGGAAAGCTCTAAATTGGAGAACTCCATCTGTTCTCTCTTTCCATCTTGGAGGTCAGAGAACCCCAAGGTTGAGATGGAGGGAAGATGGTAGGAGTCAGAAGGTTTGGAAAACATCAGGAAAATATGGCCCACCAAAGAAACTAAGCAGGGCACACATGGGCTCCCAGAGACAGAAGCAGCAAGAATGGGGTCTGCATGGGTCAGCGCCTACCAGGTCCTCTTCAAATTATGGCTATTAGCTCGGTGTTATTTGGGAACTCCTGACAGAGGCACTGGGTGTGTCTCTGACTTTTTTGGTGCTCTTTTGCTTTTTTGGGGGGGTTTGCCTTGTCCAGCCTCCATATGAGGCCTTATTGTATCTTGTTTTTTCCTGTTTGGCTACCATTTGGAGTCCTACTCATTTCTAAAGAGGGGTGGTTCTGGGGAACAGGGGAGGTAAGGGGGAAGTTAGGAGAAGTGGAGGGAGAAAAAACTGTGGTTGATCTGTATAGTATTAGAGAAGAATCTATTTTCAATAAAAAATTCTGAGTTCTCACGCTTTTTATATCTACATTGACTTATGTTTTATTTCTGTGTTTTTTTTCACTAAATGATTTTCTTCTCTTCCACTAAAAATCATTAAGCTATTTTCCTCTGAAAGCTTTCACTTATGATTAAATTTTTTATAATGCTATAAGGGTTCACAGAAATTATCTAGTCTAAGTATTTTATATTAATGAAATACTTCAGGTATAGAATTAATTTACATAAAAGTAGTTCAAGATAAAGCATGTGAAATACAGTATCATGGATTCAGGTGAAGGTACTTGGGATGCTGGTGCCAAATCCATTAACCCAATCCTTTCCAGAGAGGTAACCTTGGCCCTAAATTTTGATTTTTATCTTACTCATATAATAATAAATCAAGACTACATATACATGTTCCCTAAATTCATAGATCTCATTATTTTTTACATGCTTTCAAGATTTACATATTTTTATTTCTTATGTTTGTAAGTTTTTTTCTCTCCCCGTATGTATATTTGTATGTGTGTGCACCATGTGCATGACTGGTGCCGATAGGGGCCAGAAGAGGGCATCAGATTGTCTGATACCAGATTACAGATGGCTGTGAGGTGTCATGTGAGTTTTGAGGCAGCAAATGGTGTTAACCAGTGAGTCATCTCTCCAGTATGGTTAAAAATTTTGTGTCTACTTAATAATTAATATCGATTAGACATATTAGGCAATAGCCAATATTTTTGTCTATATGATACTTTTGAGATTTATTCATGATAGCAGCCATCTAAAAGACTTGCATTTTTCTCTAGGATGCTTCTATGATTATAGCATGTTAATATTCTATTGACTCAGGGGATTTGACTTTTTTAAGTTCTTTTCAGTAGTTCTACAATGACTGTTTCTAAGACTGGAAAGATGAAATTGTAGGTTGTGAGAGCATTTAACAACTTCTTAGCTGCTTTCTGGACCCGCTGAATGTTCACCATTCTATTCTCCATGGTTTCTTCAACTCTTCGTTATCATGCAATGCTACTAGGTTTGTGATTTTAGCCGTTTCATGGCTGTGAAGTCCTCTCATGGCCAGGGATCTCTGAACATCCTTGTCAGTGCTTATTGGACAGTGAGACTTCTCTCCAGTGAACTGACTCTTCATCTTCATACTCTATTTTGACTTGTCATATTGTTTAAAATATGTTTTTGAGAAATATAAAAGTACTTTCTGTTTTTTTTTTTAATTTTTATCGTTTATCCACCCTCAAAAAGAAACTCAGGTATAATGATTTTTCTATACATGCATGACGCAGCATCTGAATAGCTCATATGTCTTCATTGCTTTCCAGTGCCTCCTGGGATTTATCTAGTTCCCATAAATGCATGCAAAGATTTCTAGGATTTCTTTCCTATTCCTCTGACCTAGATTCTGTGACTTAACCTTAATGCAGCCATTCTGGTTTAAGACTTAATAGTTCATATTGAAATGCCATGCACATTGCTCCTGGGGTTGTTTTTATTTTTACTTTTTTGGACAGGTTTTTATCCTTTACTTTTGCGCATATATTTTAGAATTAACTTTTTAGGTTCCATGAACAACTGTAGTTATATTGAAATAATAATTATATTTGTATTATGGGTTAATTTACAAGAGTGAATCTTTCCTCTAGAAGCATGTGCATTTGTTGATTCGTTCTAAAATCTAATAGATAAATTAACCATAGGCAAAAAGCTACTGCTCAAAGTCGCATAGGCAATTAACAGCAGAGCCAGTGGTAGAAGGAAGGTCTCCTGACTCTTTTAGCAGTTCATACACTTAAAGGCTTAATTATTTAGTCAGTTAAGAAAAATTTTCCAGTTTTTACCATCAGCTTGAAAGAGAATCCAACTTCTGTATTTTACTAGGCCCTTGATAATCAAAGTGTTCTCAGAGGGCTTGTTAAAATTGGAGAGTCTCAGCCCTAAAAACCTAGAATCTTCTTTTTCAAAAGGTTGCCGGCTTATTGGTAGACACTGTCTGTGAGATTATGTGGAATCCTGCTTAGCAGGAAAGATCTGGACTTCACTGCACTGATCCTTTGCTTTGAAATGGTCAGAACCCCCAGTGCTGATGCCGAGGCCACTGAAACTCTAAAGGTTTCAAGCAAGCAACATGGAGACCCAAGTCATGATGGTTAGGCATTACCCTCTCACTGGACACTCAGCCCTAGAACCTGCCTTTCAGAACGGACATCAAAAATACGAAATGAGGGATCCACAGCTGAGAGTGTTTACTGCTTCTACAAAGACCTGGGTTCAGTTTTCAGCAGCCAAGCTGGATGGCTCACAATAGTCCGCTCTAGGAATCCAACAACTCTTGTCCTCTGTGGCCACTCGAACACACATGTGGCACATACATAAGCACATGCACACATATGGATATACGACTAAAAGAATAAAAGCACATCTGAAAATATTTTAAATTGAGAGCTGGCAAGACAGCTTTGTGCGTAAAGTGCTTGAACCAAACCTGAAGACCTGATACGGATCGCCAAGGGCACATAGGGTAGAAAGAACTAACTCCTCAAAATACCTTCCACACACATTCACGCATGTGTGTTTGGGTGTACAGGTTTACACATACATTCATAGAAGTAAATAAATAGACAAATGTAATTAAAGGTTGTTTAAAATGATAAAAATATCATCTAAGTAATTCATATCCTTTATCATATGTATACAAAGGAAGAAAAATGTTAAATGGTTTTCTGAAAACAATATATTTCAGGAAGACTAGGATCTTCTGTGTGTGTGTGTGTGTGTGTGTGTGTGTGTGTGTGTGTGTGTGTGTGTGTGGTGTGGTATTTAGAAAATAAATACATTTCTTTGAAATCACAGAGATTCCCCAAATTGGCGTTTTAGTTACTAAATGCTATCTGGGAAGAATTTAAATACCAAGGAGTCAGAAACAAGGATCCTCAGTCTTCCACTGTAACGCAAAGATCACCCAATATGTTTAGGCAGTTTTGTTCTACTAGTATTAATCGGGGTTCAATCCCATGGTTACTATAACAGCAAGTTTTTTTCCCAGAAGCCAGAGGAGCAAGGGGGAGGTGGGAGTGGAAAAGGTGAAGAGTGGATGGAGAAAAAAAAAAGCGAAATCCCTGCAATATCGCCTCGAGCCACTAGGGGTACCTTTGTACCATTTTTCTTTCTGCACTGATTTGGAGTAGAAACCTGTATTAGGGGAAACCAGGGTCTTCGGCATTTTTTTTTTTTTCGAGCAGTGCAACCAGAATTCAAAAAGATTTTTATGAAATAAAGAAAGGAAGAAAAGGAAAGAAAGAAACCACCGCTCCTGGTAACCCGGATAAAGCTATGGAATCGTTCTGCTGGACACCAGCACTGGGAATTCATTTTTGAGGTCAATTTCCAATCGAGATAAATCTATTGGATTAGTAGGATTATCTGATCGCAGCGCAAAGAAGTATCGTTGTTTGATCGTTTGCATTTTCTTGCCTGACGGTCGGAATTACAGGGATGCGGCTTTGGTTCTCCAGAATTCTAGATCGTGGCAGCATCTGGAAAGAAAAAAAGCATCAATCCACACGTTTAGGAAGTGTCCGTGGGTGAATAAAGAGGGAGGGGGAGGTGGAACTGGGGTTGCGGCTGCTTAAAGAAAAAAATAAATAAATAAATAAGGGAAGCGTCTTGAATTCTGAAACAAGAATTACCCAGTACCGGCGGTTGAAAAGAAAGCATCTACAAACTGGTAAATACTTTGACCATTTCGACTTGAATTTGAAGGAGAAGTGTTGTTAAAACTGCCTCCTTGAATTATTGAAAGGACCGGGGAAGATGAGGGCGCTCCCTCCATGGACATGTCTTGCTGATGGTAAGTTTGTGGCTCTTCCCTTGGGCGAGGGCTGCCGGTCTGGGTACCACTGTACGGGAGGGGTTGCGGACTCGGTGCCGGAGAAATGGGGCGAGCAGGCTCTCAACCCACCTCGCGCACCTCCCAGGCATCGCGACCGCTCCGCCCGCACCAAGCTTCAAAACCTGGGTTTTGTGGCCTCAGTAGGGAAGCTAAGCAGCCTCCTTTCCCCCAACTTTGCCTTTGGGCGGGCGGGGGGATCTCTAAGCAGTGAGATTCCCTCTCAGAGCGGTGATTTTTCTCCTAGGGATACTTTAAGAAGAGGCATCCAGTGCTTTAGAAAATCCTGCTAGGGTGGGGGAGAGCTCTGGTCCACGTCGCTCTGCCTCGGCCCAGGTTCCCAGGCTGTCTAAGCTTCTTGAGGAATCTCGCTGGGGATGCAGTCAGTCAGCAGGAGGGTGGTCTTATTCATAAGCTCCGATGTTCCCTCCCTGTTTCTTCCTGCCCTTCCCCACTTCCCTCTTCTCTCAGACACTAAAGGGTTACAGTCACTGTATCTGATCCAGGAGAAAGAAGTGGGATTCTGCCATACAGGTCATCTTGTGACTTCCTTGTAGGACTTTGAATAATACAATCAGATTTAACTTTCTTGAGTTAGATGAGCGAGCCTCTTTGCAGCATTTCAGCCCCGGGCCCAGCTTGGCGAGTGCACCAGGCAGGCAGCTGCATTTGTGATCCCAGCCTGCCTTGCCCTGCTCCTGACTCCTGGCTTTTCTTTCCCAGTGAGCTGTGAGCGCTTGTGTTTCTGGAGATTTTTTTTTTTTTTTATGCAGCTGAATTTAGGTTAAAAAATTTTTTTTCAGTTAAAAAATTTTTAGTTCTCAAGAAAAAAACCTCTGTGCTCTCAGAAGGAAATCGATTTCGCCAGAGGTAATTAAAATTAATCTTTCAATATGTGAATATTAATTGACTTAGGAAAGTAAAAGTTGCTTGGGAATCCGGAAAAGGACATTCTCACCCAAGTTTGAGGTCTGCATAGCTCCAGCACAATTATATTTACATAGTAATAAATTATATCTAAGTATTTATGAATGTATAGAAGTGTCTCTAGATGGATTAGACAAATGAAACCCCTCAAAGCCCCTCACACTTCAGTGTCTTTCAGTGGCCGTTTTCTATTTAAGGACAATGCATTTGCTTTTAAACTATCAAGCACTCAAATGCTGAAATAAAATGAAGATGGGTAATTGGCATGATATAGAATGCTGCATCTGATGTATTTTAATCTCCCAAAGAAGGCATTAGATATTTATAACCTGTGAAATGTGTGCAGACACTGTTATAGTTTTAACGTTAAAGACACTCTTTTAAGTCTGGACTCACTAGAGACTGAGCTTCGGGGTCATCTGAGCTCATCTCCAATACTTACTTGACAGACTTCAGTACTTCATGCATTCTGGCTATGAAAACAGCATTCGAAATTTGTATTTTTAAGATTCACTTACCAAGTGGAACACTTTTATGTACCAGGATTTTTAAAATGGAATCTGGGTTGTTTCTTGCTTCTGTGGGCTTTGATCAAACTTTCTAAACTAGTAGATGCACAGGAAACTGCAAGCACATTCATTTTCTGCAGGTATCTCAGAAGCTGGATCTGTCTCTTCTCCATGCTTCTCTGTCACGTGTTTTGTGCGCCTTGGAGGGAGAAGAATGGATGTTCTGTGTGTTGGTACATTCTAGCAACTGCTCCTAGCCACACAGTCCAGAAATATTTAACATCCAATTACACCAATAGAAAGAATATTAATTTATAATAAATAAAGTCACGTTGAATGATAGATGGGTAAATACTTCTTTCTTCAGACTAACTGAGAAAGACTACAATTACTGACAAAAAAGCAATTAAAAATTTGAAATATAAAATGAGGGTCCTTATAAAGATTTCTTTATGTATTCTGAAAGCAATGAATTTGCGGTGATTCTTGCCTCAGACTGCTGTTGAGGGTGGTGAGCTAACACACTTAGAGTGGCTGGCATGTTTCTGTCAAGAGTAACTGATATTTTCTAAGGCTTCATTTTACTCTCCTTGAATGGCGAAAAAGGAAAGGCAGTAACTTTGACCTTCTCTTTGTATCATGGAGGTTGGTAGTGTTTTTACAGTAGCGTCCATGTAACATTGTAGGTAGTACAAGGTTGGACAACCAATAGTAAAGGAAGTCGTCTATAGAGAACCACTACCACACTTCTAAACTCACAACCATAACCAGTTTCTGCACACAAGTTCAGTGTAGTTTGACAAGTGGGCCACTTACAGAACTGGTGTGTCCCTGCAAGGTTTGCCAGTTAACTACATGCTGCTGTATCTTCTCCAACATACGTGATGACCATTCCAAGGAGTGCAGTGTCCTTGATTACTTCTTTATACTTTATATCAAAATGACACAAGATTTATAATTTGGACTAAAAGTTTAGAAGTTCACAATTAGTGCTAAAAATTTAAATATGGTTCTTAATGCAAATGACAAGACATAGCTTGGATTCCCCAGTTATTGGTGTGGGTACGGACATTGCCTATTCCTCTGGGAATTTGTATCTTTTTTCCATGTTGTCTAACTGTCCTAAAATCCAGAAATTACTGACCTATTGGCTGCAGCTTCCATGATTTTGAGATGATTAACCATATTTGGTTAAGAGTTTTTGCCCACCCCGGCCCCTGCTTCTTAAATGAAACTTTACCAATGCTTAAGTGGAAGCACAATCAAAGAGAAAAATCTTACCTTTCTGCATTATTGAAATTTATCATACATTATCTTTGGTACAAAACTTCTATATCTTTTGCCTTACTGGGACCTGCAATAAAAAAGTTGCCTTTACATGAATTTGAAATATCAATGTTTAATCTTTAAAATTTGCCAAGCCCAGAGAAATAAAGATGGAATTAAAAAACACCTCAATAAACCTAGAATATGCTTTCATACTTTTAATTGTTTCTTTAAAGTAAATTGTAACTTCTTGTCATAGCCAGTACTCGATGCCATGAGATAGCAACATCCCCAGCTCTCTCAAAGGAAAGGTTCTTCAATAGCAACACATTGTATTAAGTGTTCCTGGTCTGATGAGGACAAAGCCATGTTGAGTAATATCAGTTATTACTCTATCGCTATAAAACAATGTGGGATATTTTTAGATAAAATATATATAAAAAAGGAAGGAAGAAAGGAAGAGAAAGGAAGGAAGGAAGGAAGGAAGGAAGGAAAGAAGGAAGGAAGGAAAGAAGAGAAAGAAAGGCAAAGAAAAGCCCATGTTCACTTTTAGTAGCTTTTCTGTTGGGGAAAAAAAAAAAAGACTGCCAAGTCAAAGCTTGACAGAAATCAGAGAAAACTAGTAAATCACTCCAGGCATTTGAAATTATTAGACATTAAACTTTGGGGGTTTTTATATGAATTCCTTTTATAGCAGTCAATATAATCTTTTCTGTGCCTATTTCCATTGCATGTAAGAGAGACATTCTACTCAATGGAAGACACTTTACTGCCGCCATTACTGCAGAGTTTATAGGTCAGGGATGTATCAGCATGTGAGATTCGGCAGTGATGTCTCTTTTGTGTGAAAACTTATGGGCCTTGCAGGCACTTCCTTGTCCCAACACTCATGAAGCATTCAAGTCTCTGTATTTGTTATTTCCTTTTCTTTTTATATATGAAGCACTTCAGTATATGAATGTGCAGCCAAATATGACAGGCATGTGTGAATGGGTCTAATGAGTTTTAATAATACACATATTAGGAATTGCTAAAGGAAGTTTTAATTAAGAAATACAAGCTAAGCATGAAATTCATTTTGGAACAAAAGCAAGTTAACATAGTGCTAGAGATGCAAAATGAAAAGAACCACAGTGATACATCGCAACAAAAGAAGTTTTGAGCTGAGACAAGACCACCCAAATGAAGTAGAATTTAGCTTTGAATCCTGAAGTTTTTATGGAACTTATAAAATATATACTGTTCTTAAAAAATGTTTTTACTTTCCATCATTTGTATGGCAACATTAGTATTTGAAACATATTAGCCAAACATTTTGTATATAAAATTAATTCATTTTTTGTATGCATTGACTATATATAGTCATATTTATTCCCCTCTGAAACTCCTCCCAAATGAAGCACACTACAGGGCAGGCCCCATGTTGAAAAGGAGTTAGGAGGAGTTAGCCTATGTAAACAGACTCTGGACTCTGTTTCTCTGTTGTGCTTTTTTTGTTTGTTTGTTTGTTTAGTTTTCATTTGGTATTAATTCCTTTCCGAAAGGTCAAACATGACTTTTTCTAGAGTATAATTCTCTAATAAAGAAAATGCCAGCAACTAGATTTGAATTCATGCCTTCCCTTCCAGGGGTTCTGTAGGTAGTGATCACAGCAAACTGTATATCTGTCGATTTATCTTTCTATAATTTATTTAACCTTGTGTGGATTAGAAAACAAATAGGTTCATTATTTCTTTATGTATTTATATTTTATCTATTTAGATTTATTTGGTGGTGATAACAGATGTATGGGCAGGGGAAAAGTTGTAGAGTATATGAACTATTGGGCAGCTATTCCTTTAAATACAGTATACACTCTTGTCTAAAGGATACACTCTAGAAGTAGAGAATTTAACCAGTGTCCTTAATATGTACTTAATATGTACTCAACTATTACAATGATTTCTCTTTTTTATAGATTGCTACTATCTATTATATATAACACTACGAATCCCGTTTTGGTTTTTCTATGTACTTAATGTATTTTTATGTTTTCAGGAAAAATATTAAATGTACAACTTAAAGGTGAATTACATTTCCTTTTAAAAAATCGTAGTTGCTTATTTCATACTGGCCTATAGAGCATTCACTAGACTTGCAAATTCAACAGAGTCATGTATGGGATCAGGGAACATCAGCATAATGAAAGTCAGGCTGTGATCAACAGTAGTCTAGGTTTCCCTATAGCAAAAGGGAACTTCCATGGAGAGGACTGAGCAGTAACCACTCTTTCCTGCTTAAGACATTGACCAACATCTTGCCATGCTCTCTGTACCTGAAAGAGACACCTGAACCACTCAATAGTTAACCTAAAAGGCACACATGCTCACTTCAGCAGCCACTATGCTTTAAGTCAGTGCATATGTCATTTTTGATTTAAATCTGTATTATGTAGCTGTCTAAAACTCTACACACAAGTGACAATGTTATCTATCCTTTTCTTATGAGTAAAACCTTCACCAGTTTCATGACTTCTTCAATTGTGCCAACTGCACTAATGCACATGTTCTGAAGATGCAAAAGTTCTGTACAATTTAGAGCTGTAGTCTTTAATAATAGCATCTGGACTGAAATTCCTTTACATAGTCACGTGACCCTGTAATTTCAGCATCTACAGCCTTCATGACGGCAAGGATCTGGGCTTCTCCCCAGCATGTAGAGCTGTCAACTAACTATACATCAGTTTAAAAATAAAAACTTGTAGCTTTTAAAGTAACTTTATGATTATATACGATACATTGTGATATTATTTAACAGATCATTTTATAAACTGTTTCCCACCTCTTTTCCGTATTGGAGGCCAAAAAGACCACCTGACTGGACTACTAAGAGCACTGGATTTAGCCCAGTATACGATTCACATTATTTTAGCCTCCATAGGTTTCCATTGGTAAGTCATTTCACTCATTAGTTTATCCCATTTTGCTGTGTATTAATTATTGTATTGATAGTTTCTAAAAAATATTAAGTTTCGTTTCGGAGCAGGCCAGGGAGTTCTTTAATTGCATTGGCCTGGTTAACATTCCTAGTGACAAATTCTAATTACATGTAATTAAGAGGTAGTCTTTGAAAGTATATTAATTCTGCAGCACTGACATTTTCATGCATGAACCCAATGTATTCGCGTTCCTCTCTTCCCTACCACATCCTCTTCCCACTGCTGTGAATACTCCCCATCTCTTCCAGTTCTTTCCCAGGCTGGTGAATTTTGGTTTTGTTTTATGATGCATTTAGTTTAAACAGAGACATCTGTTTGACCATTGGATGGGGAGCATCCTGTAGAGCCTGGTGGGTTTATTGGTGGGTACACCATGGGAGACAGCTATTTCCCTTCCCAAGAGTTAATCAGGATAGCCAATGCTTCAGCAGGACAGGATGATGTGCCTCTGCTTAACGGATCCTGAGTCTTTCCGTTTTTATTTTTTAAACATAAAATCAGTTGCCACTTGAAGTTACAAATAATTTAAAGTAATTTTCTATATCTTCCCCCAAAGGGATTATTTTAAAATTCTGAATCTTAATAAAAAATAAATAATAAATATAAAGTTTTAATGAAAATCACATTTAGCTTATTTTAAGAATTAATTAAGAATTACTAGTGCAATAGAATCATTTTCTTTTTTATAACTTATTGAAAGGTACATTGCAATTCTTTACACATATGAGTATATTAAATTGTTATTTATATTTTATTTATTAATGTGCTACATAAGCGGCCCATGAAGAGAATTCTGTTTTGAATCTTGTGATCGTGAGGAATCATACAGTATTGTAGTATTAAGAAAAAAATGTCTGTTTATGAAGAAGATAGCTAGCATCATATTTTTGTCATTTGAACCACCATTTGAGCTCTGTGCACGGTCGGGTGCTGCAGGAAGCCATTGTTGGTGGTTAATGTCTTGGGTGAAAGAAGTTTGTGGTCTCAGCCCAACTGTATAGACAGTTGCTCCTTAAACAATAGCCACTATAGTCTTTGCCAACTCCCGCAGAAGATGGGGACTGAATGGGCGCAGCCTAACTCCACTCTCTCTGCTAATCCCCCTCTGAGGGTCAAGACTGACACAAGGGGACAGAACCACACCAGCACCTTCGCATCCCATCTCCTCTGCCAAATGGGGGCCATTCTCTGGCAACAAGGGATGTTTTAAAGGAATGTTAATTAGATAGGGTACCAGGAAGGGGGGTTTCATTCTTTCCAGGGTCTGGCCACTCACTAGAAACAAAAATAAGCTTAAACCGAGAACAGGAAATACCATGCTGCTTTCCTTGTGCTAGCTTCTCTATAAGGTACTGGCAAGCATAATTAAGTTGCTCTACAAGCAATGACTTGTGACCTATGGGTGGCCTGTTCAGACAAAAGCATCAATTTAATATCATGGGAAGCAATCAGCTCCACCTGGCTGTCTCCTCTGAGCTCCTGAGTGGTTATTCATTTTCTTCGGGGAGATCGCAGGGTCACCCATTGGTTTGAAAAACATGTCCTGCAGTATTTTACATATGCATCAAATCTGTTGCTCCTGACATTTTAAGACCCTTCTCTCTCTTCAATGCTTGCCTCTTCACCTCTTTCATCTTTCTGTTCATTTCGAAGTCAGGATCTCTAAATAGTCTCTAGATTTAAAATGAATATTTGAGATGCTAACTCATAACATGCTCAGAATAAATAGAAAGCAAAACTTATTTTACATAGTTAACGATAAGTGCCTTTATCCATACCCCTAAGAAAAAATGAACAGAAGGGTAGGGTGTTCTCCAGCATTAGCCAACAGTGCAGAGGTGTTTATTATAGAAGGGTCCAGCTGCACAGTAAAGAAAAAAAGACATTGCTTCCAGCTCCTGCCCTTCATGTTGTCAGAAAAGGTGCCGTTGCTTTTCAGTCCTTGACTCGCTGGACAGCAATTCATCATCTCCGTAGCAGTCCATACACGCTTCTGCTGAATAAGAAGGCATTTTCACTGAACTTTAGCATACTTCTGTTTGCTCTGTTTTATCTCCTTTTACATGAATATCTATAAGCTAAGGCCTTTAGAGAGATCAGGCTTCCCAAACCCACAAACAAAAGTAGGATGGTGTTAAATTATGGCCAGCAGTGGAATGAGTAAAGGGGTATCCACTCAAGAAATATGTTCTCAAGTCCTCCAGGACCAAATCTCATTATTTTAAACCAGAAATGGGAAAGAGGTGGCCTCTATTCTCAAAGATCAAAGTGAGTCTTACCATCATGCTGTTTTTATGATTGCAATTATTCTTATTTTACTTAACATAAGAATTTTTAATTTTTTATGCTTTGAGATTGTAATATAATTACATCATTCACCTGTTCCCTTCCCTCCCTCAAAACCATCCTGTATATCCCTCCTTACTCTTTCAAATTCATAGCTGCTTTCTAACCTGTTAATATATACGTATGTCTATGTACACATAATATGTACTGAGATAATACTTTGCCCCTATGATGGCCTACACATTCTTATGTGTTCACTCCCTTCTCTTTTGCACTCAGAAGTGCACCATTTTATCTTCCCTCTGGTCCTGTTGAGAAGCCTCAGTCTCTGTGGCATTTGCAGGCCCAGTCTGTCTGACACATTGTACCTCTAGACCTTAATCTGCAGCTTGCAAATCTTCTTTCAGAATTCACGTCCTTCTTTCCACTCTAGACCACAGCTGTCCCTGACCATTGATGACTAAACAGCTGTCTGAGTAACGGGTATACATAATGCTTTGCCTTCCTGATTATACTCCAGCTTCCTTGATAAGCCAGGCATTCCTTTGTTCTGCACTTGTGTTTACTAAATGTGAAGTTGAAGACAAAAACTGAGGAGACCAATTTCTGTGATAGTATGTACAAGAGGATTCCAGGAGGATGATAAATACTTTGAAAGTTGAGGACAAGAAGTTCTTTTTAGGGCTGGAAAGATGAAAGAAGAGAGAAATGGCCTGCCAGCCAGGACTTCAGGGCTGCTAGTCAGGGCTCCTCCATGCAAACACCAATAGGGAGAAAATTCTCCAGGGAGGACCTTAGTGGACTAGCTGCACCCAAGCCCCTGGGCATTCCTCCCACAGTGAGATGTGATGGAGGCAGGTCTTCTATCAATCTGTTGATTTCATTGGCTAATTAATAAAGAAAACTGCTTGGCCTAATAGGTTAGAACATAGGTGGGTGGAGTAGACAGAACAGGAAGAAGGAAGTGAGGTAGATGGCTCAGTTAGATGCCACTCCTCTCCTAAGTTAGACAGACCGCCGTGCCTCTCCTGAGAGAGAGCCAGAGAGGTGATGAAGCTCCAGCCCAATATGGACGTATGCTAGAAACTTCCCGGTAAGGCACCACTTCGTGGTGCTACACAGATTATTAGATATGGGTTAAAGCAAGAGATGTGAGAATTAGACAATAAGAAGCTAGAAATAATGGGCCAGGCAGTGTTTAAAAGAATACAGTTTCTGTGTAATTATTTTGGGGCATAAGCTAGTCAGGAGACCGAAAGCAGGGCGGCAGGAATGCAGCCCACAGCTCATAACTACAGAGATGCCTCTTTCATACCGTGTATTCATAGCTTTGCTCCCTGATATAAACACTGCTGTGCATACTGTTGTCAATCGGTCTGAAAATAACCGTTGTTATTTTGTTGGTTGTTTCTTGGGATGTTGTTAACTTTTTTTTGTCTTTTCTCAACATCTGACTTTCTCCATTATTTCCTCATCACGGGAGAGGGCCATGGGGAGTAAAGACAGCCCAAGAGGGAGGGAAGAAATAGAGCCACTCTGCAGAGAGGAGAGGGATGTACCGCTACACAAGTTAGTGGGGCCTGCCAGCCTGCTCCTCCTCCCTAACAAAGCTCCAAGTGAACCAGAAAGGAAAGTTGGAGTCTCACTCTTTGTCCTTCTGAGGATCCAGCTCACTGTGCTGTTGTCTTATTGAATAGTGTTTCAATAAGAAATTATTTTTTTTATGTTTCTGACTTGTAGTTTCCAATCTCTTGCAAAGGGATGTTAATGTTAATGATGTCTACTTCATGAGGATACAGCAGATTGAGTTCCACATTTAGTCATGAAGAAGGTACTTATTCCTGTATCAGTACCCCCCGACTCAAGATCTCAAGAAGAATAGAATGTCATAAGACTCACTATGTACTCTAGAGTGACTTTGAACTTTTGAAGCTCCTACTTCTATCTACCAAAGCTGGTATCATAAGAGTGCACCCCCCATTCCACATCTGTTTAATACCTGCATCTTCATATGAACACAACATTGGCCCAGCATTCCTTGAACTTGTATATAATGAGTGAGAGTTTGATATTTACATATCAGAATATGCATTCTTTAAACCTTGGTTCTAATGCGTTCTTAATTTTCCTCTTTGAATCTTTCTGATACCAGCTTCTTCTACATTCTTGACACAGGTAATCTCAACACTGGAATTGCCATCATTGCCCCTTATAATTCTAGCATTCTTCATTTTCATGGCCCAGACCCCAGTTCATCACCTCTTTTCTGTCCCTGGCTATAAATTGCTTCTGAATAAGGTTCCAGTACCACACTGTTTGTAGCTGCTCAAGATTATACCTATTAATTAACCCCAGCATGCCAATCTCCAGCTTTTTCTCTTTCCTTCCTATTGGTGTCTCGTGTGCTCCACACTCCTCAGATACTCGGCCACAGTGAGCATATGGCTGCACTGAATTGGTCTCACTAGGGTGCACAGCTGAGCACTCTGTATCAAACCCATTTAGACATATGTTTGGAGTTGGGCAGTCCTATGCTTGTATGTTTAGTCTGCCTTTTCTTAAATTTGTGGCCTTGGACACAATATCTAGCCTATTAAAACCTATTTTTTTGTGCATCTCAGATAAGAATACTTAGTATATAAGTCTGTCATGAGGTATAAATGGCATGGACACATAAGTTTGGAGCATGGTTCAGAAGAATGTTTGGTGATCTACCATATTTATGGTCCATTTCAGTTTTACAGAATTCTGCATGAACCCAGCTAATAGTTCAAACTTAATATGAATGAAAACTTGTTTCTCTTTTCCTCCAATCAATCCATTCAAGGCTGTGCTTCTCACATCTTTGTGATGGTGCAATTTATATTTTTGAGAGGCAAACTCTCAAATGTGTAAACATGAATATCACTGGACTAAAGCAACATCTGGAATTGGCAAGATCAGAAAGACAAGTCCAGATTTTTTTATAGGCTTATGAATCTATTATGGCAGCACTCGCCCACATTTTAAGGCACAAGGGTTCTTAGGGCTTAGTGCGTAGTTAATGGAATAGACATAAGGTCCTTACAAAGTCATATAGCTGATGTTTTCATTTTTTCTGATTTGCTATTATGCCTGACTAGTTATTTGTTGCTTTTAATCTTGTTATGTAGCTGGAAAA
Organism: Arvicola amphibius; assembly: GCF_903992535.2. NCBI lineage: Eukaryota > Metazoa > Chordata > Mammalia > Rodentia > Cricetidae > Arvicola > Arvicola amphibius. Next base: position 48,610,987 of record NC_052057.2, read on the forward strand.
ATATTGTAGTAAAAGGAAAAGATTTATTTAATGACTTTGTTCTTTACTTATCATGTGATTATTATTAACATTATTAGTTATTATTCCTTAAATCTATATAGACTTACCAGTAGTCCATTTGACAAAGACTACTTTAACTGTAACTTGATAAAAGATGAATAACTTTATTTATCCAATTATATAAGTTCTAACACAGTAACTCACACTGACAATTAACAATAAATACAAAGTGACTCTCCTGGCAAGTGCTAACACTTTTACCTTCCAAAGGAAACTCTTTGCTTGATGCTGGGCCCATCTTATGGAGGTGCTGGGTTTAGATCAAATGCACGTGGTAGTCAAGCTTACTTCATTTTCTTCTAGTTTTCTACTTCAAAAGTGCTCGCTTTCCTTCTCATGTATAATTGTCTTGAGATGGATGTAGACACCTCACTGTGGCCTACCCTGCTCCACAAGCTGCCAGTTTAATTTGCTGTGAATAAAGTTGAAATAGTCTTCCCTCAATAGGGATTATGATGGCTTTCCATCACTTGCTCATGAAAACTAAGTAAAATCCAAACAGTTTAGCCTCTTAATGAAGGGAGTGTGGGATTTAGTTCCCACTTGCCTTGAAACCACATCCAGAATTTATTCTTTCAGTTCTGGTCAAAGTAGAGTGTGGCCTCCTAGCAGGAGAAATATTTCCCCTTTCTGTCCCATGTTGGTTTTTCTCAATATGTGTTTTTTTGGGGGGGGGGGCAACAGAGAAGACTATCTTCTCTAAGTATAAAATTTAACTTCTAGTATAAGTTCACTAAGTTTATAAAGTTTAAAGTTTTTTTAAAACATCCCATAAAAACAGCCCCAACAGGAAGTGAGGGAATCCCAATAAATTCTTCCTTCAATCAATTCATAGGTGGAGATTTGGGGTAAGAATGATCCCACAGAATTGCAGGTTCCCATTCCTGAGAATCTGGGCTGATCCCAAGGAAAATGAGCCCCATAGCATCTATGAAAAATTATTACTGGTTTCACTGGAATATGTTCCCTAATATGCATCCTTTCATATTTATTGTGAGGCTTCCTTTTCAGTCCCCTAGCTCTAGTCATAGTCCATTTACTACAGGTAGGTAGACTTGTCTCGTCTTTTCATGCCTTTTAGACCACGACATTAGTAATGTTTTTAAATATTTGCTATGAGAAGTAATTACCTGCTAGTTACTTTAAGTATTTGGTTGATAAAAGGACTCAGCCATGATCACTGAATGCCTTTATTATAGGCAAAGAACATAGAACAAAAAGCAGGACAACAAAATGCCTTATGCAAACATTCATGCTTCGGTTTCAGTATTCTCCTCTGTAGACTCATAGCTGCTATCTCTGTCTTGGCTACCACCACTTGGATGTGGAGAGCCATCTGCTGGCATTGGGCTTAATGCTCAGTGAGCTGGCCACACAGGCACCTTACTGCCGTGTAGTCAAATTTGTTCAATGACTGAAACAGTTATTATTAATTAAATTTTACTTAACTTGTCATTTGTTACCATTATTTATTATTGGCAAGTATGGTTGACAGATTGTTTTGGTACGACTCATAGATAAAAATCAATACTTTATATTTGGTTAATGCAATTGACCTTCATTCTTTTTATTTTTCTTTTTTTTTTGTTGTTGTTGTTGTTCGGTTGGACTTTTCTGTTGTGTTTTGTTGTTGTTGTTGTTTTGTTTTGTTTTGTTTTTTGAGGCAAGGTTTCTCTGGAACTTGCTCTGTAGAACAGGCTGGACTCAAACTCCCAGAGATCTACAAGCTTCGGCCTCCCAAGTACTGGGATTAATGACTCTGCTACCCCAGCCCAGCTACCCTCATTATTTCTGAGCTCCACGTTTGCATACTTGCTTTTCAATAAGATTTTTTTTTCAGAAATAACTGAAATCAAAACTCACAGTATCATTCTACAGACACCAGAAAATCAGCAAAGCATTTGAATTGGTCTATACTTATGTTTCCAAGGCGTCAAACAAAGTTTAGCTCTGCATTTAGCTGATGGATAGAGAAGCAGAGGAGGTAATGACCACACTGTGTAGAGCAAGGAGCTCTCTTATGAGAGAAAGAAAGCAGGAAGGGGTTTGAATGGCTGCTCTGATATCCGTTGGACAAGCCTTAGGCATTTAACACTTATTAACATTGTTTTTTTTTTTTGTTCTTGTGCAAATAGAAATAGAATAAACTAGAATGAACCATTTCAAGAGTTCAAGACTATAATCATAAGGTCACATGGCATATATATATATGTATGTATATGCACATATACATATATCTGTGAGTATACCCATGCACAGCTCTCTCTCTCTCTCTCTCTCTCTCTCTCTCTCTCTCTCTCTCTCTCACACACACACACACACACACATATGAGCAATGTGTTTGACTGTGTTCATTAATTGAATTGTAATGTTGACTTTATAGATACATAGGTGTTCTGAAAACTAAAGACTAGCCAGTGTATGACAGTCTCGGCTAAGGGTCTTTGTCAAGCCCATGCAGCTCTAGTGGTAAGCCTCTGACATTCCAGTTCAACTGAGATTATCCATATACAAAGACTTTTATGTAGATTTCAGAACAGGCATAAACATGCTAAATGTATGCATATAAAAATCTTTGGAAATTTAGTACAGGAAACACTGGCTGTATAATAAAACAAATACAAGCAATCACTTATGAAGCAAGGTAGATAATAAGCAGGTACTGATATTTAATAAAACAGGAGTCTATGTAATGATAGAGGTCTGTTCATGTGAGGTCACTTTCCCCCATCTGTCATGTATTCACTGAGCACACATCAACAATGTTTTTATTTTCTTATTGTGCACATGTGGAGGTCACAGGACAACAGATGAAAGTCAATTAAATGCTCCTACTGTGTGTGTCCCTGGATTCAGCAGCAAGATCCTCTACCCACTAAGCTGGGTCTCTGCCCATCTATCACACAACAACCTTCATCAGAACTCTTATTTACATGTGACTCCCTTCATTATAACATTACAGGCTACTTTGAAACAATCAGCAGGCATTTCTTAACATTCTCTAATATTTAGAACATTGGCTTGCACATTGTAAGCTCTCCATAAATATTTGTTGAGTGCATGAAATATTGTATGGGCATTGATATTCTCTAATATCTCAAAAGATTCTAGTTTGTTTTGAACATAGGTTACCAAGGAATAGTCTAGTGGAGGAACCTGTGAATGTTATATGCTATATCACCTTTTATGATCTTTTGTGGAATACTATTTATTATTTATAGGTTGTCTCATAAAGACCATACATGATTCAACTGAGGTGAAGAAATAATAGAAGATTTTATGAACAAAGATTTCCTATCAGTGAATTACAAAAGCTTAGTCTCTCTTGGGATGGCAGAATAATCTATTTGTAATATGGGACTTGCCTGGGACTTGTGTTTTGTTTTTAAATTTTCATTGTGTACATTAATTGTATTTGATAATTTGCTACATCAGGGCATTCTCATACTAGTATGTATTATACATTGGTCATATTCTCCTGAATATTTTATTCAATTATTTCATTCTATTTATTTAAAACTGTTCAGAATATGAGGAGAATATAGAGAATTCATAATGAAGATGTTTTCCATGTGTGTATTAGCCAACACTATTAGATACTGAGAATTTCTCAAATTTGCTGCAATTAATCGTTGTCCTTTTAAAGCCCTACCACAAGTTATCCATCTTAGGTTTCAGTTAATTAATTGCTGGAATTAATTCTATTCCTTCTCATTATTATTCAGTGTTGACAACTTACCTGTTACAACACATTTAAACATTTGTTAATAATAAATAACGTTGTTCTGCATTTTTAACTCTTTTGAATAATATTTTGTTTTTCTCATTAATTTGAAATTCAATTTTACAAACTCAGTTCTGTCTACACTGGTATTTTAGATCTTTTCTTTTTATGGTTATATAGAATTTCAATTTCCTATCATTTTATGACGTATGTGTCATTTGTGGACATTTGATCTCTCATTCATTTGAATGGTATCTCATTGTTGGTAAGTGTGTTAGTTCCTTTCTGTCGCTGAAATAACACATTGTGATCAAAAGCATGGAATGAAGCAAGAGGTTATTTAAGGCTTACCATTATAGAGGGTGGTCTGTAAGTTCAGGGCAGACACAGCAGCAAGAAGACCGAAAAGGAAACCAGGGTAGCACACTCTCAGTAAAAACTAAACAGAGTTTGAACTAGACGTGGGGTGAGTCTGCAAACCCCCAAAGCCCACCTCTGTTACATGTTTCCGCCAAGATGGCTGCCTCCCCAGAATACCCCTGAGACAGCATCAACTGGGAACCAAGTGTTTGAAATGGGAGCCTATGAAGGACATTCTCATTCAACCCACCACAGTAAGAAATCAAGTCATTAACCACATCTTTATTTCAACCTGACTGTGTCTGTCAGTCACTAAAATATATTAAAGATAACCTCAGAGGCACCAATTTGTGTTGGCATTGCATTAAAAAAAGAAAATTCAACACTCCTTTTGAATTAGTTTTGCCAAAATCAAGCCTAAGTTTGAATTCTCCACATTTTTCCTAAGTCTTCCATGCGTCTATAGTTTGTGGTTTCTGACTTGCCCCTAGCCTGTTTGTGCTATGTATCTCCCATGTTTCTACTAGCTGTTTGCTGTCTTGTCTCTAACAAATGGCTTCAATCTGGAATTATTGAAAGCACAGAAAACATCACATAGGGAGAAATGAGAGATACATCATAAGGAATTTTAACAATTTTACAAGGTATTTACTGCAGAAAGACTAATTGTGAAGCAATAGCTTATGTCATTTCCAAGTATTACGGCAGATATTTGTAGCAGAAGACCTCTTTCAACCTGTTTATTTTTCTCACCAAATGATTGCTAAAACATACATACATACATATGTACACATGTTGCTCTTTGGATCAGTGGCACAGAAGAATGCATGACTCACGAATACAGCTATGCTTTAGTTTGGGTTTTAAAAGCAGACTTTGTGGAAATTCCATGGCAAGCAAGGTTGGCTCTTGCCGTATCTTAAAAGCAGTTAAACAAGCAGATAGAGTGCTCAGCAGGGTATCAGGCTAAGTGACCTCAAAGTGCACTATTAACTGGACTGTGAAGTACAGAAAAAGTTCCATTCTCTTTGAATGTAGGAGATATTTTCATAAAAGGATGACCATAATTGTTTAAAAATAAGTGTATCACTGTATTTATTTAAAAGTAAAATTGATTAAAAAATAGAATAACACATAAAATAAAATAAACTTCCAGCAAGAACAAGTTAAATCATTTAAAATTTGTTTCTAAGACAAATATCATATGTACTCACTCATAAGTGGCTTTTAGATATAAAGCAAAGAAAAATTAGCCTACAATTCACAATCCCAGAGAACCTAGACAACAATGAGGACCCTAAGAGAGACATGCATGAATTTAATCTACATAGGAAGTAGAAAAAGACATGATCTCCTGAGAAAATTGGGAGCATGAGGACTCTGGGAGAGGGTAGAAGGGGTGGGGAGTGGAAGGAAAAGGAGCAGAGAAAAATATATAGCTCAATAAAAAAAATTTTAAAAAACAAGCAAAAATTGTTTCTATAAAGTTATTAGAGTAGATTCTAGACTCCATATTTTAAAAGAAATACAATACAAAAATAAACACTTTTGTACTTCGATCTCAAATTTTATAGGATCATGAGGAGATTTATTTGTGTGTGTGTGTGTGTGTGTGTGTGTGTGCGCGCGTGCATGCGTGTGAGTGCACACATAAGAGAGGAGGTGTATGTCTGTGTATGCATGCATGTGTACACACTTATGTGTATGCACATTTTAGTGAGGAGGAAAACGCCTGCATACACATGCATACAGAGGCTAGAAGTTGATGTTTGCTGTCTTCCTCAGCTGTTCTCCACCTGAGTTTTTGAAACAGAATCTCTCACTGAATCTGGTGACCATCAAGTCAGCTAGTCTAGCCAGCCAGTGAGCTCTGGGGACGGCTTTGTCTTTGACTCTCCACCCCAGAAGTCACAGTGTGTGCCACTGTGCAAGTGATGAGACTCCAGGGTCTCCAACCGTGGTTCCTGATGTGTACACAGCATGCATTTTAGTTGTGCACAGTGTGCGTTTTACCTGCCGTGCTATCTTAGAGCCCACAGTGAGGTTTTATGCATAATTACAAGTTGAAGACAGTGCACTAGAAGTAGTCGGGGGTGGCCTTTAGACCAGATGACCCTGGGCTCTGGTTCTGCTATTCGTGAGCAGAGACCCTGGCCAGTATATTTAATCTTTTGCAACCTGCATTTCTTGTGAGTTGTGCCCATTTTTATAAGATTGTACTAAATAAATGTAAATGCCTTAAGCCTAAGAGTTTGACATCTTCTCCAGAAACATTAATAAGTGGAAAAATGTCAAAATACACTTTTAAATGCATATTGCTTTTAAAGATCTCACTAATATACACAACTTATTTTTTTATTACCTGACCTAAAAGATTGTTATTACAATAGTGATGGTCAGAAAATAAATTTCCATCAATGCTATAGTTTTCCACAATTACACAAATGCAACATGGAATATTTTGGACAAAATATTTGGACAGAACAAAACATAGGAAAATTAGAAAATTCACCATGCCATGCAGAATTCTGATCAACATTCCATTAAAATAGGTTATCAACAGGAACCAGGAGTCTGTTTTATCTTAACACAATTAAAGAAGCTAAAGACTTGTAAGTGTAAAGGGGAGTGTTATTTTTTAATAACCAAACAAGAATCTTTTAATATTAATGAGATGCCTATCATGTGAAGGAGAATGTCTGGAAATCATGTAATTGTAAACAATGCTGAGTAATAAGGTTGACTAAGCCTTTCCAGGTCTCCCCATAGGGTCTCTACCTTAGGTGAAAAAAATGATATCTTTTAACAGAAAAAGGCAAACAGGGCTCAGCCCCACTGGGGCCCACCATGATTCAGAGCATGCACGGGCATAATACATTCTTTAAAGACCTGAGCGTGTAGCTAAATTGTCTGTGAATGCAGGAATTCTGGGATGTGAGGAGGGCCTAAGCTTACATGACAATTAACACAGACTGGAATAATCTTGAAGAGACAGCTATCTTCTTATTACCTCCAGTGCTATTTTTACCTCCAGCGCTAAAGGCGCAGGAGCTCCCACTGAACTCCGACTGACCTGTACAGTTTTACATTCTCCCTCCAAGTCACACTAAGTCAGGACATTGTCACTGCCAGGCCAGCGCTTCCTCACGAATCTTCCCATAACATGACAGATTAGGACCATCTCTGATAGAAATCAGCACCTTAGAGGGTGGTTCACACACGAAAAGACAAGTTTTCTGAGCTGCATGCTCTTGACAGTTGGTGCTGCGACATGAGCCTGAAGATTGCATGCACTGAGAATTACAGCTTGTTCAGATGCATTTTCAATCGCACTGAATAAACAGCATGGGATGTTTGATGAGTGTTAATATGCAAGATGCTACAATTAGGTATGATTGTTCTTTTAGATTACTATGCTCACTTTTTTATTCTTCCTTTGATCTCTTACAGACAGTGAGAACAAAATTTGTAATTTAAAACATATTGACTTTGACTCAGAAATTCATTTGCACATTGTAAACCTATTGTGAACTGAAATATATAGTTAGATGGGAAAATATCTTTAGTCTGAAAAGAAAGTGCCAATTCTTTCTCTTGTGCTTCCTCCTAGCGTTTGCCACCCTCAGTTCTTTACCTTAGGTTTAAAGTAAGTTTCTGTACATTATATATCCTGTACCATTGAGACATTCCCGGGAACCAGGACTCATGAGGGAGTAGGTTAAAATACATTTGTTTTGTGTTCACTATAAATATGGGTTTGGGTAGTTCCTTTTACTTATTTTTCAATTTGTATAAGCATCCCTAGAAGTTGATCCTCCATTACACACTAACTCTTTGGGAAAACGGTTTTTTCTTTATGGGATTCTAATTGTAGGTTTGTAGATCAGTTCTCTACTTACCTGAAATTATTAAAATATTCATGAAGAGGAAATTTTCACTTATAACCTGCAGTGCTGATAAAAAAAAAAATCCTTTGTACTATACAATGCTCCCAAAGTGTGTGTTTGACAAAGCCTGTTTCTATGTTAGCACATGCAAAGTCCGCAGGCAAGTTGCTCAATGATCTAATAATCAATACTTCACCTTTAGTCTTACATCAAGTCCTTATCTTCTCTTCGTGGTGTTCAACTTACCCGGCTCTAGCCACTCTTAATGTATTTCTACACCCTGTAAAAAAATCTAGGTATCACCGTGTCTGTTAACTTATCTTACTAATGATTTATTTTCATTTTTTCCCTCTAGAACACAGACCCACGGTTAGCTGGATCTGATTGATAAGAGGGAAATCTACAGTCAATGGCCACTCCCATCACACTGTTGCTATGGAAAGCAGACCGGTCAATAGGAGATGGTCTGATGAGCAGTGAGCATTGAAGATGCCACTTCAACCTGTGTGAAATCAATGGGAGATTCTTGCTGCGTGAAGGGTACCTCGAACTCTCTTCCCCAAGCTAACATTTGAGAAGCTGGAGGTGCATTCTACCATCGTTTCAAGGTTCCCAAGTGGATACAGATATATTTGCCTCACTGTACCAGAGAGCTAGCCAACTAATGTGGGACCATGGCACGTCCCAGAAGCATGTGGCCAAATTATGTTTGGAGAGCCATGATGGCTTGCGTGGTACACAGGGGATTGGGTGCCCCGTTGACTCTCTGCTTGTTGGGATGCTTGCTGCAGACTGTCCATGTGCTCTCTCAAAAATTGGATGATGTAGACCCATTGGTGACCACTAACTTTGGCAAGATAAGAGGAATTAAGAAAGAACTCAATAATGAAATATTGGGGCCTGTCATTCAGTTTCTTGGGGTTCCATATGCTGCTCCACCAACAGGTGAACATCGTTTTCAGCCTCCAGAACCACCGTCTCCCTGGTCTGATATCCGGAATGCTACGCAATTTGCTCCTGTATGTCCCCAGAATATCATTGATGGCAGACTGCCTGAAGTTATGCTTCCTGTATGGTTCACTAATAACTTGGATGTGGTATCATCATATGTACAAGACCAGAGTGAAGACTGCCTATACTTAAACATCTATGTCCCAACTGAAGATGGTGAGTTAATTGCAGGAACACAAGGAGATACGTTTATTTTCTATCCTAAGTTTGAATAAGGTTAATTCATGTGTACCGGTAGTATGCATGGCTTTTCCTGTTGGCATGTAGACATATTTTACATGCTTGCATGCCGCTCTTTTTGTTTCTGTGTGTCTGTGTATCTGTTCTTATTTTTTCACTGTGCCTACTCATTTTCTTTCCTCCACAGCACGTATACTTAGGTAGAAATGGGCTCCAAATTTCCATTTCCTACCAAATGACTTCTGAGAAGATGCATCAGCGTTTCCTCATTGCATGTGCAGGCTCAACGAATTGGGGCTCTTTGGCACTCAGTAAAAACAGGAGCGTACTAAGTTAGATAGTGGTGTTGCATGTTCCGGCGGTCTGTGATGGGGCGCCATGTTATTTTCTAGTCTTCTATTCATTTTTCAGTAAAAAGAATATCCAAGGAATGTGCCAGAAAACCCGGCAAGAAAATATGTAGAAAAGGAGGTATGTATAAAAGTGAAAATGAAAACAATGTAAACGTTTATAGAGGGAGAATCAGATATTCTCCAGGAAGATGATTAGCTGATGCTGGGGAGTGAGTCAGGAGAGCTCAGGCTGAGCCGACCATACTGGGAAAACTCATTGCTGGTGCCTGTGTTCTCCTATAGGTACTGCTCTTATGGATGTAATTTCTGCCTTCTCTTTTCTTATAAAGAAAAAGATACCTCACTCTTACGCTACCTAAGGAACCCAAACAGCACTGCCTTAACAGCTGGTGTCTTACTGAACATGTGCAGATGTGTGTCCCTATTCATAACGATGAGTTTAGCCAAAAGCTTTGTTTTATGTTGGTATAGTCTTAGATCCTTCTGAACACTGGCCACAGCTATGGGGAAGTTTCCATTATTATGTAATAGTGATATTTACCCCAAGAGTTGCTTTTATTTTCAGTTACTCTCCTAGAAGTAAATGGGATATTTTATTCTTTATGCGAAATATTTACAGTCTCAAACTGCCTTTAGCATTTATATATTTATGTTAAACAATTTAAAACATAGGAAGAATGTGATTCAGAAGCTACAATTAAATCAACCTTCAAATCATCCTCTAGCCAGATTGAGCAAATCTAGACACTGACAGCTGCAAGCTCGCATCTGAATGCAGCATGACCACACTCCATTTTTATATAACATTCAGGAAATCGCTCATAGGAGTCTATGATTTTCTAAGCAGTAAATATTCTAAGTGTCATTTTGACCTTGCTCATAACTTGGTAGAACTTTCAGTCTTCCTACAGAAGTCATATTAATATTCCAGCGTGGTACATTCCATATCTCTTTGCACTTCCAATCTGGCTGGAACAAGTCAGATTTCATCATGGCATCTTTGTGTGGAAGGAGTGTCCAAACACTCTGTTTTATGAGATTGGATTATATGGAAGTCACTTAGAATAACAAAATCATCAACTCTCCATCATAAGTATTTGCATTAAGTCTACTATTATTGTTTCTCTTATTTGTTGGGTAAAATAGAGTTGAACCTTTACTTATAAAATTTAACGTCATAGTCTGGGTCAAATTCATAATATGCTTAAGAGGATATGTGGCAGAAGCAGTGAGTGCTCAGAAACAACTAAAGAAAATTCATTTTTTTATTTTCAAAAGAGAAAAGCAGCAGTGATTTACATGCTGTCGGCTGATGTAGAATGCTGCAGAGGATGTTATTATGCTGCTTATCAAGAATGTGTAATTAGCTAAGTGACTTTAGCCTCCTATCACAAAGTTGTTGATTTACGAAGTCATAAATAAAGATGCTCTTCAAGAATGCATAAATAAAGCATAGTGCATGAGAAAGGTGTGGTTAAGAAAAAAGATAAGGACACCAAAAGATAAGATAGTAAGCAAGAAAATGACCTTTCTTCTTATAGAACTCCATCAAGAGGAAAAGACCCAGTAGAACTTCTTTTTTTTTATTATGTGGCTTCTTGGCTCTCCATGCTTCATAGGAGAGTTGGGGAAGAGCTCTGTAGGCTGGACTGTTTATTTTGGCAACCTTTGAGCTAATTTATAATTAGATTGGGACAATGTCTACAGATGCCCACTGACTGTGTAGAGTCAACTCTTGTGCTTTTATGCAGTGCTAATTAAGCACTATTTAAAAATCCTCTTGTTTGAGAATTTAACATATCTTACTATAATTAAAGAAGGCCTGCTCCCTTTTAGTTGATTGTCTATTACCCTAAGACTGAATAACAAATAATTTAAGTGTAATATTCTATTCAACTACTATTTTATGAAAATAAAAAACTAAAAGCTAACATTTACATTTGACTATTGAATGATGGAATAGAAAAGTCCCTAATCTTTAAATTTATATTTATTCTTTAAAGTGAAAGGCTAATTTTAATCAATTCAAGGAAGTATAAAAGTACACATAGTGACAAGCACCTTCCATTCTAACATTTGTGAGGCAAAGGCAGGTGGCTATAGATTTGAAAGCAAGCTACGGCTACACAGTGAGGTGGAAGTTAATCTGCTTTATATGTTCACTTCTCCAAGATCAAAATAAAAAAGAAAGAAAAGAAGAAATAATGAAGGAGAGAAAAAAGAAGAAAATATTGTCCTGTTTTAAAAAGTTATTATCAATTTCGTAGCCATTTATGTATACATTAAGTATATACTACACATGGACTGTGAGTTCTTAAGCAGCTTTGATCTAGAGGCTCTTAAAAGCCAAGGTAATAGTAATGTTGTGCTTGGTCCAGATGCTAATTTTTGGCTTGTCATTATCTTTTCTTTTTAATGTATACAGTCACTTGCAGAGGCAGATGGGTCCTGTTTCTGTGCCAAGCCCCCTATAGTCCAGGCTTACTATATTCACCCAGAATTCTTCCTTAATTGCCAATTATAAACATGTAGTAGTCAAGTGAGTTAGTAATAAATGAGTCAGGCGAGGAACTCTCTTCTCAGAGAGCTTACATTCAAATGACTTTGTGAAGAACAACACATTTTCTGTTCTTTGATCTGTACAAATGGAAGAAAAATTTCTCCCTCCAGGAGATGCCACATTATATTTTTAAAAATACCCTTTGCAATACTTTCGTCTGCATTTGAAGTTAGAAAACACATTTTAAAAAATAACATCAAAGGACTAACTTTTATTTTAAGACAGGTCCCAGTTGCACATTTGAATCTGTCTTTTCGTAGTTCGCATGATAGTTTTAGCCATATGCCAGTTGCCTTCTAGATAGTCTTCGGGCTTCTGTCCATTGAAAAATTGAAGAGAAAAATGAATGGTTAAAATGAGGTACTGTTGTTTAACACTCAGACAGGTAAGTAACATAGAAGCTGAAGTTTTACGTGTGCAGAGTATCAGGGGTTTTTCCTTGTTTATCTGTTTCATAATTGCAGCAATCTTATGAGAAAATTACACTACAAAAATCTCCACAAGTTTTAAAATACTTGTTTTTTTTTTTTTTGTCCAATTTCCATTGCTAGTAAAGGCAGAAGCAGAAATGACCAAAGTTCTAGCTCACAGAGACTATTAGAGCTCTACTAGGTTAAATTACTCCATGCAGGGAAGATGGCTCATTCACTAAAGCAATGCAAGCACAAGGACCTGGATCAGGCATGGCTATAACCTATACCACATGTTTACAACACATCACCAGAAAGGCAGCCAAAGAAAAATCTGATGAACTCATTGGCTAATGAATCCAGCCTGTCTTTGAAATCCAGATTCTGAGGGAGATCCTGCCTCAAAACAAAACAACACAACAACAACAAAATCATAATGTAAGATGGCTGAGGAAGATACTTGTTGTTGACCTCTGGGCCACTATATACATGCACACACACATAACAGACACATTCAAGCACACACATGCACACAGAAATGCACAGGCACATGTGCATATACAAAATGCAAGCACAGACATCACACTTACACACATGCACACATGCATGGACACACACACATACGCATACACCCATACAATATATAAGCGGCCTCTTCCAGATGATCCTTAGCAGTCACTGAGCCAGCTATCTTTTTGCTTGCTTCCTTCCTTGTTCTCTTTCTCTGTCATGCTTTTCTTTTTTTATATTCAAACATAGTCCCAAATTTTTAAATTCTGTCCATTGACAATATTTTTGACAAATTCAGATCTTATCTTAACTCAATGTGGTCAAGCCAGTATAAACAACTTTTTTCAAAAGTACGTGCACAGTCCACTTGACTAGCATGCTTCTGTTGTTGCTGTTATTTTCCAGAGATCTTTTAATTATTAAATTTCGTTCTTTCACACTTTTGTACATGTACCACAACACATTTTCCTCTCTCTCCTTTTCCCCTTCCCAGCTACCTCTCCCTCCTACTCTTATCAATATCCCATTTATCTTACTCTGTCATCTGTTTACTAATTTGAGTTTAGTTCCCAGCCTCACAGAGTTAATAGGTGTTAACAGTATGCAGGTATTTACTGCCCAGACTAAGCCCTCAGTATATTCCTCTAGGATGCCATCAAGGACTAGAATTTTTTTTTTAAATTCTTCTTTCATGCATTATTTCCCAACACAGTTTCTCCTCCCTCCACTCCTCTCAGTGCCTCCTAGTCCCCCCTTCCTTCCCCTCTTCCCCACACACATTCCTCCATCTCCCCCCCCCCCCCACCAACAAAAAGGCAACCCACCCAGGATATCCACCCAACAAGGCAGATGAAGTTACAATAAGACACTATATCATTGCTGGATAAGGCAAGGAGTAGTTTGATTCACTTCAGTGTTCCTGTGTTTCTCTAGGTTTATGCCTTATGTGACTTGTTAATAGACAGGAAGGTGGTCAAATATTAGCAGTAATCACAGTAGGAGGAGCAAGGAGGCAGAGGGACCCACAAACAAATCTGTTAGCTCCGAGTCTGTGGTCAGTTCTGCCATCTTGCCTTCCTCCGGGAGGCTGACTGCTATTTGCCTAGCTCTTTGGAAATGAATGCAGAGTTTTCATTTTTCTAGTTGTGAGATTGTGTGAACTCATTTCTTCATATTCCCTCATTTTTATAACATAGACACCTTGGTAGTGACTCTGTCGTAATACATTACTACTTAAGTATGTTTCTGATTTTCAAAAGTATTTGACTTACTGTACCTAATAGTGCTCAGTTGAGGTCATCTATCATTCCTTCAAAAATATTTCTAACAGCTTTAGAGTTTTTATGGTTGGTTATTTAATGTAGAGATTAAATTCACCATTTAATCTATTTATCACCATTGATGCCTTCAGGATCTTAATAAGGGATCATATTCCAGAATCATATTCTTTCTGGTTCCACATTTCTTAGTCCTTCATTCATTTAACAGATATGTATTTACTGATGGCTGTGTAGGAATTATTATCCTAAGTTCCATGAAATCATTAGTAGACAGAAAAACATTTTCTGCTTCTGAGACTAAACAAAAGCAACAAATGAAAATTCCTCGTTTTAGTTAAAAGGAGTTAAGGGAAAAATGAAAGAACGGAGTAATGAGGAAAAGGTCTGTGGATGTGTAGGATAAAGGAGATATTGCAGAGATGCTCTGTTGTCTTTATTTGACCTAAAGCTATTTGTATATTTCCTGAACAGCTAGGAGAGCACATAAGAGGGAAAGGGTAATAGAGAAAAGCATTGAGATTCAGAAAGTTTTGAATTAAGTTTTAAAAGACAGATTGTTGACATGGGGGTGGTGAGAGAGCATAGAGACATAGAGAGCAAACTTCTATAATCCACCGAGACCTGAGTGTTATTTAGACTCATAACAGGGGAATAACATGGAAATTATAGTTTCTTAGTGTTTTGATGATCATATTTATTGATCAATTTCTTATAGGTTATGCTCAAATCCTGATCTGAAATCATAGGATAATGTATTTTCATCAGTTAAGATGGAAAGGGAAGAATATGGAATGGTTTGGGGCATAGCATAGTAGAAAAATGCTATTTAATGTTGGCCATGATAAATTAGAGGCATCCACTACTCAACAGAGTGCAGGTATCAAGAAACTACTGTTCTGAGCCGACAGCATGGCTCATGTTCAGTAATGAGCTCTGTGGAGATAGTTTAGCATTACTGTACTAGAGATGGTAAAGGAACCTGATGAACATAAAGAAACAAAGGTTCTGAGTTCTAATCTACAGGAAAGCCCCAACATTAAGGAGCCTGAAACAAGAATACATGTTGCATAGGAGATGTGTTAGTCAACTTTCTATTGCTATAACAAATAATCACCTATTCACCTTTAAGAGGAAAATTCTTATTTAGGCTCATGGTTTTAGAGGTTTTGATCCATGGTGTTTGATTCCACTGCTTTTGGCCTGTGGTGAGGTGGAACATTATAGACGTGTGTGAGAGAGGAAACCTGCACACCTCAAGGCCAGGGCTGCGGGGAAACAATGCCAGTTTTCCCTTCATGAGTATGCTCCCCTTTACCAAGCTCCAGCCCTTAAAATGGTTATTACCTGATGACAGTACTGCAGGCTTATGGACAAGCCTTTAACAGATGGTTTGGGGAAGCCTTTAAGACACAGACCATAAAATGTGGATCAAGATTGTGTTGTTGTTGCTGGCCTCAAGATAAGATGTATGAGCATGAACACAGCCATCAGCTCCACAAAGGAGTGTCATGGGGTGATGGTATCTTACACTGAGCACCGGACTAGGGGAGTAGGAGGGAGGTACGAGTGCTTGAGGAGAAGTGATTGTCTTAAGGAGCTTTGAAATAGAGTTAGTTTTGTAACTCTAGATTAAAATGGACAAATTAAGGAATATTTGGATATAATAAAGAAAAAAATAAAATATAGGGGAAAGATAGTAGGATTTCTGAAATAATGCTATTGATTTGATGGGAAAAAGAGGACTTAGTACTGCCTTTGGGGTTGCATTTAAAAGAAGGTAAATATGTGGTTTAAAGCAGCACAATGCAGGGGAGCACAGGAATATGAGTGCATGGGTAACAGTGGGGTAGGCTTGGTTCTCAGGGATGTTTTTCTGCTGTAATTGAGGAGTCATGACAAGGGAAATCCTCTCATAGGCTAGGCTTTGGGCCTTATTTGTATATTTACTATCACCACACAAATTCTGTGGCACTTTTTAAAGAGGTGGCACTTTAAAGACGTCCCAGTGAAGAACAGAAGAGGCTTAGTGTCTTTCCCAAGATTCAGAAGGTTTTCACGGCCAACTCCCCTTGAGGTGTTTCCCTTGAGGTGACTTCTTCAGGATGAAGGGACTCAAAGCAACAGAAACAGACCTGTGACAAGAGCCCATTGCTTTGGGAATCCTGTGTCAGAAAGAAAATGAAATTGGTAACCAATTTGTTAGTATCAAACTAGCCCAAGTCAAAATGACTAATAAAATCTTTGATTCTTTCACTCTTCGAAGTTTAATGAAAACCACAGCGAGCCATAGATTGGACTCCACATGTGAGTCAGTAACTGTGGACAGATGCAGATAAATTCTCTGAAAGCTGAACGGCTCAGTTGGAACTCTGATGTGAGGTCTCCAGAGAACGATATCACTTGTCCCACTGTGTACTGACAGGCGTGCCAGGTTGTCTGAAGCAAGTAATTAAAAGCCCATCATTGGTATCTACATCCTTTCTTATGGAGAAGAAATGTTTTGTAATTTTATAGAATCTGGGTTTGAAATTTAAAACATTTGAGACTTATGTCACCAGAAAAAAAGAGTATGCTCCAAAATAAATCCTTTGGAGATCCTTCCTACCTCCTCTCTCCAATTTCCCAGACGGCTCTGATCCTCACCGCTGTGAACATGCTTGCTTTACTTTATATCTGCAACCACCCTTGTACATTTGGTTGGTGCTTTAGCCTTTAGTGTTTCTCTTGTGCCTATTGTCCCCTTTCTTCCTCCCTTAAGTGATAAATGCTGAACAAACGGAGAACAAGACTAATTTCAAAAGCACTGATGATCCGCACCACACACACCCACTCCAGGCTCCATAAACTTAAGCTCTAAACTAAAAGAGAAGTAAGGCTCTTTCAGTTTTCATTTTTAATTTAATTCATTTATATAATCTATTTTGATCCTAGTTCCCTTCCCTCCCCAGTGTGTCCCAGATCTCCCTCCCTCCTTACCCATGCAACTTCATATTCTTCATCTCTCAAAGCAAAAACAAAAGAGAAGCAAAAAATGAAAATAGAAACAAGCAAAAGGCCAAGATGACAAAAAAACTGGAAACAAAACAAATATGTGTTGTTTATTTGCAAAACATACTTTTAATAAAAATTAAAATCCTATAAATTTAGAAGTGTAGCAATATTAATTTTGAATTCTGCTTCATTCATCAAGGTTGGACAAATGGAAAGAGTTCTTTGAAAGTAATTTTTAATTTAAGAACTATTTCTTTGTTTACTCTAACCTTACTCACGTAGCTTGTGAGTAATGATAGTGTTGGAGAAATCTAATTACGGGCAATAATTTTCATTAAAGCATGTAGAGTCTTACAAAAATCATATTGAAGCAATAATAATAGGAAATAGCAACAGAAAGGTCTGGAGTCACTGCAACAGTCATTGCAGTTTTCAGGAGCTGAATTCCGACGAATCAACAGTGACCGTAATTGGCTGCACCTCAGCCCTTGAATGAAAGAGGAGTCTCAGTCTTGTGTTGTTTCCTCTAGACAGAACTCTTCAAACAGAAAGGCCCAAAAGGAATTGTCAGGTCTCCTATGCTCAGGACAAAGATGAAGACAGGTTCCTCTCCGTCTCTTACAGATCCGACTTTCTCAAGTCTTCAGGGGACTCTTTTATAAGGCATTCCCAGAGCATGCCCTGCAGGCGTGTCTGCAAAGAAGTACAGGAATAGCAAGCATAGTTTCCCAGTCAGAGCTAAGCGCTCCTCAGCACCTCCCTGACTCAGCATCTTTCCTGGCAAGGTGAGGGTAAAGTCTGCAGACCTCAGGTGCAGATCTAAGCCTTCCTTAAGAAGAACTTATACACTGGGTGACACCCTAATTTACAAGCTGTGCAGAGCCTAAGGCTTCTGAACTGTTCTGCCTGGGGCAGCCATGTGCCAGCCTGTTTTTTTCTCTTGATCTACCCCTTAGTCCCTGCCATCAAAGGCATCCACATTCAACCACACTTTGAAAATATCAGGACATCAGCAAGCATCCCTTCACGTGAACAGACATTTTTCCCCAATGACAAGCTGTCTTTTCTCTCTTCTGTTTCCATAGAACACTAAAGTTGATTATGCGTCTTAAAATAATTGCAAGTCATTTATTTCAGAAATTGACTTCACTGAATGAAAACTATCTATAAATTTCTATTCTGATCTTTTTAAAATGTAATACTGTTTGTTAACTGGATCTGAAAATACCGAGATGAGATTCTTACCTGGCTTTGTTTTCTAGGAAGAAAGATACAAACATGAGAACTTGTAGGATATTTACTGAGATCTCAGGTTGACATTCATTGGAGAGCTTTTAGATTTACTTTTTAATTACAATTTTTCATAGAATATCTTTCGATCATATTCTTTCTCCTCCCCCAACTCTGCCTATCCTCTCTCCATTGGAGAAATCTGATTGTTGCAGGAGGCTGCTTGCTCATTTCCCGGCTGTACGGACTCCTAAAATAACCACATAGAAACTGTATTAATTAAATCAGTGCCTGGCCAATCATTATAGCACATTCCCAACAAACTCGTACATATTAAATTAACCCATTTCTATTATCTTATATTTTACCACAAAGTTCGTGGCCCACTAGCAAGGTTCCAGCTGGCAGTTGGTGTCTATCCCCTCTCCCGGCTACATGGCATCTCCTGATTCCGCCTTCTTTCTCCCAATATTCGGTTTAGTTTTCCCCGCCTAGCTCTGTTCTGCTAAGCTACTGGCTGAAACAACTTCTTTATTCATTAACCAATAAAAACAACACATATACAGAAGGACTTCCTACACAAACCAATTTCTCTTTCGTAGCAAGTACACTGTAAAGAGCCCCTTACCAAGGGAAGAGAATTTGTGGCCGTCTCCCCTTGTCAGTGCAAGCACATTGTCTGGTTGGAACCTGTGCAGGGCCTCTGCATGCTCTCGCTGTCTGTGTGAGCTCTTGTGCCCACATG
This sequence comes from Arvicola amphibius, assembly GCF_903992535.2. NCBI lineage: Eukaryota > Metazoa > Chordata > Mammalia > Rodentia > Cricetidae > Arvicola > Arvicola amphibius. The sequence goes on from NC_052057.2 coordinate 48,630,288, forward strand.
CTGCGGTTCCCCTGGAGTCATCTCTCATTTCTGGCTTCTACATTCTTTTACCTGCCTCTTCTGCATAGATCCCTGATACATGAGTGAAGGGATTTGATAGAGACATCTCATCTTCTGAGGGCTCCAAAGTTTCTCACACTATGCAGTTTGCTCATTTGTGAGTCTCTGTGTTAATTATCACCTGTTGCAGAAAGAAGCTTTTCTGATGAAGGTCCAACAATGATCTGATTCAGGGGTATATTGATATGTCATTGGGAGTCACTTCATTGATATATTTCTTTAGTAGAATAATAGTAGTAGATTTTCTGCTAGGCTTATGATTTATCTATTTCCAGGTTCTTTTCCATTTTATCAGTGCCAAGTATGAGTTTGATCTCATAGAATGGACCTTCAGTATAACCTGAGATTGGTCATTACTTCTGCAATATTTGTGCCAGTGATATACCAATATATCTTGTGGCAGGTCGCTGTAAGTCACAGGGTTTGCACCTGAATCATATTGATGATTACTTTTCTACTTCTTCCAGTAGAGTACAAAGCACCTTCCAGAATCTTGGAGGCTAATGTAGCAGGGGTGAAGCTACTAACACGGCATCAACTCAATTTTTCCATCTTCAATGGCTTACACAATTGACTCTTCAGCAATAGAGCCTTACCGCCAGGTTGTGGAGGGTAACCCATAATCTTGGGAATATAGCCTATGTTGATTGGTAGTGGTAGTTGTGGGGCTTCTATAGGACCCGCTTGACCAGTGACATTACAAGATGGAACTCATTCTTGGCAAAGAAAGGTTTTACTTGTTGCCACAAGATTTCTAGGTAGGGTGTTTCCACCCCAATTATATGGTGATCCCATTTAGATACCCATTATATGTGTGTATATTTTAAGAAGCTTCTACAGTATGATTTGTCCATATGGCTCTTCAGAAAGCCATTAGTGTTAGCTGTACCTCCCCATGTCCTTTACCCTTCTCTCTCATCCCCTTCCCTAATTAATCCTCTGAGTCTGGTTTCCTCTTTAGCTCTCTATTACACTGTATTTTCTTTCATCTCCTTTGAAAGATTGCCCTCCTCCACTCTGGTCCCTTACTAACTAACTGATGTTTGTACTTATTTGGATTGAGACACACATACCTAAAGTTTAAATTTAGTACCCATGCGTTGAAAAGAAAGCAGGGACTGTTTATCTTTTGAGGTCTGAGTTACCTCACTGAGGATGACTGTTTCTAGCTCCACCCATTTATCAACAAATTTCATATTTTATTTTACTTAACTGCTGAATAGTATTCCATTGTGTAAACATATCACATTTCATTAACCATTCATCACTTGGTGGGCATCTGGACGGATTTCAATTCCAGCTCTATGAATAAAGCAGCATTAACTATGGGTGCACAATTGTCTCTGTAACTGGATGTGCTGGAAGTTTTGATAGTCACCAGAGAGCTTCTATTTGTCACCTTCTGCTTTGGGGCAGGGCCTTGGATTCCGTACCTCCATTCTCCCGTGTTTCTCTCTTAGCGGGATCCTCTTGTGACCAAGGTCATGGGTTACCATTTTTGGAGATTCTGAAAATCATCAGAAAATAATTTATTGATAGATAGGAAGTATGATTGTCCCCTTGCAGCATACATTGCTAAAACCTTAGCACATGTGTTGATGTCCATATCAGTATTTCCAAGGAAAGTCAACTTGTTATATATTAAAATATCAAAATCAGATGAGGGTAGAACAGCACTTCCAAAGAAAGGAAAAATAAAAAGTAATGATGCTGATATTTGGTCCTGTGTTCCCTATAATAAAACATTCATTTTAAATCTTTAAATGTGTATGGAGCACAAAATACGTACAGCAGAATAAAATACATCAGGCAGAAACGAAACTGCAATTGTGCCGACCCTGCTGCCTGAGCCCACCGTAGCTGCTGTGCCCAGGTCCACAGCTTTCCATCTGATTGGGAGACCCTCTCCATGCCTGAGCCCACCTTAGCTGCTATGTCCAGGGGTCCACAGCTTTCCATCTGATTGGGAGACCCTCTCCATGCCTGCGGCTGCCCTTGCAAAGCCCAGGGACACCTCGGCTGCTGAAGGCACAGCTGCCACTCTATGGCAAGCTGTGACTTCCAGAGGTGAATTTCCAGCTGTTTCTCTTCAGCTCCCGTTTTACCTGTACAAAGGCCTGGGGTAGACCCACAAAGACACTGAGATAAAAAAGCCTCCACCAGAGACAAGAACTGTCTCTGTCTGGTTGGGGGAGGGGAGCGGAGAAGCACATAGAGAACTAATACCCAGCAGATAAGAGGGTATTAGATAAGGGGAGGGGGGCAAGGGGCCATCACAGGCTCAGAAGAAAGTAGTCCTGGAGTGTGGTGTGTGTTTGAGTGTGTGTGTATCTGCATCCACTAACACATATGTGCGTGAACTCATGTCTGTGATGAGGCCAGAGATAAACCTTAGACCCCTTTATTTTTAGTTTGTCTCTCATAGACCTGTAACTTGCCCCCCTCCTGCTCTCACCCTCAGTTACAGTGATCTGTCTGCCTCTGTGCCTCTTCACCCCCTACCAGCTCATTGATCCTTCTATCTCTGCTACCCCTTCCTCCCTACCAGCTTCAGTGATCCATCTGCCTGTCTCCTGGCCACAGTACAAGGATTACAAGTGCACACCACCACACAGATTTTACAACCTGGTTCTGGGGATCTAACTTAAACTCTCACATTTACAAGACATCCACTTACCACTGAGCTTCCTCCCAGCTCCCATGTATTTTCACACTAAATCACCCAGGACGAGACTGCTCTAAGATGGACAACCTAGTCCTCTCTGTCTGAAAAGGCTGGCAGGTTCTGTGGGACCACTGCACTGAGTAATATCTTATTAAAATATTTTGAACATTCAATAGATTCACAAGTTTGTTTCATTGTGTATGTGTATAGGGATACGTGTAATCAAGTCCCAGTCCCTTCATTGTATTCGTAGGGTCACTTGTAAGTGAGTTCCCTTCCCTTTTGTCAGATATGTTTCTCCCCTTTAGTGATCTCTTTTACCAGACTGTAACAGGATTGTCTAGCCTTTCTGAAGAGCAGATCTGATGAGCAATTGAAACAATAACTTTGTAATGTCTGGGAATAAAAGATTCCACAGCAAACAGCTCGCAGAAACTCAACTAAACCCACTTTGCTTATAGGCAGACTCTTTCTAGTGCTCTGTTCTGAGCGATTGAGAGTGTACAAATACGCCTTTTTATGTTCCCCTCTTGTGGGCTGTTTTCTAGTTTCCTTGCTTGTACATACATTCACTCGCACCTAAATGCACATATGTAAAAATTAGAATCCCATATCCCCACATAAAAAGGATGGGAAATGTTGCCCTTCTGATCCTGGATGACCTCATTCAATGTAATATTTTCCAGTTCCATCCATTTCCTGCAAATTTCGTTTGTTACAGCTGAATAAATTTCCATTGTTTATACACACCAAATTTTCATTATCCATTCAACTGTTGATGGATACATAGACTTATTTCATTTCTTTGCTGTTTTGAACACAACAACAATATGTATGGACTCCTGCAATCCATCCTCCATAAAGAATCCGGTGTGAGCTTTATTTAAAACTATAAAATCAATCATAATTTTCTTGCTTGAATTCCTTTGAGGTTCCAGGCTGCTTTTAAAATAACTGATATACTTCTCACTAGGTCTCTAAGACCTGGCAGGGTGACTCCTGCATACCTTTGCAGTCTGTTCCCATCTACTTCCCCTTCCAGCTACATTTTTACCTTGCTTATCTTCTTTATTTTTTATTTTTCCATAATTAATTTTATTTTTTTTATATTTTATATACCAATCCAATTCCACTTCCCTCCTCTCCTCCTGCTCCCCCCTTTCTGTAACCCAATCCCCATCTACTCTTCAGAGAGGGTAAGGCCTCCCCTGGGAGGTCTGAGTCTGTCCCATCACCTCTTTGGGGCAGGACCAAGGTGAGCAACCCCCCCCCCACCACCATATCTAGGTTGAGCAAGGTATCTCTCCATAGAGAATATGCTCCACAAAGTCAGTTCATGATTAGAGTTACTTCCTGGTCCCACTGCCTGTAGCCCCATATACTTCCCAAGCCACACCGTCGTCATCTCTACTCAGGGGTCCTAATTCGGCCCTATGCAGGTTCTCCATTTGTCAGTCCGGAGTCAGTGATCTCCCACTAGTTTGGGTCAGCTGTTTACGTGGGTTTCTCTATCATGGTCTTTGCCCCTTTGTTAGTATTATTGCTCCTCCCTCATTTTGTTTGTACTCGGAGCTCTGTCCAGTGGTTAGTTGTGGATCTTGGCTTCTGCTTCAATCTGTTTCTAGTTTCTCTGGGGTTATGAACTGTAGGCTGGTTATCCTTTTCTTTATATCTGGTATCTACTTATGAGTGAGTACATACTATATTTCTCTTTCTTAATCTAGGTTACCTCACTCAGGATGGCTTTTCCTAGTTCCATCCATTTACTTGCAAATTTTAAAATGTCATTGTTTTTTACTGCTAACTGGTACTCTGTTGTGTAAATGTACCACATTTTCTTTATCCATTCTTCAGTTGAGGGGCATCTAGGTTGTTTCCAGGTTCTAGCTATCATGAATAATGCTACTATGAGAATAGTTGAGCAAACATCCTTACCCAATCTTCCTCCTACCGTGGTTTTTTGCACATATTTTTCACTAAAGTGCACATTTACCTTTTCCAGGCTTCCTGAGACTTGTCAAGCTTTCTGCCTTGTCGAAGCAGCTTTTACTGCTTATTAACCTTGCTCTCTTGGTCCATATTTCTTTTATATCCCCTTTCTTTGCTACATTTTATTTTCTATATGCAATTACCTTACATATTTATTCTGTTTACTTCAGAACTTTCCTTTTGTTCATTGTTAGACACCCAGCACTCAGAAGGGATTCATTCAATTCACTACATTGAAAAAAAACACTGTACTTTATTGGAAAGAACCTTAAATTTCTGGCATCAGAATTTATTTGTGCAATCCTATGCCTGCTCTTATTCCTCACCAGATACAGTGGGTCTTAGTACTTTGTACTTTGCAATCCCTGTTTCTTTTATGGTACAGTGCCTCCCAAACGAAGATTTCAAATCCAACACCAGGGTCCTTAACTAAGAAGTAACAATGCTCAATGGCTTAGTGTCTGACAAATAGAACCTGGTCTCCATTGTGGGGGCCCTTGGGGCCTAGTGACTGCCAACAGCAAAGGCTCTTGGCTCTCTGCCTGTGTAAGAGAGCCAGCCTACTGCCACTACTCCGAATTTATATTTTAATACAGGATACCAAAAATACATTTATTTAGTAGGTGCAGCCTTTCTGCTATTCGTGTACTTGGCTAGACATTTTACTTTCTCTTCTGACCCACTATTTTAATTCTCTTTCATCTCACCCAATCTGAATGCTCTCTCCTGAAAAATATACCTTTGCTCCTAATCACTTCTTCTCTTTCTCCTTATTCTGCCATCTAATTCTGCGACAGGGCTTGCTGCCATTTCAACAAGCCATTTTAGTTTAGTTTAGGCAGAGCCTGATGCTGTTTTAGATGATCCAAGAAGAGCTCAACTCAACACATCAAAGGGACTTTCCTTTTATAACACATATTGAATTTTAGTGTGTGCATGCATGCATGTGTGTATGTTTGTGCATGCACATGACTGTGTGTCTATGTGTGTGCATGCATGTGTGAGTATGTGTGTTTGTGAATGTGTGCATGCATGTTCATGCATGAGTTTGTGTGCATGTACATGAGTGTGCATGTGTGTACATGAGTGTGCATGTGTGTACATGAGTGTGCATGTGTTAGTGTGTGTGCATGTATGTGAGTGTGTGTGTGTGTGTGTGTGTGTAGGTGTGTGCGGGTGCACATGGTACAGCCAGCTTGTAGATGCCAGAGGACCATGAGGAGAGTTGGTTCTGTCTTTCCACTATTGGTTTCACTAGGATCCGGTTCTGGTCTTAGCTTGGTGACAAGTGCTTCATTCTGCCGAGCCATCTTGGTGTCTCAGAAGGGCTTTCTGTCCAGCGTTATATAGCTTAGCTGATGACTTGTGGTGGATGGCATTCTGTAAAACGGCCTTCTATTGGTCCATTCACCATTAGCTTGTAGATGGCACCAGTGTGTGCTATTGTCTTATCAGTACATAATTATTATCAAGTTTTCCTAGAAAAGTCAGATTTCACTCCAGAAATAGAAGATTTTACTGTAAGAAGAGCACTCTAGGCAGGGATCAGAGACTATCAGTCATTCAGGACATGCTAAGTAGTGGTCAGCTTAGATTCCAGAGAAAAAGTGGAGATGCCAGTGAGGTTTGCATTTTTTTTAATGTTTACAACTGAGTTCTGGGCACCTGTGGCTGGAGAGGCATGAGAGGACAGTGCCGACCTCGGGAGCTCTCAGTAAGGAGTCACGGCAGACTCCCGTGTGACGGACTGGAGGCATGTCTGGGAGCGTTTGCCGAGCTGTCAGAGAGCGCGGCATTGCATGCCTCGGAGGCTGGTTTCATGGGCCGGGTATCTGTGCAATCATGTGGCTCCCCACTGTGAAATAGCCAGTCACTTAAACAGTCCACAGGCACCATCTCAAAGTCCATAATAGATTTGAACAAGGGATCCTTTGTTTTTATTTTTGCACTGGCTGCTACCAATTATGCAGCCTTTTCCGTTTCCTGTTTTGAACGGTGGCATTCCTTTCATTGTTCCCTTTAGAGGAGACAGAAATTGTAGGAATAGAAGCACAGGAGATTATGCAGTTGTAGTTGGAAGTTTTAATATTATCATCTTACAGGCACAGAGTGTTCAGCCTTCTCTGAGGAGTATGCTAGCATCCTCAGGTATGCGGCCAAGGGAGATGCTGCAGCAACTTGGGAGAGGCAAAAAGTTTGCTGTAATATTTTGCCAATTTTAATTTCTTTCTTCATGTTTGAGCAGTTATTGAGTGTCTATTTCTAAACACAGGATACACACAGCAAGGGGCGGTAACTGACTGTATGGGAGAATTCATCAAGATTTTATGAAAATAGCAGCCATACTCCAGGCATTGTTCTATAGGCTCTATATGAGATCACTTCATTCTCGCAAGGAATCTGTAAGAATTATGATTAGTACCTGCTCTTCACTGTGTAGACATGCAAAGCACAGATAACCCAGCAGCTGGAAAACAGAGTCGCCAGGGCTCAAAGCCAGGCAGTTTAGCTTTATTGACTGCCCTTAGCCACTAAGTGAAACAAATGTTAGCAGTGCTGAGAAGGAAAGTAAGTAAGGTTTATATGTGATAGGGATGCTGCCCCAGGGATGGAGTGCCAGCTGTGCCTGGGATGGGAGCTGATGAGAAAAGCCGTTGTCACAGTTTTCATGCTGGCAATGCTCTATGAAAGAAGAGAAAGATGTCCATGCACTAAGAGACCTTCGCACGGGGCAAAGCAGAGGGCTATGCTAGTTTGAGAACAGCAAGTGATCAGAGAGGGGTTGAGATAGAACCCGGCAGGCCTAACAAGCATCAAGCATCTGGCCTTTTGTTTTATATATACATGGAGTACTTCATGTGATAAAAAGGGTCTCTGCCAAGGTTTTGGAGGATAAAATGTGTACTTTAATATGTTCCCTCTAGTAACAGTATAAATGGTGGATAACCAATGAAGAGACTCATTAGAATTTACTAGAAAAGTGTGTTAGTTACAATGACTCTTGGGAAATGGGTTACTCTAAATACATAGTAGTTTCATCAGAGGGCAGAGGAGAGAAGTGAGGTTTGAGTCTCATACAGGGCACTAACTCCAGGGGAGATGAAAAACTTGGAAAAGGTTCGCTGAGTACTGGCAGTTTGATAGAGTTCAGGGAATGACTGTTGTTGGAGCCAGTTGAGGGAGCATGTAACCTAGCAAGAGTCTAGCATGTTCTGGTGCCTGTCCTGCTGACTGATCTATGATATACCAAGGCTTCATTTGAACAAGAAAAGAAGTTGGAAAAGACACATAGGTTTATAACATACAGTGCAGAGTGAGTTAGTGTCGGGGGGGAGGAGGAGAAAGAGGAGAGGAGAAGAGGTGTGAATGGGACAGAAGAGGAGGAAAAGAAAAGAGGAGATGAGAGGAGAGGAAAGGGAAGGGAAGGGAAGGGAAGGGAAGGGAAGGGAAGGGAAGGGAAGGGAAGGGAAGGGAAGGGAAGGGAAGGGAAGAAGTGGTGAGGGGGGGAAAGGCACTTGGGGTTGATATCCAGGAGACAAGGGTGAAGGGTGGGGAGTGGGAGATGAGCAGGAAGAGGAAGAAGAATCCTGCTGTGGTAGCATTACCACTACAACAACTGTGTTAAAATGTGGAGCAAGGAAAGACTTCAGAAGGAAAACAGAAAGACAAAATTGAACAATAATCAAATGTCATTTTTCCTGTATTGGTAATAATGCAGTTTTCAGCAAATAGAAAGTGAGTGTGTGTGCTTGTGCATGCATGCGTGTGTGTGTGTGTGTGTGTGTGTGTGTAGGTAGAGTTTATTTTCTCATCTTTGGAACCTAGATCTTGGGATAGACACAAAGTGTGTTGAATAAAGCAGAAACATGTCAGGGAAGGTTATGAGAAGACAAAGCTGTCATCACTATGGCCTACCTTCACTTGGACAGGTTTGCAAAGAGAAAGGTATGCAGATTCAGCAAACCACCAATGGTCACATTGAAAGACACGAAGATCAAATAGTGACATGTAAGTGTAAATACCTAGACAAAAGAAAATTATTTTTCCAGAACAAGAGCAACTCATAGAAAATATATATAGTAAATTTAACATACATCTTATGAAAACATTGAGGGTGTTGGTGGGATTTTTGTTGGGTACTAAGCTACAATTTAGGCTTTCACAGAAGAGTGGGATCCAAGCATTATATAGCTTCATAACAATTCCAGAACTCAAAAGATAAATCATGGAATGATATTTGGATCAATTATGAAGGAAAGAAGACTTGCAACAAGAGACAATTGAGAAATTCAGTCCATCAAATACTGGCTCTGAAGCTCAAAAATCTTGAAGTTAGTACATTCAACTGGTTAGATGATAGGAAACACGGAATTGTGATGTAGCAGAGGATGTGTTCAAATAGCAAATGCTGTAGAATATCAAGAAGAGGGTGTCAGTGCAGCTCAGTATGAACTGATAGTCTTTTGAAAGAAGACATGGAAGAACTATAGTCCAGCAGAAGTTGGCAAGAAATGTGAAGGTTAGAGACTGTAGTGCAGGAAAGGAGAGTGGGCAGGAACTAATGGTCATCCATGGTTGACACAAATGTTACCAAGAGTGGAAACAAATATATGATGGATGAGAGGTAGTTTACAGAAGTCACAGGTCTGGAGAGTGGAGTGGCTGGATAGTGGGAGGATGTGAGCAAGAAGCACTGGCCACATTGATAGCAGGATGGGACCAGAATGGCTGGGAAGAAATCATGCATGTAGTTGACTGAATTTCTCAGTATCTGCCAGGAGCTGATGAGTTTATACAATTTTTTTTAGCAAAATTGATTATGCAGATGAATTTGCCAGCATAATATGATGATACAAGGGAAAGTACTTATTCTTTTATCATATATTTGAATAAAATATTAATCTTCGCAATGCAAAAGATGCTGAGAGAAATCCTGTGTTTATTTCTACCAAGAAGGGGATGAATAGATGCTGTGGCTTCTGCATGATTCTCCTCTTTGGTGATCACTGCAGAGCTGTGCAGCTCTAGATTGTTTAAGAATAAATGAACAGCTGCATAACACTACTTTCTACAAAGGCCACTGTCTGCCTCAAGCTAAAGTGAGCATGATTCTCAGAGACAAGCCAAGACTGAGGAACGTGTGCAGAGCCAATTGCACTACTCAGTCTGTTTCTCCAGCTATTTAACTGTTCTCATCAGTGCCGTTTCTTTATGTGGAAGTAGAATGGACCCCACGAACCCGAAAACAATCACAATGTAAGTTTTGCTGAAAAAGTTCAAGTGGGACTTGGAAAACTCCTTGAGATGGAGATCATAGAGTCCACATATCTGTGGGAGAAACATGATAAATAGAGAATGTGGTGCATGAAATAGAACCTTATCACAAGCACTGGCGGGACCATCTGGGAAAGCCAGAAGACAACAGGAGGCTCAGTTCAACTCTGGCTTTTAAGAGGAGGGAGAAGAAAAGACCTAATAGTAAAAGGGAGGGGTGGGGTGAGAGCTTGAAATCACTCTGTGGTTGTAGGAAAACAAATTTAAGTATGCATGACTTAGGTGGCCCTGTCGATGCCACAGGAATGTTCGTTTAATTGGTTGATTTGGCACAATGTAGTCTTACAGGGTGGTTACAACATTCTTGGATGCAGAATTATTGAGAATTATCCTTGAAGCACCAATGGTGAAAAGATGTCATCAAGTTTTATGAATATGATTCAACTGGGATAATTATCTATTGCTTCATTTTTGAAAAATAAATAAAAAAAGACCAAAGTTACTAACTGACCCAATTAGTAAACATGACAAGTTACCACATTTCCTGCCCAGTAACAGATGCAGGCCTTAGGGAAGCTGCACACTGCCTTCCAGATCGTTGAACAATTGACTTCTTCAGTGCACTAATTATGCTGAAAGAGTTAATAGAGCTTCTAAATGCGTTTCCTACCCCAGGGAGTGGGAGTCCCAGAGAACCTCAGCTGAATGGAGAAGCATGATCTGATTGTCCTGGGAAGCCCACACAGCAGCTTCCTGTTTCTTCAAGTCGCCTCCGCCGTCTATGCTCTATGTCATATATTGTGTGATGAGCTGTCCATATGATGGCCTCCATGTACACACTGTGAGAGTGAACCTTAGTGAAAGTTAAGTAAGTCATTCTTGTTTGCCTGTCCTAAAAACGCTTCAATGCAGTTTAATAATACTAGGGATTCTAAGGACACTGGGGTCCACCGACTGTGTTCTCAAAGTCTGAAACTAGTGGGAAAGTAAGCTGGGATTATACTAATCATACGCCTGGGAGCCTGTGTGATGTTTTACAAAAGTATAAATATTAAGAACAGATTCTTACTGAGTTCTAAAGAAGGAGAGGTGATACCTAACTGAGAATTCATTTTTGAATGAGATTAGAGAGACGTACAGAAATGACAGCACTTCAAGCGACCCTTAATACAACCGACTTAGTGATTATTTTATTAGTGTGTGTGTGTGTGTATGTGTGTGTGTGTGTGTGTGCGCGCGCGCACACATGTGTGTACATACCTGCGTACATATGTGTGACATATTCATGGGTATTATGAAATATTATTGAGTAAGTTACATCCTTCCACCTCAGGTCATCAGACTTGTGCAAGTGTTTTAGACACTGAGACATCTCACCTGTCCAGTCATGCAGACTTGGCAGATGGTCTGGGAGAAGTGAGATGGATACTGGCAGAAAAGAAAGATGGGGAAGCTTATGGAAGTGTGTAGGTGGGGGTGAGCACGGTGTCTGGCTCCCCTGTGCCTCCTGTCAGTTTGGGGAACATGCAGGAGTATCAGGAAGGTCCCAGCATCTGGTGGGGACTTTGAATGCTTGCCTTGAAATAATAGGCAAAGGAGGGCTGCCAGGTATTTGTGAGTAAGAGAGTGGCACAATTAAAAAGGGTTTTAGCAAGATTAATCCAGCAATCATATTGAGTTAGACTGGCATTGTAAGGGATGGGATTAGATGGGCTAAGAGACAAAGCTTCTGCAGTTGTCACCTGACACAAGCTGATTGCTCATTTTAAAAGCTTTACACATATTAATTTTTCTTCTAGTCCTATTGGCTGCTCAAAAGGCACAAAGAGACTGACAATAAGACCATTATTAACTTCTTAAATTTTGTAAAGAAAAAAAGAATGGTTGTTATACTTGAGGAGCCAATGCATTGATACAGAGATCGTCCCTTTGAGAGGAAGGGCTTTTGTTTCCTGCTGACAGGATACAGGAAGATCTGTGGGTGTCAGGTTCCCTTATCTGACTCTGTTGGGTGTTGCTGATTGGCTTTGATCAAGTCGATTTACCTATCTAGACCTTGACTTTCATTTGTGCCAAAGGATAACTCAGGCCATGTGAACACCAGGCTACATCCAGATTTGCTTTGCATGTTGTCTGAGGAATAAAGAAACTGCAGTGGTTAACGGGATTAGTGTCTGTCTCTATTTCTGCTGCCTGGTCCACTGAACTGCCAAGAATTCTAAGGAGGATGCGTTTAAAGTCTACACAGTACATGTAGAGATGTAATGTAGCAGAGTTGGTTTCATTGCTTTGCACAGTTTAACTACATTCCTAGATAGTTTCTTGTAATGCTTCTATTGCTGTTTTCTGTTTTATAAAACAGTAAAACTTTTGCAGATGCCTGCTTCCATACCCTATAATGAAGAAGGAGACATTTTCTAATTTATACTGGCATGACTTTGAATACCTATTAAATAAATTAGACATGGCATAATATTGGTACTTCTTTGTCTGATCTGTCAGATAAAAAAACTAGTTGGCTATACTGTGAAGAGTTTTAAAAACATGAATGCAAGATGGTTACAACATGTGATAAGGATGGAAGAGCTCTTTTAATTAGCAAACTTGACTCTAATAAAATGTAGAGTGCATTAGGAATCAAGGTTAGTATTTACTATACTGATTTATAGCTTATACTTATCTTTCTGACTCTTATTTCTTCTTTTGAAATAGGAAGATGATGTGGTTGATTACCCACTTTTATATTTTATTCATGCTATTTCCATCTCTACTGGTCCTGAGGGCTCCAGATAGTCTATAAATGTCTGTGAGAAGTGCGCATCAGCTTGAATATCACCCAACTGCGAGACATTCTGCCCTCCCTGCTAGTCCAAGATATGCAGAACGACCTGCCCCACATTCTTGACTCTGCCCTTTCCAGTTCTGTGGGGAGAACCCACTGTTTCTGCTGTACTCTACCTTGCTTAAGTGGTTGTCCTCATGAACACGAAGGGAGCAGGACAACCTGCATCCCATTTCTTGCATTTTGCAGGCAAAGGGAGCTGAGGAACTAGAGTGCAGCTACACAGGACATGGTTGGTTTGCCATGACTCCAGGGACATTCTCCACTCAGGCCTTTTATGGTTCAGCAGATGTGCCCTGTTTTCTGGTATGCATATAAAAAGTTTGAGTTTCTCTGTCTACCCACACTGCCTATTATGGGTGAGAAAATCCACCTTCGTTCACTCAGTGTGAGAACAAATGGGGGAAGAACGCTGTAAATCGATAGAATCACTTTCAGTTACTGCATACAGAGGAAGACTCTACCTCGCCTTTTGGGTTTTGAGAAGGCAGGAAAGCATGTTTGTTTCAGACTGCAAGTTGTTTCACTGCTTGGAAACATTTGATGTGGATTAGCTCATTTTTGTGGGGGTAACTGATACTGCAAAATGAAGTAAGAACTAAAGAAGCAAAGTCACTAAAGACCCGTCACTCCGCTTGGACCTATTTACCAGAATCTGCCTTGAAAACTTAGAATGTTTAATGCAATTAAATCATTTTCAAGAGCCTATCAATGTAAATCAACTGGCTTTTTTTAAATCTTTTTTTTTTCAGGTTTGAAGAATTCAGGACAAAATTGAAATAAACTTACCATTAGGTCTTTCACTTTATTATAATATGAAGGTGCTAGAAATATCTTTGAAATTTAGTATGATTGATTTTTCTTCTCACTAGAGAAATGGCTTTGCTAACTCAATTTCTGTTACAAATTCATAATGCATTCAACTGTGCAGTGCCACCTCTGTTTATAACATGTAGACCGCTGCTACCCAATAGCAATCTTTGTAGTCCCAGGATTGTTTTGTGTCAACTACAACAAATATGGCAACCTATAACTAAGCTGACTTTTTCTGGCTAAGCTACCAACAATTAATTTTTATTACTATAAGCTAGGATGAAAATCAAAATACTTCCCTAAAATGAAATGCTACCATTTAGGAAAACACAGCCAGAAATTAATATTCATGGGACCAGGAAGAAAAAGACAAAAACAATGAAGGATTTTCAAATGTAAATACAAACCCAGTTTTTCATTCTGATATATATTTATATTTCATTTAGAATACAGTGCCTATAAGCACTTGTCCAGTCAGAACACGCCAAGCATGGTTTATTCTATATTTGGCCATTTGTAGAATAGACCGATATGACATTTATTTCTTCTAGATATGTATAGTAGAGTGGGCCACATGACTGATCGATTTCACTGATAGTCAGACTGGGGGCTGTGAGTGTGGGGGCCATGCCATGCATATGGAGATCAGAGGGCAGGTCCAGGTGTTGGCCTGCATCTTCCAATTCCTTTGAGACAGGTCTCTTGTTGAAGCAGGCTTCCAGCTCTCAAACTTTCTGGGGTACACCTGTCTCTGCCTCCCATCTGTCTGCAGCTTTGGGGTGATAGATGCACCGATGTCTGGCTTTATGTGGCTTCTGGGTACCCCAGCTCAGGCTCTCACACCTGGGAGACAGGCGCTTTGCCGACTGAGCCATTTGCTCATTCCTGTGAGCTGTTCTCTGTGCTTACAGCCTTGTTCCAGCTCTGGTGCGCTGAGATTTTAAGTTGGGCATTGTAACGGCTCACTTTTCATGTGATTTCCTGGGCCTGTGCCCATGAGACATACCCTGACGTTGGTTTTGTAAACTATTGTCAATATATGCCACACAGAGGGAAAGGTGGGGTTCTCTTAGGATCATTCCAAAGTCACAAATGTCTTCATAAGGCTACTTCACAGGAAACAAATGTCTTCATAAGGCTACTCATGCATAAAACAATGTTTTTTATTTTTTGTTTTATTTTGATCTGCTGTGAACTGTTTGCTCATAGTTTATTTGGTTTTGGTCTTTGCTGATGTATGGTTGATAAATAAACTTTCACTATATTAAAATACATTTTTAAAGATATGAGGTTGGGGGACTTACTCTATAGTTCTTAAACCTACTATGTAGCTTGACCGGGCCTATAACTCATAGCACTCCTCCTGTTCCAGCCACTTGAATAGTGGGATTAGAGGAAGAGCCAGCCCACCTGGCTGTGTTGTGACGTTGTGATGTCTACTATGCGTTGAGAAGTGACTACCACAATAAAGCAGGTCAATATCCATCACCTCATTTAGTTACCTTTGTGTTTACATGGGGGAGAGAAAATGAGTTTTCTCTCATTTAGTGCTACTGTCTCATCAAGGTTCAAGTACACAGGACAGTATTAGCTGAAGTACACAGGACGGTGTTAACTGATGGACAGGACGGTGTTAACTGACAGACACAGGACAGTGTGAACTGACGGACACAGGACGGTGTTGACTGACAGACACAGGACTGTATTAACTGATGGACACAGGACAGTGTTGACTGACAGACACAGGACTGTATTAACTGATGGACACAGGACGGTGTTGACTGATGGACAGGACGGTGTTCACGGTATTCATCTGCTCCCACTGAAAATAGATAAGCTTTGACCAGTGTGGATCAGTTTTTCTCATCTCCCAGCCCCTGGCAACTATATTCCACTCACTGCTTCTGGGAGACTGACTTCTAAAACTCTCACATAGAAGTGAAGTCAGGTAGCATTTGTATTTCTGGGCTTGCCTTTTTTTTGTCTCTCAAAAACCACACATTTTCTGTATTCATCCAAGTAGCTGTCGTTGACAGGGTTTCCTACTTTTAAATTCTTTGTAATTTCCCTCTCCTTTTTCCGCCTCCATTTTCCCCTCCTTACCCCTCCCTCCCTCTGTCCTTCTTTCTCTGTCTTTCCTTTATTCAATCATCCATTAACGGGCAATGTGACTGATTCCTGCCTCGGTCGCAGGTAGGTGATGAAGAGGCTAGAATAGCTAGCTCTTTGCTTGGGTGGCTTCATTTACTCATTTACTCAGCATGTGCGCGGACACATATGGAAATGCTGGATCATATGGTACTTCTATTTTTAAGTTTCTGAAGAAGAATCTGCCATGGTTTTTGAGTTGAACATATTTTATGGCAACATTTGCAATTCTTTTCTTTTGGTTTTTGAAGATAGCAAGACGGTTTCTTGTTTCTCTGTGTAACTTTGGAACCTGTCCTGGAACTAACTCACTCTGTAGACCAGGCTGGCCTTGAACTCAAAGAGATCCATCTACCTCTGTCTTTCAAGCACTGGGATTAAAGGCATGCATCACCATTGCCCCGCAAAATTTGCAGTTATCTATCATATTCCCTTAGAGTACATTTTTTTTTTCCATTTTTATCCAGGTACTATGGTTTGTTCTGCTTTGCTTTTTGCCATTGTCCGTTTATAGTGGAAATTTCCCTTTGAGGTCACACAATGAAATGTCTTACACTTGAGGACTGTATTTATTATTTAATTCTCAACTTTTTCAATAGGATTTTTAGCTTTTTCTAATCTTTAGGATTCCTGCGAATCATTTTGCACACTGCACCCTCTAGCAATCAACTTTTATGCTCTTCAGGCAGCTGACTGCATATCTCATACAGATGAGGATTTTACATTCATTCATAGCTTTGCAGAAAGGGAAGTCTTCCTTAAGTACACAGCATCATTTGAACTCTTCTGCTGTCTTCTCGGATGCCCCTCTGAGTGGCCATCTTACCTTACCCCACTGTGCTCCCAGTAGATTTGCCCCTTCTGTGGGGTGGGAGTTTGCTTCTCTTCCTGGCAGGGCTGCTTCGCTCTGTTGTCATTTTCATAGCCAACAATTAAGCTCAGAAAAGAAAATGGTCCGAACTAAGTTGGGCAGGGCTAGCCCCCACCAGGAAGCCCGGAGGTCACAGGAAAGGGTTCAGATTCTTTACTTCCAGGATGACCTTGATCTCTCGGGCTCTCCTTGGTAGAGGTTGTTTTCTGTTCTTGTTCAGAGGCGTGAAAATGTCATTTGACATTAACCTTAGGGTGAGATCACTTAGCTGGAATTGGAAGAGTGGCCACAGAACTTGTCTTATTCTTTGTTAGTGATGTTTTTGTGCTTATAGTGCATGTCAAAAGGCTTCAACTTTTACCTTTAACCATAGCTGTCAAATATCTGAGTATGCAGAGCGATGTGTACTGACCTTGTTATTGGCTAAACATGAAGATTTTCATGTAAATTTGCATGGAAATATGAGTTGGAGGATACGAAAAAGAAGTGATAGATATATGTATATGTATTTATGTATGTAGGTAAGTGACTGCGTGTGTGTTTGTGTGTAATGCAAAGCTGCTAGTTAACATAACAAAACTAGGAAGAATTTGGAGATGCTTCAAGTTGTATCCTTAATTTCTTTTTATGCTGAAACTTATTTGTAGTCTCTTGTAACTTTGAAATTTTATGCTAAGAAGCTGAATGCAATATTTTAATTGCTTATCTCAATGAGGCCAAAGAACTTTTTACATTCTACAAATGCCTATTTACTATGTAAATAATTTTAAGATACTTTTAATTAATTGTTTTACTTTTCAGTTTTCTTACAGCACCTTTCTTATAGCACCTTTGAGTTTAAACACAGTGCTGAAAGGACACCTGAGTTTTACAATATTCTGCTGATTTCTTTATTGATGAAGCATCTAGGCTGAAGGCTCTCATATTCTTGTGCATGCTGCATGTCCTTATATTTACCTGGAGACTTTTAGTTACTGCTCAAAATAAAAAAAAATTATTTATATTTTGAGAAAACACTTTTAATAAAATATTATAAAATTCCCAATGAATCTATCTAGCCATCTAGCTTTCTAGAGACAGTCATGAGTCTCTCATTGGCTTTGAACTCATGAAGTAGCCTAAGCTTGCTTTGCTATCCATAATTGAGCCCTGTAGATTCAACTGTCTCCCAGAAGTGGGATGGCAAATGCATGCCACCATGCCTATATTTTTTTTTATTTTTATTTTTTGTTTTTTTTTCCAGTTTATTTATTTTTTATTAAAAGTTGCCATCTCCTCCCCTCCTCCTCCCCCTTCCCTCCCCTCCCCTCCACCCACACCCCCACTCCCTCCCTCTTGAGGCCAAACAGCCATCAGGGTTCTCTACACTATGTTGAGTCCAAGGTCCTCCCAACTCCCCCCAGGTCCAGGAAGGTGAGCAACCAAACTGACAAGGCTCACACAGAGCCCGTCCATGTCGTAGAGACCAAGCCCATCGCCACTGTCCTTGGCTCCTCTGTCAGCCTCCACCATCAGCCACCCTCAGAGAGTCCGATTTGGTGGCATGTTCCATCAGTCCCATTCCAAGTGGACTTGGTGGTCTCCCATTGGTTCTGTCCTGCCGTCTCAGTGGGTGAACGCATCCCTCATGGTTCTGACTTTCTTTCTCATGATCTCTCTCCATCCGCTCCTCATCAGAACTTTGGGAGCTCAGTCCGGTGCTCCAATGTGGGCCTATATTTTAATGTGTGACCTCAGCAAATCAACCCATCAGGCTTGAAATCCAAGATCCTTACAGACTGAGCCATCTCCCTCCCCAGCCTTGAGTATTTATCAATAAAATAATGAATGCTAATTCCTATACTACCTGACTGAACCAGTTACAGTAAATCTGCTGTAGGAGCCTAATGAACACAAAAAACAAACGACATTTCAAAACAGTCTAAACATAACCTAGGAGTGAGAAACAGAACAAGAATCTGAAAGCTTGCTTCCAAGATGAGAACGTGGTATATTCCTCTGTGGCTCCTTGGAAATCACTGATGTTCCAGTGTTCTTCCAGGTGAGTCTAACTGGCCTTTTAAAATTACACCCCACCCCCAATAACTCATTTTTAACATCATCCCTATTTAATGTTACTGTCCTTGCCAATGTTCGCAGTAAGGCAAGCCCTATTACTCTGGCTATTGTCTCTGCCAGGGTATTTTTTCCAGGTACTAGCATTCTCTCCCAGTCACACCCTTCACAATTGAACATGGAAGTCTATTTGTTTTACTTACTCCACATGCATTTTCCCTTCAGTGGCACAAATATCTTCAGTTTTCTGACCTTATCAGCATTGAGTACAAATATTAGGAACCTAGTGGGACTGGGTGGTGCTTTGGGAAGAGCTGAAATTTTAGAATTGGGGACTAAAGGTTATGGAGCACGCAGAAGCAGGGCATAGTGCAAGCTGGAAAGGATGCATTTAAAGATTGCACATGTCTGTCTGTGTGTGTGTGTGTGTGTGTACGCGCGTGAGTGCACACCCGAAGAGGCTGGAAGAGGGCATCAGATCCCTTGGAGCTGGAGTTACAGGTAGCCATGATCCACCCAGTATGGGCACTAGGAACTGCACTTTAGAAGAGCAGCCTCCAGCCTCAGGGATTTCTTCGTTGTTATTCTGAGCTGTTGTAGAGAGTTTTAGATCCAAATAATGGAGAGAAGAGTGTATAGAGAAGGCGTTTATGTTAAACTTTCTGGTTTAAATCACTTCCATTATCAATTACGTATTATTGTTCCTCAAACATGGAGAATTTTGAGAGGCAGGCAGAGGGCGGTTCTCACCATGTGTGGCATACAATGGGGACATTATTTATCTTTCTTGTTTTGGGGGGAAACTGTTTACACTTCTCTGTGCCCTTTTTAAAATGTATAGTCAATTTTACAATCTTTAGGACTCAACATTTCTTTCCCTTATTCTTTCACTTAATTTTAACTTTCCCTTTACACTGTAACATTTCTCAGTGTGTATTAGTGTGTGTGTGTGTGTGTGTGTGTGTGTGTGTGTGTTTTATTGGAGAGGAAAGAAAGACAGCATATGTGAATTTGTTTACACATGAAAGAAAGGAATGAAGGAAGGAGGGAAGGAGGGGAAGAAGAAATAAGGGAGGGAAGAGGGAGGAGCAAGGAAGGAAGGAAGGAAGGAAGGAAAGAAGGAAGAAAAAGTCTGGTTACTCAGATCAACATTTGTACTTCTTTCTTTGTACTTTGTAAATGCAGGATTTTTTTCTTCAGTTATTTTTAAGTATAACATTCTTTGACACCTCAGTAAGTTTAGATATTCATGATGATATATAGTCATTATTATAAAAACATAATTTATTTGAGTGATATATGATTTTTCTGAATTTATGTATTTGTTGCCTTGAAGTTATTTTGCAAAATAGATTAACCATAGGTTGAAATGAATTTCAATCCCATGTATTTCTGATTCTGATTTTTCTTGTATTATTTATAACAACTACAATTGTGGCATAAAGAGTACAGAAAATATTTCTTATAATTTATAGTTTCAAGTGTACTTCATTTCATTCATAATGATGTTTTTTAAATTTTTATCCTTCCTCACACTGCCAAAATTTGATCTCGAATCAGACTTTTTTCAGCTGAGTAATAAACTCTTGGAAAAGGATGATTATAATAAAAGTGCTTCTGTAACATTAATGATAGCAGAGTGGGGGGCATCCTTCAATCTTGGATTTGCTGACAACATGGAAGTCTGCTTTCAGCTATATCTGCACTATCTGTCTTGGGAGTTCAGACTGTAAGGAATGAAGTGTCTTCCTACAGTAGAGAACATATTCATTCCTGTTGCCACAGGCAACATCGGTAGGAATGGAATGAAGGATGCTTTTTTACACTGTCCTTCTGTTTAGAGATTTGTATTACAACCCAATCAGTGTTAATGCAAACAGTGCTGTGTTTTATTCCCCTCCATCCCTACCCCGGCCCCCAGCCCTGAAACAGCTGAAACTTCTTCTTCTTCTTCTTCTTCTTCTTCTTCTTCTTCTTCTTCTTCTTCTTCTTCTTCTTCTTCTTCTTCTTCTTCTTCTTCTTCTTCTTCTTCTTCTTCTTCTTCTTCCTTCTTCTTCTTCTTCTTCTTCTTCTTCTCCTTCTCCTTCTCCTTCTCCTTCTCCTTCTCCTTCTCCTTCTCCTTCTCCTCCTCCCCCCCCCTCCTCCTCCTCCTCCTCCTCCTCCTCCTCCTCCTTCTCCTTTTCTCCTTCTCCTCCTCCTCCTCCTCCTCCTCTTCCCCCCCTCCTCCTCCTCCCCCCCTCCTCCTCCTCCTCCTCCTCCTCCTCCTCCTCCTCCTCCTCCTCCTCCTCCTCCTCCTCCTCCTCCTCTTCTTCTTCTTCTTCTTCTTCTTCTTCTTCTTCTTCTTCTTCTTCTTCTTCTTCTTCTTCTTTTAGTTTTATCTTATCTTAAAAAAACATAGTGAATCAGATTTCATGCAAAAAAATGCCTGAAATAACTGGAAGTTTATTTTATCTGCAGGGATTCCATGTTTGTGGTCAAACATGTACATGTTCAAAGAAAGGTATAAGCTAAGTCCAGCAGAATAGAATGAATTTAGTTTGATGTTAGTTCTAAGAACTTTATGTTGAGGTGAATTCTAGAGGATATAATTAATCAATCATGAAATAATTGGTTGCCATTGAGGTACTCAGACTTTAAAGAGGCATGAATTCTTACAAGAGACTAGAATGTGTACTCTTTCCTTCATAAGAGAGATAACTAAGAACAATATCTAGACATTTGTAGTTCTCTACCATTATGGATTCATGAGAATCACAGGAAAGATTTCAGGGATGTCCACTTTGAGCACAACTCCTCATAAATGCCTTCTAAAGAAAACATGGAAGGATCTCTTCAGAGCTTTCTGATAGCAGTACAACTTCTTCAAGAAATCTATTTCAGTGTACAAGTATTTGTAATTATCAATCAAAACAGTTTTAACTTTTGAAACCATCAGGAATTCATTGTATAGAAGAAACATTGGGTTGGGTCTAGTAATATTTAATATCTTGGTAAACAAAACTAGCCTGGAATTCAGAGAGTAAAACAGCAGCACCGATCAGCCTTACAGACCAGGCAGTGGTGACACACACCTTTTATCCCAGTAGCCACACTAGTTTGCCATAGAAACCAGGCAGTAGTGGTGCATGGCTTTAATCAGCACTAGAGAGGAATAAAAGACGGGAGGAGACAGCTCTCACTCACAGTCTCCTTCTGAGATTCCTGGAGGCAGGATCACCATTTTGGACTGAGATAGGGGTAAGAGCCAGAGGCTGGCTGTTTTGCTTTTCTGATTGAACCCACATTTCTGCTTCTGGGTTTTTATTAATCATGCTACAGTTGGGGATGCCTGAAGTCTGGTGCTTTGTGCAAAAGCAAATGATAGTACTATAAAACACATGGTTTTAGCTATCTGTGTGTTTGAGATGGTTAGTCTTTGCATGGTTACAAACTAAGAACTTGCATGAGTTGACTTTTGTTGAGCATTCCTTGTCTGTTCCTAACACTGTAGACAGAACTGATGTCATGATCCTTGTTATTTTGCTATCTTGCAGATTTATCAGTTAAGCATCCTACTGTGGTACATTCTGTTGCTATTCATAGAAGCTCCTCTGTGGTTTGGCTACTGGAGACTCTCTGACTTTGTGGGATTCCACTGTCTCTCTTGCCATCTGCTGAAGTGTCTTCAACTATCCTTTAGAAAGGGACCCAGACGTGGGTGGTGTAAGCCACTGCATGCTCTTGGCCACATCTAGCTGTCCTTCAAGTTCCATTTACCACCAAGCTGAGGGTTTATAAGTCATCTGATAGAAAAAGGGAGGTTTCCTAAAAAAGAGAAACATGGTAGCTGAACTCAAGTACAGACTCTTAGAGATATCTTCTTCAGACATTCTATCTCAGTGCTAAAAGTGGCCATGTGGATGCTTCCTGGGTCAAGCAGGACAGTATGCTTGCCACTTGCATAAAGTGGGAAATACTTGGAACACCAGTGTCTGTGAGAAAAGAATTTCCAGTGAAGCCAATCAGAGGAAGACTGGACTTGTAGCACCAGCAAAGCCCCTCAACTACCTGCTTCTTTTTACTGTCTAATTCTCACGTAGCAGCACAGTATTTACAGCAGAAGAGAATGTACTGGACTGAATTTCCTCTGCTTATCCCCATGGCTTGTTAAACCTCTTATGGATAATCCACTTATATAAGCTTATATCCACAACACCACAAGCCATTGTTCTGCTCTCCGTTTTAATAGAATTCTGAGATGATGTGATAATTGACAACTTTCATAAGTGTTTTCTATGAGAATAAAACCAATCCACTCAAGGCCATAAAGGTAGCCTTGCCCAAATCCAAGTTTTAATTAAAAACACGAACTGTTAAAATGTTCAAAATACTAAGAAATTGTATGTTCTTAGTTTTTACTAAGATAAAAGGCTGAAAAGTCTATGTTGATTTCAAAATCAAAAATTTATATTGAGTATGCATGGGAATATAGTCAAAATTCAATAAAAAAACTCAAGAAAGGTCTAGTGCATTTCCATAAAAGAGATAAGTTAATAAGTGGAAGCTTTTTCTTATGTTTCCTAAGCCTCCATTGAAAACGATAATCACTAGAAACAAATCCATAGCTTTTACATATATATGTATACATATATGTGTACATATATATCACTATAATCCAAGCATGAAAACATCAGTGATTTATATATTTCATAAATATTTCACACACACACATATAATTGTTTATTTTAATTTTTCATAAAATGAAGTAATGTAATGGATATAATCTGAAAATTTGTTTTCTTTCAGTTAACAGTGAGTAGTATGCCATTCATATATGACTCACTAATGCCTTTGGAAGCTGACCTTTCACACATATAGATTAGGAAGAGAGGACTATCATCCAATTGACCATTCTCATCGTGGAAATGAATTTCAAAATATACATTAAATGTTCCTTTTTGGCAATACTCACAATCGTATTGAGGGGTTATGAAAAGTAGATTTCAGTATAGCGTTCTCAGAGGCACATGTGAAAATTGTGTTTGGGAAAAGCCCTTAGATATTTTATTCCTGAGGGGATCTAGATGGGAGATAGAGAGAGGTGGGCCATGAATGGAGAGAGGGGGAGTGGGCCAAGAGCTGGGAGGCTGGCACACAGTAGAAGGGTCTAAAGGGAGCAACTAGGGTCCAGGCAGACTTGTGCCATACAGTGTAGAAATTTTATCACGTGAGTAAATTAATTTTGATCTTTTCTTTAAAACATCATTCTTTAAAACAAAATTGCTAATAATATTCTATCTTATTTTTCTTGGACTAGTAACATATATTTTGCCTAAAGATAGAACTAGTTATGCAATGACATGAACACTAACAAAAAGTGTACAGGTTATTGCATGCGCCTGCCTCTCATGGCTTCTGAACAAAGCCCACTCACTTCCACACAGCTACGCAAGGCAGTTGCTCACATCTCTGCCTTCTCTATTCATGTTCCATGGAGTTATTAAGAAGCCCATTCTATGCAGCTATCTCTGGAATTAAACTGCCTCTGCAGGTAATGCAAGGAAGCTCTCATTTGCTGTCTTGACTATAACTGAATCTGTAATAAATATGAAATAAACTATAATGGTTGAAGAAGCAAAGTGGGCCCTTTGTTTTTAAATAACTATGATTATTTTATTATGTTTTGAATAAAAATTTATTTATTCTCTTTATCCAAAGAGGAAAACTATCACACACATATATCATGTATTAACCTTATTTATAATGTGAGTACACACAATATTTTTTTTAAAAGGCTATTTCCCAATGACACTCTCTGAAAAATAAATGCTCACCAAGTAACTCAAGTGGCTAAAATTTTAATTCTTTTCCTTTGGTGCTTAAAATGACTTTACCTCTGTTATATCAATTTTCTTAGTATTATTATTAATTGTCAGAATATACATCAATGAAAATCCCTTCCTTCTTGATCCTGATTAGAGAATTTGTCTGTGAAGACTTAATTTAAAAAAAAAGTTTATGAAAGGGCCAAGTTTATGTCCGGTAAAATGAAACACACATTTTAAAGATGTAGCGCAGAACAGTAGTGCCTGGATTGGTCAGGTCTACAAAAGTGGCAGGATTTTGTTTCTGGTTGAAAGTGACTGTAGCTGTTGACACTGGTTTCTATTTTCCTACAAAACGTGAAAGCAAAAAAACAGAGAACAGAACAAGGGTTAGCCTTGATTTGTCGTTTAGCAGAATGCAGCTTGCTGGTGCACGGAGGTAAACACTGTATGGCAATTAAACCCGCGATTCTTCTCCTGCGTTCCTGCCCAGAACTCTGCCATTTGGTAATTTCCTGTGGGTATTTCCAGTACCAAAGAGAAAGGAACTGTACAGGGAAAATGTGTACCCTTGTCAACTACTTTTCAACTGTGCATCCAACACACTGGTAAGTGATTCTGTTCATTCAAGTGAACTATGGCCATTGCACAGGCTTAGTAACAGAGGCTCTCAAGCAAGGAATGTTCTCAGTGCTTCTTGGGACATTTCTTCTACCCCTTTCTATTCTATTTTTTAGTTATATTCTTGTAAATGGAAGTTTCTCTGTCCTGCCCTATCCTGCAGCCGCTTCTATGTAATCATTCAAAGACTTAATAATAATTACAAAATAATTACAAAATAATAAAACCTATAGGTCTGGCTTATTATTAATTAGTTCTCACATTTAAGCTAACCCATTTCTATTAATCTATCTATTGCAGCATGGTTGTGGCTTTTACTGATCTGCTGGTATCTTGTTTCATGGATGTCCGCTCACATCTCTCTCAACTCTGCCTTTCTTTCTCCCTGTATTCAGTTTGGATTTTCCACTTAGATATATTTTGCCTTGTTATAGGCCAAAGCAGCTTTTAGTATCAACCAATGAGAGCAGCACAGTGCTCTCCTTGTACAGTGTACAGAAGGGTTATCCCACAACTTGTTTTGTTCTGTTATTCAGAGCACACCACATCCTCCCTTACTATACACTTTCTTTTGTCCTTCAGATTGGAACAACTGTGTGTCATACTATAGCCCAAAATGACCATATCAAGAGAATTAGGTTCATGGACTAGAGCTTCAGCATGTTACACACTCTGGAGATTAGCTGGGAAATGGTTTGATTCTTAAATCTACTGATATAATACCCACCTAACCCACTGTTGAGGATGGAAAGTAGAATTGTCTTATCTATAATCTGATGACTTCTACATTTCGCTAAGATTCATATAATTAGGGCCATTGGGCATCAAAGGTAATAGATAATATCAAACTAAATTTTAGGAGATATTGTAAAGAATTAGGAGGGAACCGGGTGAGAAGACTGAGAGAGCTTGCCTTCTGGGAGCTGAGAGACCAGCACCCCGCTACAGTCGTCTTGGTTGACTTGAATGTTCTAAGTGCAAACAGAAATACATTAGGGAAGTTTGACCTCTTTGCATTCGTTTACAGACATGGAAGAGAAATTATGACCAAAGTTGCTTTGAGTAAAGAACAAGCTGTGGGTGATGCTGATATTCTTTATTCCCCTGGAAAGAAGAAGACCTGATTGTAAAAAGATACACTAGATTTTAAAATTGAAGGTCAAAGGAAAGATTTAAGGATGCTTTGAGAATTCTACGAGTAGAGTGATTAGGCCCCTTTCCCTAGGTGCTCAGGTTTTCATAGACATGTCTTTGGGTGAACATAAAATGTGAAATACTGTGAGTGCTCTTAGCCTCCCTTTCTGTTTAATACATGAAGAAGACAGTGAGCCAAAAACTCTTTGATTTCATACAAATACTGTTCAAAATTAATGACCCTTAGTATTGTCTTATAGAGATTACTTTTACCCCACTCCTTCATGGATAAGCTTTTAAAATGGTCTTGTTACTATAGGAAGGTAAAAGGAATTAGGAAGTCATGAGATAAGGGATATTTATTTAAGACCACAAAAATAACCAGGATTTGATGACTCTATCCTTAGTTGTTTTCCAGAATATGAGAACTTGTCTGATATTGTAAAACACAAAACTGAGTTATGGCTAAGACGATAAAGGAGGCATTACCTGGGCCATCCTGAACTACTATGCAAAACTATGATGATGACTTCCTCTGTACTGGGTCATCAAAGCACAGCAGAAACTACCTATGAAATAGATATAAGGGAATATTTGTATTTATGTATTTGTTCCGAATTTGGGCTTTTCACATAGATAAAAATTGTCAGTGATATTTCATTCTTTACCTCCGACATTTGGAAGATGAGAGTTGGGAGGCCATGTGGTTTGTCACTCACTCCAGGTACATGGGACTGAGTGGGTGGTAGATCATTGCAAACACACTGGTCTCTATACATTCTCTGGGGTCGAAATTTTGTGACACAGTATTTTTCCACCCAGGCTAAAACTGGCCTTCTGCCACTTCTCTTTGACGAATACAGTTCTTTTCTTTAAGTGGATGAATAGATAAGGGAGTGTGTTTGTTAGATTATTATTTTATAATCAGAAAGGTGACAAGGCTTGGCTCCGCTCTGTTTTGATGTTCTAGGCTGAGAAAATGTAGCTGAAGCTGTGAAATGCAGTGGGTGTAAACGAGTTGATGGTTCACTCAATTTTAGTCAACAGATGTTGGCTTTATCCTTTAATGGGAAAAGGTTATTACAAGAGCCACATTGCACAATCGAAAATAAAGTGTTGCAAGTATGTGAGATGTAAAAGAAGATTATATGGCCGATTTTAAAATGAAAGTGAAGATAATAGGCCTTAATTTTTAAAAATATTTTAACAGGTTCTTGCTATCACCCACGCAGTACATTCGGCCCCTTAATTGCTCTGAGATTTTACACTTTCTTTTGTGAAATGAAGATAATAATTGAAGAAAATACAAAAGACTTCATGGATAACTTGATAAGAAATGTAGATAAATTAACTTTAAGATTCTTTTAATATGATGCATTATTTTGCTTTTATCAAAGATTCAATCGGCAAGAGGGAAATATGCTTTATTGAAAATATGGTTTTAGCATCTCAGGGATATGCAATATTTTGTTCCTATAAGATGCTTGTGAGGAATATTCAGATTACATTTGAATGAGAATACTTTTCCATGTTAAATTGTCATGTGCATTTTGTGTTAATTGTTCTGAGGTCAAGATGTAAGCCTATAGAATGGGGAATTGTTACCCCACTGCTGGTTAGTTGCATATAGTCTAAAAGCATATTGATAATATTAAATACTTAGCAAGTGAAAACCAAGGGAATTATTCTGAATTAGCTCCAGGCTTGATGCAGTTAAACATTTACATTGTAGCATATACACATTTACTGTTGCCAAAGGTGTACTACTCATGATCAATAGTAATCACAGGACTTAATTTTCTTGAATAGACAAAGGTTGGATGTCTATGAAACTATAAAATAATAACAGAAAATTTAAAAGAAATGCTGAAACATTATTTTGATCCATTTGGGGTGGTGTCAAATGAAAATAAAGAAAAATGAGTGACAGGATGAGGGGATTATTGCTGGCCTTCTCTCTGTGATGTATAAGGACTCCTTTTCTAGAAATGTATCTTACCGTGTTTGACATGTCACTCTATACATGAATGGAGTCAACTCTCATATAGTTAATATTCTAGTATGGAGTGGGAAGAGGTTCCGGAGCCCCTACCCCTAGCTCAGTAGCTCAAAAATCAATAAAACATTTGTTCAAATGAAATAGCTTGTCATTAAGTCATTTTTCTTGGTGGAAATGTTCATTTTTTGTACCCTACTTGGGGCCGTAGAGAAAAGATGACACTGTTTAGAATAAGACAAGCAATAATGAAGTGGTCATGAAAGATGCTGCAGTCTGGAACTTCAAGTAGGCAAGGAGCTGGTTTTAGATTGGAGACGTGGGATCAAAGGAGCACCTGAATTTGCAACTGGATACCAGGCAAGGAAGAGGGAAAACTGGGCTTTGGGCATGGAGAATGACTGTGTGGGCCTTCCAAATACAGCTAGATATGAAGGACTGTTATGGGATTCAGTTAGTGGAAACTACATCTATACTTGGAAAACCAGTTATTAGACCAATTATTAATAATAATGTAGTAGATGGCCAACATAAAATTAACTCCATCCTATGTTTGTAGACTTTTCTGTCTACTTTGCTTGGGACAGTTTCGGTCCTCACAGTGTGAGTGTCTTGAGCCACTAAATCATTTAAAGCATCTCAGAGAAAGACCAGGCTGATGCCAGAAGAGGGGCCGAATGAGTCCAGAGTCCAAAGGCCATGGTCTAGGTAGAGGGTTTTGGGGAGAGCTGTATACAGTGCATGATGTCTATCATCAATGTGTCCTTTTCTTCTTCCTCCTCTTGCTCATACTGTCTTCCTCCTTTCTACTTCTTTTTTAAGTTTCCTCTCTCCTCTCTAATTGTTCATTCTACTCTCTGTTTTAACTCTACCCCCCCCCCCCGTCTCTCTTCTTTCCCTATCTGGTCTTTAGTTGTAAGCTATACTCTAATATCCTCATTCATTCTTAAAAACATTCAACAGACTCTATAATCATCTATATGTTCATGTTCCATCATTTGTCTATAAAAAACACAAAAATTATCTTCTGTTCACCAAATATTACATATAAAGGATTATTTACAAAATACCCCCAAATTGTTTTTAGTCATTTTATTTAATGGAAAAACCTGTGATCAAATAAGAGCTTATAATCCATTGATATGAGCCTGTTTTCATTGATTTTTTTAGGGAAGACATTTTGTTTTTTATACTAACGGTTTGCATTCTCCCCTAAATTCAACTTTCAGTATTCAAACATTATATACGTACTTGTGTGTGTATGTGTGTGTGTCCCTACTGCTAAGAATAAAGGCATGCACCATGATACTAAGTCAGTGCCTTATATTTTTGAAGTAAATTTTCCATTTCTTTGACATTTGAATTTCTTTAGAAATCAGATCTATTTCCATCTAGAAATCTCCATAGCAAGCTCTGTAGGGGCTTTGCAGTTTGATCTCTCAACAGTAGTAAATAAGGGCTTCATTTTGTCCATATCCCTGCCAATGATTGTTGTTGTGTCCTTTTATATTGATATTGTTTGAAATTAAAGTTAATTACATAATGTCTCCCTTCCTTTTCTACCTTTCAACCTTTTGGATTACTCTCTCTCTCTCTCTCTCTCTCTCTCTCTCAATTTTGTTATTGTTGTTTTACACACTCAGAGACAGACAGACAGACAGAGAGACAGACAGACAGACAGACAGACACACACACACACACACACACACACACACACACACACACACCACTCCTAACTCTCTAAAGGCATGCTTAGGCTGTATAAAGCCACTTGCCTGCTTCTGGTTTCAGGGCTAAGCACTGATGCAGGAGGATGACAATGATACCAGTAGGCATGCCAACGTGAAAGGATAACCTCTTGGGACCCCCGACTCTGGGCAAAGAGTTGTAGACAGCTAAGGAAGGCTCGGAGTAGACACTATTGTTTTCTTAATGACTGCCATCCTAACTGGGAATTACAAAGTTTATCAATTTAATTTGAATTTAAATTTCTCTGATGGCTGGTAAAATTTAATATTTGTTCATATGTTTGCTGGCAATTTGTATTTATTAGCCTATTTATTGATTTTTTTCTTCTTTAATTTCTGAGGCTTTGTATTATATACAATAATTCTCTATCATATGGTAGCTTGCAATAGTTTTATATCATTTTTTAGGGATGTGAGTTGATCTTTGTAGGATTAACTGATCCTTTTGCTAAACAGAACTTTTTTTAATTTCATGAACTGTAGTTATGAATTGTTAGAATTATTTCCTGCTCAACTGGTGTCCTATTCAGAGAGTTCTTGCCTTGTCCACACCTTGAGACATTTTCCTTAAACATTTTAAACCTTTGAGTCTTAAAATCTTTTATCTCCTTGTAGTTGATTTTGGTCTGTGTGAGAGGTCAGCATCTTTCATTCTTCTGCATGTGGGCTTTCAGTTTCTTAGCACCATTTTTGAAGAGGCTATTTTTCTTTCAGTGTGTAATTCTGGCATTTTTGTTAAAATTAGGTGGCTGTAGCTGTGTGACTTTAGATCTGAATCCTCTTATGTTTCATTGATCACCATGTCTGATTTTGTGCCCCTGCCGTGTTGTTTTTGTTACTATGGCTCTGTGTTGTGGCTTGAAGTCAGGTGTGGTGAAAGTTCCAGCATTGCCCTTTTACCTGGAACTGATTGGTCACCCACACACAATTTTTGTCCTCCCAGATAATTATTCAGACCGTGTTCACTATTTCTATGAAGAATGACATTTCACCTTTGATAGAGATTTCATTATTTATTTATATTTATAAGTATTTATGTATTTATACTTTTGAATCATTTTAAATTTCTTACTTACTTACAGCACAAATATATTATCACATCCAAGACAAACATATGAATTTGATGAAAGAAACACCAACTATACTCTATATAAATTAGTTTCGTTAGTACAATGTCTTTATAAATTTAGTGTTTCAAAGTGTTTTCCGAGATCCAGTCATGGTCGATGGACAACGTATTTAATATGGCTTAATGTAATGGATCTGTATTATAGTTTCTTATTTTTGTTTGTTTTTGTTTCCATGGCAGTGGATATCTAATGGCCTACTCTCAGTGTGGCACAAAATACCCAAATTCAGCATTTTAGTGTCTTCTCACTGATGATGTTAAACATTTTGAAAGCATTGCCATTATGCATGGCTTATGTTTACTAGGAAGTGGCACAGCTAGTATTTCCTATTTCTGATGCTCCTCTGTCACTGAGCACGTGCTTAGAACATCATCCTTCATAACTCCTAGCAAAAACATCAGTGTTTTTCTCTTTTTCAACATCAATAAAACTGGGAAGTGAAATGTTCGGGTTGGGGATGTTTTAAGAGGTTTCAATACTTCTTTTCAACGTCCTTAATAATCCTGGACGGAATAAATAATTGCATAGTAAACACAATATTATTTTGTTGAGTTTCTTTTTAAACTCAGTCAAAATTGTTTTGGTAAATTGATATTACCACTCCATTTTTTCATGCTAGAATTTCTAAAATTGGCTACCTAAAGCTTTTTCATCAGCTCCTGTGTGTTCTTCTAGTTCAATTAATCTTTTAGTACTTCTGGTATAACTGATGCTTTCAGGCTCACTTTATATTTTCCATGTATTTGGTCATTCATAGCTATGGCCTCCATCAGGACCAGGAAATAAATGGCACTACCTATAGGCCATGGCTAGTGTGCCTCTTAGTTCTGCGCATCTTGTGTCATTTACCAGCCATCCTCAGTCCTCTCTGGGGATCTGTTGTTGTCTCCAAAGGTGAGTCATTGCAAATTTCTTAGTTAGATCTTCTAGTTGACTTTTGTTGATTCACTTTATTTAAAAAAATCATTTTTCTTCTGACCAAATGGAGAAACCGAGACTAAATGACCTGAAAAGCACAAAGAACAAAATTATACTAAACTATTTATCACAGCATGCTAAAAAAATGGGTTTGAGGATAATATATTCCATGCTGTTAAGATGAAAGTGAACACTGAGGAAAAAGAAAGTAAGCAGGTGAGTCCATCACTCTCCCTTTATCACCTTAAGAGAATTTCTAGACCACAAACAGGGAACAGACTAGGATGCAATCTAGAGACTCTCAGATTTGGAGTTGGTATATTCTACACAAAAAGGTAACTTATCTATACTTTGTGTGCATGCACATGTGTATATGCCTGTTCGCACGTCCAGCACTGCAAATATGTGTGTACCTCCTGCTCAGGAGGTTACAGGATTGCTGCCCCATCAGCCTGGCTTTTCTTGTAGGTGTCAAGGGCTCAAACTCAGGTCCTCACCCCTGTGCCACACACTCTTGCCATCTCAGCTCCTAAATATTTCTTTCAAATACTTTTTACCCAAATCAGTTTTCCATGAATGACATAATTTTGCATTTGAAAATAATGTAAGAATGAATAAATTCGGCAACTTTTTTAGAGATTTGGCATTCGGGAGGATACATGTGTATCACTGTTTTATTGAGGTCGAGTACCCTTTAATATGTTGAAGACAATTGCTATCATTTCTCTGCTTGATGACACGTCTCTGCTGCTGTTGGGTTTTTGAAGATCTATTTCCATATCAGAGAGGCTGATATTCTGTGACATAGATTGCAAGTGTTGTCTCAGAGCTCTTGATTTGCATTTGCATCCTGTCTTTGCATGTGGTTTATTTTAAAATATGAGATTTGTTTTGTAGTTGAACTTCTTGACATCTTATTTCTTCTAGATATTTAGTCAGAATTTAGAAAACTTTCCCCATATACAGTTTATAAAGGAGTTCTTCTATTGTCTATATGGCTTATCATTTTTCTCTTAAATTCATATTTTGGCATTTATTGTGGTGAGAGATGTTATTTATGGAATAGCCAGCGTGTTCTTTCCCATGATAGTTCTTTTGCCAGGCAACTATATTTCCGTATATTCTTAAGGTTGTTTCTGAACTTCAGTGCTGTTCCGTAGGAAAGTATAAAGGCTTTATTTGCCTGGAATGCTTTTATATCTGGCAGGGTAGGTTTCTCCCTTGTTATTATTTTCTAGTGATCATTTTTTACTTCCATATGTAATTTTGACATCAACTTTTTTAGCTTCAGAAAATGAAAAGGACGTTTTAATAAACACCAAATATTGAAATGGGTGGCAAGTAATAGCTGCAAATCCCTCATGACCATCTCTGAGGCAGCCTCTAATTTCATTCCTCGGAATCTGGACTGAACTTGATGAGTTACATGTCTATTGGTAGGGAGAAGCCAAAACAGGCTACAGCCACCTTTTGGAGGAAAGACAGCCTCCTCAACGAATGATGCCACTGTTTCAGAAGAATGAAATTTTACTCTCTCTTGAGCCTCACAGACATGCTCCAGAACCTCTTGAGATTCACTCTCTACAAAGAAGCTCAGCAGCTCCAGAGAGAACTGCATTGACAAGAACAAAGACTTCTGTTCAGTAATCCTGGCCATTCCTGACTGTCAGTCACATGACCTTAGACTTTTTAGAAGTCTTCCCTGCAGGCCCAAGCATGGTCTCCAGGACTGTGATGAGGTGAACTGCTGAATCATCCCTATGGATCCCTAATCCAGTTGTAGGTTTATGAAAAAGGTGTACAATATAAAAGATCATTGCTGCCTTGGGTTATAATAACGGTGTAAGAAGAATCCAAACAGCTAATTTAACTCTTTTCTCTGCACTAAGATACCATTGTGAACTTTATATACTTTATTCTTCCTGCCCCTTCCCATTTGAGCAGAATGAGGATTTTAGTATCATCTGTTTAAATAGACATCTTACAATACACATACTAAATATACTAGCTATGTCCTAAACACAACTGCACTAGACATGTCTTAAGGAAATGTATTACTTTTATTCTATTTACTTCAAATAAAAATCTACCTATACACCAGGTTCTTTTTGTCGCACAATAGAATACGAAGACTTTGAAGAGAAAAGGGCTAAATTATTGCACTACTTGAAATATGTTTTATTCTCTTAACATTTACTATTTCTCAACTGCATTTCTCCTTTTCTCAAAACCTTTTATCAAAATTAATGATATGTCTCAACCTAGAGAAACTGTGTGTATCTTGAAGCATCTTGCATTTCTATATGAGAGAAAATTAGCATGTATAGATATTCAATTAGTGTAGAAAATTCTTTAGGCATTTTTAAGTGGTTAGTGTAGACATAAAGATAGATGAATTTGCAGAGAATATAGGAAATGAATGGATAGCCTGTTCACATTTATCTATGAAAGTGTTGACTTTTTTCTATTTTCTCTCCCTCCCTCCCTCCCTCCCTCCCTCCCCCCCCCTCTCTCTCTCTGTCTCTCTCTGTGTGTGTGCATGTGTGCATGCATGTGCATGCCTGTGTGTGTGTATGTGTGTATACATGTGGAGGACAGAAATTCATGTTGGTGTCACCTTCAATAGCTCCTACGTGGAGCTCACTGCCAGCAGACCTAGGTGGATGGCAGGCTGTGGATCTGCTAGTGATTGACTGTCCCCTGAAGGAGGAGGTTGCAAATGTGTAACAACATCTAAATTTCTCGTGTGGATTCTGGGGATCCAAGCGCAGGTCCTCATGCTTGTGCCGTAGGCTCTTTCATTACAGAGACATCTCCTCAGCTCCAACCTTTCAATATTGGACTAGTGGAATCTATGGAGTTACAATGCTCACAAATACTGAAGGCAGACTTCATGGCTACAAATCCTGGCTTTTCCATGGCTTTGAGAACTGTCCATATCAAAGGTTTATAAGAATAGTAAATGTTCTAGTATTCTCCAAACATCCAGGAAAGCCATACAAGGCAGTAAGCAGCATGCAAAAATTCATCACATTAAATAAAATTAAATTGGAAAGGTACCAAATTATTGTTTTAGTAGTTCCGGTAGATGATCTATATTCCTATGGTAGGTCTTTTTAACACAATCCTAATGCATTCAGCAAGTTTCTTGCTCCCTGCCCAGAGCATTTCCATGGCAAATGTGGAAGGTGCTTCTGGGAAGGGTTTGAGTCTGTAGAAAGTTCTGAAGCCTAAAAATATCTGAACCTCCGTGTGCTACAGCAAGCCGTTCTGTTGTGTACACACTTGCGCACAGATGGCTATTTTGAGAAAGTGTAAGCAAAACTGGTTATAACAAATGAATTTCATATTCCTGGGATTTGTTTTTTTCTCAGTATGTTATCATTCTGAGCTACATTTTTGGAAGCATATATGACAGGTGTACTTACCAACTGTGCCTGAAAGAATTAGATTTTGAAAAAAAAAATCTAACACTGCCAACCTTTGGCTCCCAAACCTTCTTCATGCTGAATTTCTTTTCTTCCATCAATTTGTTTACTTCCAATCTCTCAGAGGCTATGCATTTATAATTTATGCCCTGCCAATGTCACAAATGATGTTAAGATAGCTTCCTAACACTCATGCATAATAAGACAATTAAAATAAAAATAGCTCAAACCTGCATGTATATGAATTATATGTATAGTCAGTGAACTTCCCAGAGGAAACATATTTGCCTAAAAATTGGAAATAAGTTTAGCTTTGAAATTTCTAGTGACCGAAGTAAATGTGAGCACAAATTAAAGGAATTAGTCAAACTTGATTGGTATTGATGACATTTTTTTCATTACTGAGTCCTGAAAATATTTAGTTGGTGATTTCCTAGCTACTCAGAAAGAATGTCTAGCTTTTGTCAGAGATGCAACAAGGTTCCTTATCTCCCACCCTATGCTCGATATAAACACAAAGGGACCTTACATAAGGTCACTCAGTAAGAATGTGTCTTGGTCTTTGGTTTGAGGCTGTTAAGTCTCTCTGTTTCTGCTGTCAGTGGATGTGGCCTAGCTAGCTGACCTTCTGTTCTAGACAGTTAGATTAGACAACTAGAGTACTGAATGATGGCTTTTCAGTACACCCCTGCCTCGCTCACATATACACATATAATGAATTTTTGTGTCTTACACACAGCCCTCTCTCATTCCATTGCCCTCCCACTAAACTTTTTCTTCTACCAAGGATCCTCCTGATTTCTTGACTTCCTGCCTCAGTGGTCTTTGAGTTTAATTAGGGTGTTTGCAGGAATGTTGGAAGGAGATTATTTCCTGGAAGGTGATGGGCATATATCAGTAACTATAGGAACTATAGTGCTGAAGAAAAAGATACTCACTCGCTGAAGTTCATTGTCAATAGCCAGAGGACTCATGATCCACTTTCGCTTCCCTGATGAAGTGTTGACAGATCCATTCTTGTTTAGGTCTTGTGCAAATGGTCACAGCTTTAGTGAGTTCATGTATGCAGCAGCTGTGACAAGTTCAGAAAATGTCCAGGATGGTCCCTGGGCCTTGGAGTGATAGACGGCTCCTTTAGGGCTGAGGACTCCACTGTCTCTTACTCTATGGACTTTGGCCAGTTCTGATTCTGCATTATGCACCAGCCACTGCAGTAAGATATTTCTCTGATCAAGTCTGAGAGGAGCTGTGAACCTTACAAGACATAGTAATGCCCTGGCAAGTAAGATATACAGGTTGATGCACTATTGGCAAAAACATGATAGGGATAATCAATTGCTTTCTGTGTGAAAGCTAGGTAACTCATTCCTAGAACTGTAAACTGGGTTGAGAACCATGGGCTTTAGTAGGGAAACTTAGTCTGGTATTTTCTTGAATAGAAAAGTGATCAAACTGCTTTCTAATGAGGTATCTTTCAAGACGTTTCCCTCCCATGTGCCAGAGATTCACCTGAATGTTACAACACATATTTTGGTATTTTTTCTTAGTTTTTCACAAGAAAGTTTGGGAGAAGATTGCTTTAGGCTGAGCTCTGAGGTGCTACAGAATGCTAGCGCGTTGAGCTAAGTGCAAGGAGCAATGGGATGTGTCAGCTACAAGGAATTTGCAGTTCTTGTAGGTCAGACTTCAGATGCAATCATTGAAGTTTCACAATTATAAATCAGTGACTTCAGTGAAGTGAATATTCGAAAACATGTTTCTTTGTTAAAATAAAACTCATGTTTTAAATATGATACATATATTATGCCTTCAAAGTCTTCCTTCTTTACAAATGTTTTATCCACCAGAGAGAGTTGTGAGGTTACATTCTACAAAATACCTAAACATGCTTTGAAAACTAAAGAATGGAAAATTTATAATTATTAAAATATGTATTCCATAATCTAGCCCTGATAGAAACACTGTCCTGCACAGGAGTCATGGTCTTCATGCTGGTTGGCTCCTGACTTCTGTTTTCTAGGAAGCCTAGGTTCAGTCTTTACATTCTGGAGCTAATGGAAGCTGGAAATCATTTTACTTAATTAGACCTTGAAGCAATGGGCTTTCTTCAGACTCTACCCTTGATTAGCTGTGATGTCCATATCTGGACATGGAGTTTCATGGTAGAAACATATTTGGTTCTGGCTTTCTCTACTGTCAATTGAGGTACCTTCTCTCTCTCTCTCTCTCTCTCTCTCTCTCTCTCTCTCTCTCTCTCTCTCTCTCTCTCTCTCTCTCTGGATTTTCAAGACACGGATTCTTTATAGGTTTGGTGCCTATCCTGGAAATCATTCTTGCAGACCAGGTTGGCCTCAAACTCATGGAGATCTGCCTGTTTCTGCGGCCCTAGTGCTGGGATTAAAGGCATGCACCACCACCACCTAGCAAGGAACTTACTTTCTTAATGAAGTACTTTGCTCTTGCCTTTCTGCATTCTAGCTTCTAAAACATGTCATGGCTTTATTTTCTTTGTTTTGTTATTCTGAGCATTTTGCCTTACTTAAAATCTCTTTGCTGTCACTTTAAGGATGACAGGCATTAAATATAAACTCCTGTTAATCTGAAATTTATGCTGTGAATCTATTATTCTAAACATAATGGTTACTTTTTAGAAAAAAATATTGAAAAATCAGTTCACACTCACATTGTAGGCTGATCTATAATAGGATGCTTATAGATTGTATAAGTTGACTTAAGCTTACAAGAATAAGAATCATCCCTACAACTCCAAAACATCTATGCATTTTTCGTTCCTACTCAACAACACAAAACAAACAAACAAGCAAAGCTCCCAGGCGTAAGAGTCATGAGTAATGGAGATTGTTTGTGGAAACGATCTGTCCAGTGATTTCTTATGACTCACTGTTTACTTACATAGAGTTGGTTAGTGTGACACTAGATCTGTCTGATTGTATCATGAGGATAATAAAAGCAAGTTTTTAAGTTTATTGAGACTCATCAAAATCTTTAAAGTAGCTTGAAAAAGAATTAGGATTCATTCAACATTCCTGCCAATAAAACGTAGAGTGAAGAAAAGGAAAATGGTCTGCCTTGTACATTAAAGAAAGGGTCATTGCATGAACATTGTCACAGTATATATTATCAGTAAATACTGTGTCCATTTACCTGCAAACCATAAATCCAATGCTTTACAGTGCAGCCATTAGTAATAAGGACTGTCTCGGGCCTTTGCAGTCACAGGTCATAAATGCTTCTCATTTTCTGTGGGTCTGTTGCTAACAAGCATATGATTAAGAAGCTGCGGGAACCAAAATTGCTCTTTTATAGACTATTGGCTATAATGCAATTAATGATTTTATAGGCTACAAAACATTTCAAATGCAGACAGCTTCTTTGAGAATCAGAACAGCAATCTTTGTTTCAGGTGGAATTCAGGACAATGACATCTAAGAACTACAATTGAAATTTGTCATGTAGTAGGGGATTTTTATTTCTAATCACATTGAAGTTTATATCTACGCTGCCTTTAAACTGGAGATACGAAAGAGCTCCCTGTTTTTAACCAATGATCGTGTGAGTCCTATCTGTACAAGCTCTTGCAGAGTTTGCATGCTAATTATAGCACATCTGATATCAAAATTCTCTTGGTTGGGGCTTCAAGATAAAAAAGCAAAATCATTCCTCCGCATTAATTCTGCTTTTCCTACAATCTCGTGAGGGTATATAGACATGGTGGTTTTTCCACAACTACAAACAGTGGTATCTAGTAGACTCCTTAAGTGATCTACTGTGCCAACATTTTGGTTTTTATACTTGATATAAATTGCAATCATATACTTCTGTGTCAATATGAGTTTTATAAACGCTTATCAAAAACTGCAGTCTCACAATATTGGTAAAATTATCCTATAATATGTGAAGGCTTCAAAGAGAAGGATCTGCTACATAGCTTTATTTGATGCTTCTGCGAAAACAAGGAGGCTGTTATTGTCAACTTCATTCTCCAGTGGAACTTGACAATCACTGAATGACCTGTCCACCTGGTAGTGTATATAGACTATGTCAGAAATATTAACCATATGGGAGCCATTTACAAAGCAAGTAACTATGTCCAAAGTCATTTAGCATTTAGAAAACTCCAAGACAGCAGTTTAAAAAATAGACTTGGGCCACAGGGTCTCCTTTGCCAGATAACACATCAGGTTTATTACAGGAAAGGAGCATTGTGAAGCCTTGGACCCTGATTCACAAATGTTAGAGAATTACTGCCTTCAGATATTGTGTGTCTTTTTGTAGTTTGTTTTGTAGAGCTTCTTTGTGTGTGGCTGACAGCTGTACTTGTATTCTCGTGTCTGTTTGGAGTTAGAATTGTCATTATAGATTTTGTCAGATCTTTTTTCTTATTATCCTCCACACCAATATCCATCTTGTCTACTGAGATTGATGCCTAAAACTCATACATGTTTTTTGTGATGAACTTATAAAACTGATGTCCCAACTTGGCAGATGAAGATGCTATCTCTCAATCCTGTGTTCCTCAGGTTGCATAGCTCTCCTATCCCAAGAAGAGAGAACTTGTGCTATAATCCTAGCAAAAGGAATGGTTCTTCTCACTGCTCCGTAGAAACAAAGGGGCCACGTGAACTGTGTTGCATTATCAGACCCACAGCTAGATAGAGCTTCCTCTTCCCACATAGAGAAGTACCTAGAGGAGATGCAGAGATGTTCCCACCATATGATGACTCATTAGCATCACCTGACGTCATGGAACAGTTGTTTTAAGTATCATAGTTACTGGGAGGAGAAAGCTGGTTATCAAAGAAAAGCAGAATGTCTCACCAGACCTATATTTCTTTTATTTACTTTCTAAGACGCAACTCCCCACCACAAATATAGTCAGGAGTTCACTACGTCCATTTGCAAGATAGATGCATTGAAATTCATGTCCTTCAACTTCCCAATGTTATTTTAACAGTATCTGAACATATTTACATCATTATAATCTCTAAAATGTTATTAAAACTGTTAAGTTTCCTGGATAATTGAAGATCAAAAGACTGATAATCAATTAATGTGAGACTGGCATTTTGAGTGCTCTTCGAGCATATTTTATATACTAATTCAGCCTTAAGACCTAAAGGATAGAAAACAAGCAATTACATGGGGCAAAGCCTGTTTTGATGAGTTATTTCATCCGTAAGACCCTGCTGAGATGTTCAGTTCTTCCAGCAAGTGGAAAATGAGGACTATGAAGCAGAATACATGAGATTTCCAACTGAGGGTCTCTGAGAAGAAAATACTGTTTCAGATTTTTCTTAGTGTCCCCAACTTTGCCTCATCACATCACTTGGAGATACCCTGATGTGCTGAAAAGAAGTTCTGTTTAATTTCAGAAGCAGTCACTTAACCTTTGAATAACTGAAGGATAACGGCCTGCTCCGCCTGTAAAGCAGGGGAGCTTATAAACAATGGAACATCATGTGGAAACTGTAGAAAACTATGGCTGGGGGCTGTCAGTCAAGTTTCTCACAACAGTACACCTCACATTTCTCATGTTCTTCACGCATGAGTGATAGTGGACACGGGGTCTGGGTGAGAGGTTACTATATGGATACTGATATACTTATATGTACTTACTATATGGACAAACATAGTCAGGGATCTCAACTTAGCAAATGAATTGAAAAAACAGACAAACAGCTTTGGTCTGGCATTCATAGAGAAGAAATGTAGCTGAGGATTCTTGGGAGCTGTGCTTCTGAACTCGTCTGAAGGCTGAGTTACTACAATCTGCCTTGCGAAAGGGTCAAGTGGCCTCCTTCCTCTTAGAGGTAGACTCTGAGAGAAGAAAAGTTAAGTGCTTTACTTACTAGTACATAAGTCACATGGATTTGATGCCGTTTGTAGAGTTTTCCAGAGAAACAAACCAATGGAATGAATTTGAATGAACACAGGTTTATTAGGTTAGCTTGACAGTCAGTGCTTCTCAAATTCCTAATGTTTTTATCCTTTAATATGGTTCCTCTGCCGTGGTGCCCCCCAATTGTAAAACTGTTTTAGTTGCTCCTTTATAACTATAATTTTGATACTGGTATGAATCGTACTGTAAATATTTTTGGAGACAGAGATTAGCCAAAGGGGTCATGACCCACCTGTTGAGAAATGGCGCTTGCAGGATTAGGCTGGATCACCAGCAATGGCTGTTTACCTGCTGGAGATGCTGAGAACCTGATAGCTGCTCAGTCTACTGGATTATTTGCCTCTGCTGTCTGAGTCTGGTGCCTATAGCCTGGAGGGTTCTCATTCAGCCACTGGACTTCCATCCATGACAGAAACGTGAAGTTCCAGTGTCAGGGAAGAATGGCAAGAGGTCAGTGTCAGAGTGAGTGCTCACACTGGTAGGGGACAAAGGTAGGAAGGCCAAAAACTGTGCCCATTTTTTTTCTCCTAAGACCTCTTAATATCTGGGCTGCAACAATAATGTGTTACCCTCTCTGGGATAGGATCTTCTCTATCTTCATTATCCAAAGAAATAACTGTACACACCTTCTTAGAGATGTGCCTCTTATCTGATCCAGGATATAGTGAAGCTGACAACCAAGGTACCCGACAGACAATTTTACTTCATTTGCCTTTAAAATGAAAAGTAAACATATGCTTTTGGAATGGCAGATGCTTACTGAGAGTATGTGTCAGGAGAATAGGTAGTTAGCTCCCACCACTAGAGGAATAAATTTTTCTTATAAACTGTTGGCATTTGGTGTTGTTGAAACTACATTTCCTCAATTATCAGTGTTTTTCATTGTGTGTGTTTAGAGAAATGGCTACTATTCTTTGTCTTAACCATGTCTAAATGCAGTGACAATTGATGATTATAAATTATCTAGAGTCATTAAGTAAATAGCATCGTCAGATATTTTTGGTTACTTAGTGGAAGTCATTAGAATAACATCTCACTGATTAAAAGAGAAGTTTACAAATACACTTAACATAAAGAGTGCTCTGTTTATGCTAAGCATCTGGAACAGTGTAGATCATGGCAGGAGCAGTACCAGCAGTCACACTAGGGACCTGACCTATTATATGACAGTCACCTTTTAAAATTAAGTTGCATTGGCTTCATTGGCTGAGGAGTTGGCCTTTCAGAAGTAATGTACAAGATTCAAATGAGTGCCTTTGAATAGTGAATTCTGTAATTGTTTTGCTTTTGTTGCAAGACTTATAATCTTGCCACTGTCTCCCTGAAATATAACAAGTTCTCATCCCCATTTGCCCTGGTGGCTAAAGATTTTACAGCTCACACACACTCATGAAAAAGAACATTATGGAATCTGAGGAAAAGAAACACTAACTGCCCATTCCATTCTTAAGTAGGCCCTTGAAGGGGAGTCATAAAATTCTAAACTTAATGCATAAAATAGAATGGACTGAGCCTGAGAAGTCTGCCTCTAGGCATAGTTCTTTTATTATATGATTATTTTTTAAATTCAAGCTTAGTTTCCTGACATAAAAGGAGAGAATAGCTTAAGGAGTCCTTCAGCCATGAAATCCTAAAATCTCATCTAACTGTGCTTAATTGTGTAAAATACATTAATGTCCAGGGATAACCTGTGCTTAATTGTGCAAAATACCCCAGTGTCCTGGGATAACCTGTGCTTAATTGTGTGAGAGACCTTAGCATCCTGGGATAACCTGGACAGTTCAGGCTGATTCAGGCTCTGCTGGTTTGGAGTATCTATCTCTCTGTTCCATTCTATCTGGGTTTATTTCTTATGCTATGACATGTTTGATTTTCTGTGGAGAATTGAAATTCTCTTAGCCATTAAAATATGATTTCACTAATATCCTTGAACTTAACCTCAACTATTTTCAAATATGCAGAAATGTATTTGACTATTAAAATTGTGTTTTCTTGGGATCAGTAGGTAGAGGAGAAATGATAACTTTCAACCCGCAATTAAAAGCATTACAGCTTGATCCTCTCAGTGAGTTACCTTACTCCATATGTCAATGAGAGGCAGGAAGGGAGGAAGAAAGTGTGATGGGGTGAGAGAGAGAGAGAGAGAGAGAGAGAGAGAGAGAGAGAGAGAGAGAGAGAGAGGAGAGAGAGAACTAGGTTATTGGTTATTTATTTTTGTGCCACATATGGGGAATGTCCTAGTTTGTTTTCTGTTGATGTAGTAAACACCATAACCAAACAAAGGGAAGAAAATGGCTTATTTCATCTTTCACTTCTAGGCCATAATCTATTATGGCTGGAAGTCAGGACAAGAATGAAAGTTAGGCTCTTGAGGCAGAGGACACTGAACGTGCTGGCCCACTTCTTCTGACCCGTGCCCAGTTAACTTTCTTCTGCCACCCAGGACCTCATGCCCATGAGGCATGGCAGGGCCAGCTCTCTCACATCCATCAAATATCAAGATGATTCCTAGCAGACATAGGCACAGATTATCTGATTTGGGAAGTTCACTAGTTGAGACTCCCTTAGATGACTCTAAGCATGTTATATTGATGGCTGAAATGATTTAAGATAGGGTAATATGTAAACTATATCCTCATATTGAATATTTTAATCATCAAGTAACATTTGTAAATAGTTACTTTCAATTTCAGAAGAGTTTCAAAGGTCAAAGAACAAAATATTATGAGCATGCATTCTGTATTAGGGTTTTTAAAATTAATTCATTAATTAAAAACTATTTTTCTCATTTTACATATCAATTCCATCAATTCCAGTTCCCATTCCCTCCTCTTCTTCCATCCCCTCCATCTTGCCCACAACCCTCCCCCCCATCTACTCTTCAGAGATGGTAAGGCTTCCCATAGGGAGCC
This sequence comes from Arvicola amphibius, assembly GCF_903992535.2. NCBI lineage: Eukaryota > Metazoa > Chordata > Mammalia > Rodentia > Cricetidae > Arvicola > Arvicola amphibius. Next base: position 48,674,616 of record NC_052057.2, read on the forward strand.
AACAAAGTCTAGCACATAACTTTGAGGTAGAAACTAGCCCCGCCTACTATATCTAGGCTGAGCAAGCTATCCCTCCAAAGAGAATAAGTTCAAAAAAGCCAGTACAAGCAATAGTGATAAATCCTGGTGCCAATGCCAGTGGCCCTTCAGTCTGCCACAACCATACTAATGTCACCCACATTAAGAGGGCCAAGTTTGCTCCTATGCTGGTTCCCTCACTGGCAGGTTGAAGTTGGTGGGCTCCCGGTAGCTCAGGTAAGCTGTTTCAGAGGGTCTCTCCATCCTTCTCTTGACCTCTTTGCTCATATTCTCACTCCTACTCTTTGATTGGACTTTGGGAGCTGAGCCCAGTGCCCTGCTGTGAATCTCTGCCTCTGTTTCCATCAGTGGCTAGATGAAGATTCTACGGTGGCAATTAAGATAGTCATCAATCTGAGTACAGGGCAAGGCCAGTTCAACTACCATCTCCACTGTTGTTTAGGGTCTTAGCTGGGGTCATCCTTGTAGATTCTTGGGAATTCTCTAGTGTCAGGTTTCTTGCTAGCTCTCAAATGGCTCCCTCAATCAAGATATCTCATGGGTTCATATTATCATTTCATAGTCAAATGACTTGGACAATGTATTTCTCTTATCTAATGCTCAATTTGATCATTAAGAGATATTTAATGATATCATTTATTGTTGTGAGAATTGAAATAGAATATTAAGTTCTGTTAGCTGAAATCTGTTCAAAACTATCGCATAATAATGGTAAGTGATGGTTTTGATGGACGTGTGAGTTTGTCAACTAATTTACTAAAATATTATATAGATCAAAGTTTCCTTTACCCAAAGTTGCTGAACTTATTTAATATTTTACAACAGAGAAAAAATATTGAGATATAGTTCTCTTGAAAATGAAAAAAAATAGGACAAACGACTTCTAAAGTTGTTTTAGAACTTTTTTTATATTTAAAAAATATATGGAAAAAACCAATTTCATATGCTATAAAAAAGAAAGTACTTGCATATAATGAAGTTGGTGCCAAAATAATAAATAGCATTGGGAAGGGAGTGTAAAGAGCTATGCTGAGCAAGAGAGGCTCCTGAAGATATTAAAGCCACCCACAAATGAATCAGAAAGAAGCTAAAGAAATTTGTGAATTCCACTGGTAGAAAGAAGACTAGAAATAAATTGATAGCTGAACTGGAAACAGTTTACAACATGCTTTGATTCAAAACCACCCATCTTTTGTGCACTGACATGCACTAAAGAGTCAATAACTACAGAAAATGACCACACACAGAGTGAAGAGTTCATGGAGGCCTGAAAGCCAAACTCCACACAAATAATTAGTTTACGATAATCAATCTATTACTTTTTCCACTGTAGGCAGAGTTTCCCCAGAGGAATCATGTCTGGTGGCTAGGAGAGCATTGTTTGAAGGAGCTGAAGAAGTACTTCTTGGGTATTTTTCCCTTTAGCAAACTATTTGGAAAGATGGAGGAGTGTTCACCATGAGGCGTGCTGTCAGTATATTTATTCTGGGCCTTTCAACACTGTAATTTATCTCTGTGCCAAAACAATATGAATTGTTAAAAAATGTACTTCTCCACAAAATGAAACAATTGGACTGGATCCCCACTGGATTATGCACATATCTTAGCTAAAAGAATGACACTTTCTGAGTAATAAAACAGCTCACACCCTTGTTCAAGAGCAAAACACTACTTAAAATCCTTATCACACATTTTAAGGACCATTCCCCCAGTTATAGCTAAAATAAACTTTTGAAAAACATCCATGGTTCTCTGAAAGCCCACATTCATGAGAAAGAGACTGCATTCAGTCACTTTTCTGCTACTGAGATGGAGCTTCTAGAAATGAACAACTAAATGGAACCAGGGTCTTATTTTTAGGAATAGAACAACATCTTGCAAGTGAAAATTCTTCAGGAATTACTGCAGTCACATGACTCTTTATAGCCTAGAAGTGTGCCAGTTAGGTGAGGGGAAAGTTCAAAGTGTTAAAAGTAAATGAATACGAAGCTAATGGTAGTGGTACACACCTGTCATCTCAGTACCTAGTACCTAAGCTTTTATGCTAGAAGGATCAGAAGTTCAAGGCCATCCTTGACTACATAAGGTTGAATTAAGCCCAGGCTATATTAGTGTCTCAAAAAGGAAAGAAAAGATTTGTCCTGAGGAAAGATTTTCCATTCAGCAATGGCCCATGATGTGTAAAGTATTCTTGTGCTACCTTTACACATGTTCAGAAGCAATCTGCAGTGCCTCCTAACAAGTGAGGGGAGCTCCACGAAGTGCATGTTGTGGATAAGAACACTGAGCCATTCATCTAGTGGGTAAGAATTCTGAGTTCTAGTCTATTTGTTACGATTGTAATATGAATGATATTTCCTTTACATCACAGCAAGAATTATTCAGTTATTTTATGTTTCTCCTTTAACATTTTAAGACATATTCATTTGTTTATTCTTTCATTCATTCATTGTGTGTGTGTGTGTGTGTGTGTGTGTGTGTGTGCATGCAGGTGCACACATGGGCACATGTGGAGAACAGAGGACAAATTGGGAGAGAGTTGGGGTTTTTTTCTTCCTTCTTCCATGCAGATTCAGGTTGAGCTCAGGTCATCAGACTTGACACCAACTGCCCTTAAGTCACCGAGCCATCTTGCTAAATTTCTCTTTAAATACTTCTCAGAGCATTTCAACCGTCCACTGGTGGATGAGCTCTTCTGCATCAGGGTGACAAGTTGCTTGTTTCTGTTTATATTGAGTGGCATATGGTTGATGCTTATTATAAATATTTGTTTAAAACGATGCCAATACTGAACCATCACCAGGAATATGTCTACCTCTGTTTGTCAAACAGCAGTGGTGAGATGGTATATCCGCCACACCATTTAGATCTTCTGAAGATTGAAATTGCATAAATGCATAGTTATATTGATGCAGAAGTAACAAGGTTTACAAAATTGACACTGAAGATGGCACTGTGTGTAAACAGTCTTTAACTTCCATCTATTTGAATGACAGTACCAAAAATAACCTTTGGTTGAATGCTTAGGAAGGGTTATCTATCTATGGCAACCTTCGAAATTAAAAATGCATATATTTCAATGGCAGCATTTCTATTTTGTCCAGGTGGGGGTGTGCATTTCTTAAAGAGAAGAGAAAAAAAGAAACTCACAGAAAGACATAAAACAGCAGGAAGCAAAAGCATTTGACAACTTGCTTCATTAATATGATGGTTATAATGAACCAGGCATTTGGGGCGATGTTATCAGTTTCTCTCCTCAACTGGTATTAAAATGAAATGCTGCCCAGTGTACATTGTTATGCACTGACCTCTTCTGTGTACACTGAAGAACATTCCTACATCTTCATATACCAGAAATTCTGGTAAGTGCTACATACAGTATATTTATATGCATACATACAAGTACCATACATATCCATGTACTTAGACACTTACCCTGATGAGTGATATCTCAGTGTTGTTAAAGATGTGTGTAAACGTGTGTTTATGTGTATTCCTGTACACACAAATTAATGCTGTGTTACGATTCCATGTCCTGCTTCCATCTTCAGAAGAATAAATAAGAAATGTTGTCACCGATTAACAGATGCACTTGTACTTTAAAAAGATTGTACTCTATTAAAAGATACAATTACTTTTTAAAATAAATTGTAAGCTTTGGTACTTTCGATACCAAGTATATGTACAAAATGCATTTGTTTTGGTGGGAGAAAAAAGCAAACTAAGCAATGAGTTGGGATCTTAGGCCAGATACCTGGATTGTTTTTCAGGACAAATCTTATGGTTGAGACTCTGGGATTCTCCTCTGATCAGAAGGTGCCTGGGTAAAAATATTTCCTCCTGCACCGATGTGCGATTCACAGATCGATCACCCCAACAGAGGCTCCCTTGATGATGTCCTCACTGTCGGAATGTGAATCCAGTTCCTTTTGCATGAGTTATACATTCATTGCTGTCCTGAGGGTGAACAATGCTCCAGTGACAATTTTTTAAAAAAATTATTTGATTGAATACTAACTAAATTCATAATATAAATGAGAAACTTGATTCTTAACCATTGGGCTTTAATGGTACCCAATAGCAAACTTAGTGTATTCTGCAAAAGGTTATCATTTAACTACACTACCAGAACTACTGAAAATACAGATCAATAAAGCAGAATGCTTGTATATTGACCTCCCTAAAAACATTTTTCTGAATAGTGTTCAAAATCGACTCATTTCAACATATTCAGAAACTGAGTCACTTATAATTTAAAATATGTAAGGTAATAAAATGCATGCATGTAAAATGATAAGTAGAATGCAATTTATTATTCCTTTTAAACATGAAGATGGACTGCAGACATCCCCAAACATCGACAAATCAAAATGACTAGCGTGATCTTCAGAAGTGGATGTAGTTTTATGAAAAATAAATGTGAATTATTTGTTTGATGTTTTGGTTATTTCCAATTCAGTGTCAAGACCTTTTCATAACAAATACACGGATGAGCAATTATAGATTTGGGGGCTTTTCTCTTCTCATAGGATATATTTTAACAGGCAAATTAATGGGGCTAATATATATGAACTCTAGTATTTTAAAACTAAGTTCATGTTTATAGATATATGACACAAGTAATGGAGATTCTTACAGTCATCCCCAACACATTTCCCCTAATGGCAACAGTTAGCACTGCTCCGGTTACGGCAATAGAAACATACTATGATTAAGTTACTATGCTCATACAGTAAACCCCCAATTAATCTCACCATTTGTTTTATGTTTTCTTTCTGCACTTGGATTCTCCACATACCAGGTAGCCAGTCGTGTTTTATTTAGTAGGTAATTTTCCTAATCCTCTTCTAAACTGAAAATACAGCATTCTTTCTTTTTCTTTGAAAAAATGGCATTTTGAAACAGTACTAGTCATTTCTTTTATATTCTTTGACTGCAAGGTTGTCTGATAGTTTCTTCTGACTTAAATTGAGGATGCATTTTGGTCTAGAAAGGAGAGCAATCATTCCAATTCTTCCACACTCAGAGTGCGGAGAATTGGAGATTTCCCTGTTGATAGGGAAGTTGGTAACTACATTTCTATCCATGAAGTTGCTGCTGTCTTTTCCTATGTATTGAGAAGGAACTTGACACTTTAGAGTGTTATTTTTCTCTCACCTTCTATCCACTTCTTTCTCTCTCTCTCTCTCTCTCTCTCTCTCTCTCTCTCTCTCTCTCTCTCTCTCTCTCTCTCTGTCTCTCTGTCTCTCTGTCTCTCTGTCTCACTGTCTCTCTGTCTCTCTGTCTTTCTTTCTGTCTGTCTGTCTGTCTGTCTTTCTGTCTGTCTGTCTGTCTCTCTTTCTCCTTCCTTCCTTCCTTCCTTCCTTCCTTCCTTCTTCCTTCCTTTCCTTCTCTTTCCCCTCCTCTTCCACCTCCTCTTTCTCCTCCTCCTCCTTCTTTCCTATTTCTCCCCCTCCTCCTCCTCCTTTTCCTCTTCCTCTTTCTTTCCTGTTCCTCTTCCTCTTCCTCCTCCTCCTCCTCCTCCTCCTCCTCCTCCTCCTCCTCCTCCTCCTCCTCCTCTTCTTTTTCTATTTTCAAGACACAGTTTCTCTGTGTAACAGCCTTAGCTGTCATGGGGCTAGCTCTTGTAGATCAGGTTGGCATTTAACTCACATGGATCCATCTGCCTCTGCCTCCCGGGTGCTGGTATTCAAGGTGTTTGCCACCACTGCCCGGCTTTGTCCGCTCCTTTCTTATGCTCACACAGATCTTTATTGGAATAGTCATTGATCACTCTAATGGCCATTTTCCTATTTCTTCCTTTGCCTCTATTCTCATTCCACCTTTGGTAACCTATTTGTTTATAATTTAATTCTATCATGTAATTCTATAATTTCTATTTTCTAATAGTAGAAATGTTTAGAGAACAAACAAGAAAAATATCCACTAATGCCTTCCCCGTTTCCATAAAATAGGCAACCTCTTGCATATTAACTTTAAATCTTTTGTTTTACATTTGATATTTTACTTTTTAAAAAAGAAATAATAATAACAACAAAAAAGAGCCAGTGGATTTAAATTCCCCTGCCCATATCAGTTTCCTATCTGGGAAATTTGTGTTTATTACATCATGAATTTTTAATGACAACATACAAAAGAATGCATTTGGAAATATTTTAAATATGCATTATTTCTAATATAAATCATATTTTTCTGCATATATATTTATTTATATACTTTTTATCTAAGTTAACTTTATGTCTTTTATATTTATCATTACTGCTAAATTTAACCCATTTATTTTTAACATCAAAACAATATTTATTGAGTCAAAGAAATATGCTGAATTTTTAGCCTTTATCCAACATATTTACTGGTCAGCTATGATACAGCTAGTGAATTCTCCATTCTTTGACTTTATAGATTTCCTACTAGAGAAAATAAGGATCTATTCCTTAATTAATTAAAGCATGGGTTAGAACTCCCCGAGTGATAGAAGACTTGTTATCTGAGTAATGGGGTACATATAATTTATTCACTCTTAAAAGTCACCATGTTTCCCATCTATTGTAGCCATTAAGGATTCAGCATAAGCTGCACAGATACATGGTCTAGAGGCAGAGATATGTGTGAATAATGTGGCTGTCTAAATGCTGCTATTAGTTTATTGGGCACTCAGAAGAAAGCCTGTGACCCAATTTTCCCTAGGGTCAGTATAACTGGACTTCACAGGACCAATGGGAGTTGACAAATCTCAAATGAAGGTTCTAGTTTGAACTTTCAAAAGGAAATTATGTTAGCAGAACTACTAAGCAGGAAAAAATGCAGCAAAAAGAAGTCCTCACCCTTAAAAATGGGTGTATTTGACAGAGCATGGCAGGGCAAAGCAGAGGTTACCCTAAAATGAAGCCCTTACACAGAACAACCCAGGTCCCTGGAAGTACTTGCAGGTAATTCTTTTTGACCTGACAGTTATGTTTCCTAGTAAACAGCCTCAGGTGAAGTCCAGGCTCTGCTACCTTTCAGGGTTGCTCCCTGCAATTACTAACCTCATTATGTTTTTTTTTCATTTGGTCTTGAAAAGACAATATTGTATTAAGTACTTCACGTGGATTTTATGAGGATCTAATAGATGGGGCTGTGCTGTACATAGGTCATCGCAGGTGACCGTAAACATCAAAGAGGCAATTGATATGTTCACATATAAGACTAATCTTTTTATTTATTATTTGGAGCCTTCATGAAATTCTTCCTTTCTGCGTTAACATATCTATTGCTTTTCTTCTTCAGGCCTTGTTTTGGAAGCCATGTTGTTGAGACTACATAGTAGAAGAAAGGTAGACACATTTTAATAGCTGAGAAACAGGAATTCTGCTGTTACAAGGTTGACTCACTTCTTATAGATACTGGAAAATCATGGCAGGTATTTTAGCAACTGAGTCAGAAGTCTGCATTCTTAGTTTAAGGGATAACAGCATGATGTGATGAAGGCTGGACCAATAAGAGAAGAAAAGCAAGGCTAGTGAGGCTTCTGAGAAGGAATTCAGCTTGGGAGAGGGCAGGGAGTGAAGTGGCACCATCTTCTTACCTACTGTTTGTACTTGATTTGGCGGGGAGGTGGTGATAAAGTACCACAAACAAGGTTTGCAAAAACAATGCATATTCATTGTTCACGATTCTGGGGATCCAGAATTCCGATATCAGGTGTTCAGGGCTGAGCTCTCTTAGGCTTTGAGGAAAGGCTTAGCCCAGGCCTTTCTTCCATCTTCTGATAGTTTCTTGGCTTTGAGCAGCACAACGTCAACCTTTACGTAGCATCATCTTATCTCTATTCATCTCCCTGTCTCTCTACATGCCTCCTCCCTTTCCCCCCATACACCCTCCCAACCCGCCCCCCTCTAATCCCAAGTGAGGGTAAGGCACTTTACTTGTGGAAGGTCCAGGGCCCTCCCTACTACATCTAGGCTGAGCAAGGTTTACATCAAAAGAGAATACGATCTCAAAAAGCCAGTACATGCAGTAGAGACAAATCCCAGCGCCACTGCCGGTGGCTCCCCAGCCATACCACATTCAGAGGGACTAGTTTGGTCCTATGCTTGTTCCTTCTTAGTCCAGCTGGAGTTGGTGAGCTCCCATTAGCTCAGGTAAACTGTTTCAGTGGATGAATCCTTCATGGTTTTGGCCGCTTTGCTCATAATTCTTATTCCTTCTACCCTTCATCTGAACGTTGGGAGCTCAGTTCAGTGTTCCAATGTGGGACTCTGCCTCTTTTTCCATCTTTTGTTGGACAAAGGTTCTATGTTGATATTTAAGATAATCATCAGTCTGATTACAAGGCAAGGCCAGTTCGGGCACCCTCTCCTCTACTGCATTGGATCTTAGCTGGAGTCATCCTTGTGGATTCCTGAGATTTTTTTTTTCTAGAGCCAGGTTGCTTGCTAACCCCATAATGCCTCCCTCAATCAAGATATCTCTTTCCTTGCTCTCATATCTGTCCTTCTTCTATCTTGACTATCCAATTCCCTCAAGTTCTCCTCAACCCTCCCCTCCACCCCTCTTCTTCCCTTTCTTCCCTTCCTTCTACCCACTGCCCCATATTACCAATTTTGTCAGATTCTTATCTGTTCCCAATTTCCAGGTGGGTCTATGTATGTTTTTCTTTGGGTTCACCTTATTACTTAGCTTCTCTAGGATTATGAACTATAGGCTCAATGTCCTTAGTTTATAGCTAGTATCTACTTATGAGTGATTACATAAATTTATACATTAGAGTACTACTCAGCAGTAATAACCAATGACATCTTGAATTTTGCATGCAAATGGATGGAATTAGAAAACACTATCCTGAGTGAGGTAACCCAGACCCCCAAAATACCAATTACATTTTCAACAATCCTGTTTCCAAATAAATTCATCTCAGAGGTGCTAGTACTTTGCCATAAGGATTTAAGGGACAAAATTCAACCCACCCCACTGTTTTTTTGACTACAATGTTTGTTGGTCCTCTGTAGATGCACCATAGCACTGCACTAATTCTTAATTAATTTTTAGGGATAATATACATTTTGTATTAGCACTAGATGCCTTTGTTATTTGGTGCCAATAAATCAGATATTTCCCCAAGTAAATGCTGAGCAATTATGAGGTGCTTTTGCAAAACATCTATTCCCTGCTGTATGTACTTTTTGAAAATTCAGCTTAAAGCTATCAATCGAAACAACGTTTAAGAGCAAAATACAAAGTCATGCATATGGACTGATGAAGACAGCATTGACAGCACAACTGCGGATCTAGATAGGAAATTCAATATACTAAAAGGAAATTGCAGTTTGATTATGGTGGAATAATTGTGAGTCTTTTTCAAAACTGTCTTAGCTTTATTTTCCTATATCAATAGAAAGATATATTTATCATATTATATATATTTATTAGAACTGGAGACTGACTCTTAGATCTTGGCTTCTATGCATTTGAAAACTGTTATCATAACTCTGAATATATAGAAATATATATAAGAACAAGAGCTTGCTGCCTTGATAAGTTTATTGATATCATACTTCAGATCAACATGAAAGCTACCAAATTAATTCCAGTTTTTACTCCAATCAGTGGCCCATTGCTTGTTGCTTGGAGGGGATGTTAATCTTCTTTAGCCAATTTTAAATTCCGAGTAAAGACGAAAGTGTGATGCATGTGTCTCATTCATCTGAGAAGGATTGTGAGGCGTCAGGTAATATATATTCAAGTGCACCGAAGCATATGCATTGCTGGAAAAGCAATTTAGAACTCAGAATGAAAATGAAATGTTTTTAATTGCAATGGAATTAGAAATGGAGTTGAGCCATTTGCTAATTATGAATTATTGGCAATTTTCAACATTTCTGTAAGTACCTCTATTTTTAAAAGTGGACAAAATATAAGAGGATATTTTAGGAACAAAATTTCATTACTTAAGGTGTACCTTTTCATATATTAAACTAATAAATAGTCCAGAAATCCTTTTGCAAATTTATCAAAATGTCATCTTCAAGTACTGGGTTGGAAAATTAGTAACTGCTGGAGTGTGTGATTGTTGAGAGTGTCACTACAGGAAGGGGTCTATCTGCTTTTAGTTCCTGGCATAAAGCAAAGATGCAATTCACTAATTTTATTTTAAATATCAAGATTTTTAAAATAAAATGTTAGAATTTCTAAGCATAAATTAAAGGCAAAATTTTAACTAACTATTGTGTCTTAAATCCAAATATACAAAAAGACAGCCCCCTGATAATAAAGCACTTGGGGGGTTTCGAAAGAGAATGGACTAGGCTTCAGACAGCTCCGCAGCTTCCCGGTGCACCCCCTGGTTTACTAGTGATAAGATGATTTGTGTTGGCTTTCACTTACTGTAGGATGAAGGTCAGCATACACACTGCAAGCATCTACTATTCACTCCTTAATAACTCCATCTATAGCTCTGTAATGAATTGTTTGCAAGTGGAGGAAGCAGCAAGGACCTTCATGGATTATCTTGCCTTAACGTTGGGAACCATCAGAATGCAGAGAGAGATGAAATAACTCTGTGCCTCTCTCTATCTGTACTAGAAGCGAGCTTGTCAACTCTTTACATTTTGTTCTTGGTTCATCTTTCCAATGTTTCCTTTTATACTCTTTTTGTCCTTCTGTGGTACTGATGGGGAAATAAAGAGATAGACGAAGAAACTTAGGTTCTTCCCTCTAATGTGCGATGCAAGGGGGAGCACACCTTTAACGCTCAACAGATGTGGATCGTGAATTGAGTCTCCTAGATATTATTGCTACACTGCAAAGCTGTGTGTGTGTGTGTGTGTGTGTGTGTGTGTGTGTGTGTCAGAGACAGAGAGAGAGAGAGAGAGAGAGACAGACAGACAGACAGACAGACAGACAGAGACAGAGACAGAGACAGACACAGAGAGAGAGAACACATATACCTGTGTGAAAGTATACATAGAAGCCAGAGGTCAACTTTCTATGCCTTCCTCTATGGTTTTTTACTTCCTTTTCTGAGACATAGCTTCTCATTGAACCTGGAACTTAATGACTGACTGATCGGTGGGCTGGGAAACCACAGGGACTCTCCTGGTTCCACGTCCTCATTGCTGAGCTTATGAGCTTATGCTGCCATGCTCAGCTTCTTATGTGGATATGTGGGTACTGAACTCAGGTCCTTATGCTTGGTGGCTTGTCATTTGTCCACCCCAGCATTATATATTCAATGCTGATTAAAGAGTTTAAGCTCATCACAATTACAATAAGATAGCAGACCTTTATCTGCTTTTTAAGAGTTTAGCATAATATTGCTTGTCATTGCTGGGGTACCTTCCTTTCAAAGACACTGTGGGACTTTTCTATATGCCCTAAAAGTCTATCTATGACACAGTAGATTGTGACTATGATGGTAGATGAAGATCGCTCTTAATGTTCTTGAATCTGCATTATGTCAGTATTCATATCAGTGTTGATACTAAATCATGCTGAAACATTCTTGCTGATTCTTAGAGTCTTTGGATATGTTATTGGACCTCTGCGGGCCTCTGTGTCTTATTGGTAACATGGGGAGTTGACAAAATAATTAAATTAAAGAGAACATAACCTGCGGATCTTGACACAGTCAAGAGAACATAGTCCTTTCTTTTAGTTTTCCTACCTCATTAGATGGTTCTCTATCACTCCAGTGTAGAATGTGTTTACTACTTACCTTATTGTCCTGTTTACAACATTTGATAGTTGTTCTTGAGTTGAAGACTGTACTGCAATATACTTATTTCAGCTCTATTATTACTTTGTTTGTATTGCTGAAAAAGTAGAGGTCAATTTTAGCTCAACTTAGAACACTGTTTTAGTGTGGTGTCTTCTAGATAGCCACTGTAGATTTACATTAGCTTCAGTCTTCTTTCTGGTCAATGTCAAAGTGCTCTCTCAGAATAAAGGAGTTAGAGATGACTGATGTGTATTTTTGAAAACAATAAAGATAGGATAACTAGTTTATGACAAACATTATGTGGTTTTAAATGTAAAATGGAGAACTTCAGGGAATTACATGACTATGATTTATTTCAGCACTATCAACTCTTTGATTTGTTTTTTTTTTTTTATAGTGAATAATCTGGGATACCTACACATACCTATGTATGACCTGAATGTTATTTTCTTGATATTGCAAAATACATTGGTGGTAAAACAGTCAAATCCAAATGTACTTTGAAAATGATTTACTTGTCATCACTGTCCCACTAGTAGTACCGCTTGATATCGGCTGAAATGGCTCGTCAATAGTGACGACCACTTTATCTTCCAAAGACACAGTGCCTTCCCACTCTCTGTAACAGGAAGCAGTATCAGAGCCTCAGGTTTCCATAAGAAATAAGGCATGAAGACAGAGCCTGCCTTAATCTTTGAAAGATGGTCTGGTCTGTTATAAAAAAATCTCTGCTGCTGACCATGAGTTTTCTAGTGATGATAAAATGCAAATCTTGAAGAAATGCATGAAAGTGTTGAATCTGATGCCAAGTATCTTACATACATCATTGCACTTAGTTTTTAAATAACTGATGAGCTCAGTGGTAACATCATATTTTGTACACCAAGAAGCTGGAACACAGAAGAGGCTAAGTTTCTTTCTTTCTTTCTTTTTTTTTTTTTTTTTTTTTTTGGTTTTTCGAGACAGAGTTTCTCTGTGGCTCTGGAGCCTGTCCTGGAACTAGCTCTTGTAGACCAGGCTGGCCTCGAACTCACAGAGATCCTTCTGCCTCTGCCTCCCGAGTCCTGGGATTAAAGGCGTGTGCCACCACTGCCCGGCGAGGCTAAGTTTCTTGATAATATCATACAAATAGGCAAACATTCAGATCGACTCTCCAGGTAAGCACTTTGTAAAAGCACTGTTTTCCATTGTTGCCTCCTTTTGTTTAAGTCCATGTAGTCACTGTTCATCATTAGTTTCTGGAGGTCCAGAGCTTTGAGCTCAGTAGAAACTCAGCAAAAGTAGTCACTTATTTTGATAGATCTCTGTGAAAGAAGAAAGAAAACATAAGAAGTGTCAAGAGCAAAGAGACTTTCCTGATATTATCTGTGGTGTGTGTTATTAGCCACTGAACCAACAATAATGGTCAAGTCCTATTTAATCCTCAGCACCGTACATTATGGATGGTATCTCAGCTGTGTAGATGTGGCATCTGAAACCTTGAAGTTTAATTCACTTCTCCAAGGAAAAATCAAAAGAAGTCAGTACTGGAGGAAGCCCCTGTGGTAGTGCACTGCATAGTGCACATCTTTAGTGGCTAAGGTACGCATTGGGAGACTTAAATGGAAACACTTTATGATGAATTTTGAGGGGCTTATGCATGGCTATAGGAAAAAATTGTTGAAGAAATAGGGACTACCTTTCCAAGAATGAAAATTTTACTATTTCTGTCTGTATCGGAAGACATTGCAGAAGACTTTAATTAGGATAATACTGCATTAAGAACTGAAACTTACCAATCATAAACCGTTTAGCATTCCTGGTGGGAAGACCTTCCATGAAACTAATTTTTCTAAGAAACATAAGAAAATCGAGGTTCATTTACTTGGAAAAAAATGATCCAGTCTAAGAGACTTTCTTTTCCAGGAATCCGGAGCTTCAGTACTAGTTACTTGAGATCACCTTGATTGCTTCAGAATTCTAATGTGTTCTATAGTCAATTTATTTAGGCTAAGTAAATTTGTTTTTCTTTAAATTTATAAACGAACATAGTAGAATCATTATTTCTATGCTAACCAGGAATTTTATTGATAGTTGTATACTTTTAACTTTGTGTGTATGTGTGTATGTATGTGTGAGCGTGTGTGTGTGGTATACTTTTAATTTAAATAATACTATCAGTGAATGGTGTTTCTCAATCTTTAATAAAATGAAGTTGTGAATCTCGGGAGATAGATTAATTGGTAAAGTAATTGCTTATAAGGAATTACTTTTATTGTATTAATTGAGGCTGGAAGCCTCTCCCACTTTGGGTGTGGCTATTCCTTTGGGGATCATGAATGATATGAAATAGAGATAAGGAACAGCCACAAGAATCCTTTATCCCAGGACAAAATGTGAAAGCTCCCCAGAGTCCCTTGCAATGTGGATCTCCTGTTCTGCAGGACTGCAGTCTGGGAACAGGGGATCAAATAAATCTCCTTCATTAATTTGCTTTGGTTGAGATGTTTGTCAAAGTAGAAGGAAAAGAAACCAAGGCAGGAGTCCTGGGAGTCTCTTAGTTCTGTTGTGTTTGAGTTCTGGAGATGTCACATGTGTTAAGCATACACTCTGTGCCAAGCTGCACGTCAATATTGTTCTCTCCTTTCCTCACCTTCTTCCTTTTATTCTTTTCTATTACTGGCAAGAGTATTATATTGGTGGTAGTGTTATAGAAAACAAGGTAGGGGACATTTTTATTAGAGCTTATGAATAAGTCAATCAAAGACACAGAGCTTCTCCTATTTAGGTTACTATAGTCCAGCGTTCTTAGGAATTTTACTGATATAGTATGTCATAATAGTATTTATAAAAGGTAAAACTACTGTCAATGTTAGCATTCGCTATTGAATGACAAAGCTTAGCATCAATAGAAACAATCTCTATTTAATAATTTTCTTTAAGACCTTGATTGGCAGACTTGCCTGTAAGGCATTGCCTTTACTATTAACTAATGGAGGAGAAGACAGAGTTGATCCATGGTTTCTACTTCAAATTTCTGCTTGAGTTTGAGGCCTGGCTTCCTTCCATGGTGAACCAATAGCTGCCAACTGAAATAACTCCCTGCATCTCCTACATCAAGTTTCTTTTTGGTCAGAGTGTTGTCCGACACCAACAGAAGAAAAGTAGAAGAAAATTCCACTGATGGGGGCATTATCAGAAGTACACCTTTACTTGTAAAACCACTACCAGTCCAGAAATCCCAGAGGAAAATTGGCAGGGTGCCCCACACTTGTGATCTCATTGTGGAGGATGGAGTCTACCTAGGGAGTCTGTGGAAGGGGGAAAGAGAGCAGTGGGAGAAAGAGAAGAAAGCGAGAGAGGAAGGATCCAGAAGCAACAACACACATTAAAAGTAGAAATGTAATTATTGGATCAGATTTCCATTTACTCAGTCATCTTTTATAACAACGTTACAAAGGCAGCAATTTTAAAAATTCTTAAAAAGCAGGTTACTTGCATTTCTGATTGTCCAGGTGTTCCCCGCCCTCTCCACGTCTCAGTGTGTTCTCAGGAGCAGCATTTGAGGAGTGTGATTCTAGTCCAGTTTACACTTCAAATGAGCTAATGGATAGTAACAGCAGAGAAAATGGACTAACAATTAAATGAGACGTCTGTCTCAGAGGACACGGGGACAAAGGGAAGAGGATTTGAGAACCGAATAAAGTGCCAACAATAAATACTGTGTTCTATTTTAAATGTGTCTAAAAATTGGGTCAAATAATGTTCTGTACGAAGAATGGAAACAAACACGTACTTTCTAACTTTGCAATCTGGTCACTTGGAATTACATTTTAAGACATGATAAACTGAATTAGGTTTTACTTTTGCCTCTGGCTACATTAAAAAACAACTTTAAAGATATTTATCCATTGTTTTATATTAACAATGTCTTTTTCAAGGGTAGGAATTTTCATGTCCAACATTATTTAAAACTACTCGACTACCAATGCATGCAGACAAGATTTCTTGTTAATTGTGTGTTCGACAGCTTTTCTCAGATGAACAGTCTTCCACTTTTCCTGTGAGATGAGCGAGAAGACATTGTTCTATGTTCTGAACACATTTTTTATTAAGAAAAGAGAAACCAGAGGTAGGAAGATATCTTATGGGCAGTGTGTGGCTATGAAAGGGAAGGAAGCACGGGAAGATGGATGACTTGATGGATAATTGACTCTCAGCTGTTCTCAAGTCAGAGGAAAGGATGAATTTGCACTGGTGCTTCCTGCTGTCACTCTAAATAATATATTTCTGTGGCTCAAGCTGTTATCAGTAATTGTAAGTAGGTATGTTTGTGACAGGTGGGCCTTGAGAGCCTCGGATGACAAATATGCTCTTGGCTTCGGGACCCTCCCTGGCTGGTGTGCTCAAGGGTTGCACCCATGTCTTCTCTATCTCTCAGGGCTAAACCTTTTTTCTGGAGACATGTCTAAGAAAGGAGCCTGTTAGTGCTCAGATTAAGTGCTGGGGGTTTAGTCTCTGACTCCCAGTAGCCACCAACGAGGTAAATGACCAGGCAGATTATTAAGATTTTTGGCATTGCGTTCCTCCACCAAGGATTTGAAGGGATTTTGACAGACAGTGAATGAACTCACAGGGATACTCTCAAACTGAAGGTGTAAGCATGCGGACTCCTCAGCATGGTGCTATAAACGTCCAGTAAATGCTGGCTATTCTTCTCACTTTGATGCTTTGGGAATTCATTTAACAACCCGGTCAGCTTCCATGTTTGTAAAACCCTTGAATATTATATTTGTAAGGAGGTTCTAGATTTGAAAAAAATCACAGAATTATAAATTACAAAGAATCAATGATTCAAACCCTTTTTTAGTAAAAGGTCTGGCTAGACATCATTTTATCCTCTTTGTACTGTGACAAGCTATTTATTAGTATTCATTGCGGCAATTTGGTTAAACTCTTATTGGTCTACTTTGTTGTTGTTATTCATTTTGTTTTGTTTGTGTTTTCAAAATAAAATATTACTGTACCAGCCTAATGGACTGTTGAAAAAACTAAAACAGTATAAACACACTAGTTCACTCAGTGGCTAACATGATGAAGATAAGAAATTATCACTATTTTTATTATAAATATTCTTCTACAATTTCCTTTGAGTCAGTGTCTTACAATGTACCTTTGCTTGGCCTCAATCTCATGGCAATCCTTTTCCTTTAGCTCTTCAAGCAACTAGAATTGAAGGCATGAATCCCCATAATCTGCTAGTATTTCTTATTAAAATTATTCCAAATAGAGTTGTCTTTGCTCAACTGTAGTGTCAATGACTATGAATTTATAAGGCAAGTGTTTCCGTCTCTAAGAACTTCACCTTTTCAATTGCTTCTAGAGTATCAATGGTTGTATACTAGGAAGTCAAAGAGTAGAGTCCTCAGGTCTATGTTGACATTAAACAACACACTAGTTGAATAAAGTGAAAAAAGCAAATTAAGGAGTGGGCGCCAGCGTGAGAGAATGTGTAGACATTTTTATTAAATTGCCATCTTAAATATGCTACTTTTCATGTTAATGCAGACACAGATTAAAGATGCATTTAAGGGCTTTCTGTCCATAGAATGCATTTTATGCCTATTTTTCCAGAGATAGATATAGATGTTGCATCCTCCCATATAGTATTAATATGTAGCTAGAATGTATTTATAAATGACATATAATTAGCTATGTTTTTGCTCCTTTCAAAACACAGAGGTTTGATTTGATTTGGTTTTCTCTCAGTTTTTTTCCTCCTGTGAACACAGGGAAGAAACTGCATTCCCACAGTCTTCCTCGTTCTTTCTGTTTTCCCATCCTCTATGACCTGAACGTTGTGTTCTGCATTCTGTGTTGAAAACATCACATTCCCTGAGTCACTGTTACCTTGCTGAGAACTAGAGTCTCCATTTCCCTAGATCCCTCTAAGCCCTCTACAGCCTGCTACTATTGAGGATGTGGGATTGATTTGAAATTGAGGGATATCTGTGTGATAGAAAAGTAACTGTTCTGAGATGTGAAAATTATAGAAAGGACAAGATCTAATACCACAGAAGCAGCAACTCAAAATATAATTGACCTATCTTTTCTTTCTTGTCCTTCATCTTTACAGTAATCAAAACAAAAATTAAATTTTAATATTACAAGTTAATCACTTAAAGTAGGCAAATCATTTGCTCTTACATAAATCTCAGCACACAACTCCTACCCCCATTATCACTTGTGTGATTCTTCTCACGTGGCTATTGCAAGCCAGATAGAGTAATGCATGTAAAAGCACAAGAGAAACTGCGAGGCTGAGGTGATATCTGAATTGCTGCATTCTGTGTTTTGTGTGTATTTAAAATGCACCTAATATCTCACCTCATGAACAACATTCTGGAGTAAAGAAGCTAAGGTTGAGGGTGTGAGCTAGTAAGTAGTAACTTAAATCAAGATCTACCTGATTCCAAGAAAATAACATATATTTATTTTATCACAATGTGTGGATACAGATATTTTTACTTAATCATATTTATAACAACCACTCTTTACTCCATTTAGTGTATTGAAATTCTAGCTTGCTAAAATGGAAAACAATTTGGACTGATTGTAACTCTTCAAAGAATTATGCGCTTTGACAGATGTAGTAATATCATCTTGAACAGCATATCTTATTTTCTAGTACAATTAAAAAGCAATTTTATTTTTAATGCTTTTTTCCCATATTACTTTCCAAGAAAGTGTGCTTTGAGGAAGACTGGTATATCTGTGCAGTGCCTTTTTACTTTAAACTTGGGAAATAAGCAGAGCACGTCTGACTCTGCTGAATATGAAGGATAAAGTCAAAACTTACGTAGGCTATTTTTCAAATCTCCCGAATAGTGTAAATCTGATGTACCTGTGGATAATAGATGCAAATATGTGTATTATTGCAATTTACTTACAAACGATTGTCTCTCTGCATCTCTATGCTTTGAAGAACAAGGCCAAAGAAAGCCATCTTTATTATGGCCAAAGAACTCAGTTTAAAAATGTTCTGTGATGGAATAGCTAGATCCTGAGTCCCGAGTTGTCCAAGAACCTAGTCTAAGTGTCACTAACATGATTGACTGTCTGCTTTTCTTCCTTGTTTTAAAAAAAATTGTATCTTGAGAAATTTATGTTTAAAATATTTGAAAGTTGGTATTATCTTAAGTGGAAATATATCTCAATTTAGTGTTTCCTTGGCCACAACAGTTAAAATCATAAGCACATTTTACATTTATAAAGTGAATAAAGGTTTATGATTGCAGAAGTTTTCTGATGTAAATAAACCTTGACCTCCACAGGATAGTTTGGAAGTTATTGTTTTTGCTACAGTTCTTATGTGTTTTAAGTAATGGATCATTCCATGCTGATGTAATTTAATTAATGAAATCATTTTAATCCTCTACTCCTAGCATGCTGCCAGATGACAGTTACTTTGATGGTAGCCCTCATTATCAGCCCTCCCACCCACCTTCTTTAATAATGGAAACTTGTTGAATAATGTATGGCTTCTGTGACATTCCCCAGAGTCACAAGAAATCGAGTGGTGACTTTAGTTGAAAATAAATTTCAGTAAGTTGCTCCCTGTATAACAATGGATACAAAATGAAGTTTATTGGTAATTACCAATTATGAGACAAAAATCATTTAAAACCCTAAGGACATGGGGAGAACAGATTTGAATAAATTTAATGTATGCTGAGGCATAGTGCCATGTTTTATGAGCAGTGTGGGTTGAGATTACTAATATCTTATGAAAATTAAATGTTAAACATGTTATAAATGCATCAATAACTTTAAGTACCCAGATCATTATTATAAAAATGCTCCCAAGATTCTTGCACAAACAATATTGCCGAGTAGTTTCTGAGGCCTTAACAGTTACCGCTGCTGTCCTTCAACTATAGCACATGACAAGGATGTTCATGGAGTCATGAAGCCTGAGGAAGGTCAAGTTTGTTGTTCAGTAACCACAGTGGGCTTGAGACGACTGAGGGGAGTGAGTAGTTATAAATAGCAGCTAATGCCTCAAATCCAGGAAGTTTGGCTAATCAGCCCCCAGAGAATTCCGATTGCAGATCTAGATTGAGTAGGAAGTAGGAACAAGGGCTTTCTGGATGTAGTGTCTCATAAAAGTTAGCCAGACCAAAGAATTAATGTAAGCGTACAGATCACTTACTGTTCCACCACCCCCAGTGCTGACATGATGAAATGGAATTAACAGTGCTTTGCGAGCCTAAGGAGTTGGGTATAAAACAGCTTACCAGTGTGAGCCACTTACAAACCGTACAGAAACCAGAACTACAAGACTCCCAGAACTAGAGAGGCAGATAGAAGAGTCATCGGGACTTTCTGAGTAGCCAGCCTACTTGATTCTGGAACAGTGAGGGACCTTGTCTCATAAAAACGAGGAGAGGAGTGGAGCCATGACTCAGCAATTTAAAGCACCCTGCTCCTGCAGGATGCTGGATTCCATTCCCAGGGCAGCTCACTGCTCGGCTGAGATCTCTGGCTCCAGGTTTTCAGTCCAGTGCTCTCTTCTGGTGTCTGGGGACTTGCACATACTTAGACTCACAAAGGCTCATACACATACACATGAATTTTAAAATCATTTTAAACAAGGCGGATGGCTACTGACACTGTTTTTGATACACACACACACACACACACACACATATATGCACACACACTTACCTGTCTTTCAGGATAATGCACACAAACCTGAACAAACAAACAAACATCCAAATAAATGAACATTTCTCATGCTTGGCTGAGGGCTGAAACCTGCACTGACGAAGGGCAGCCACAGGCGTTTAACTGGGAGACGAAGAGGAAAAGGGCAGGTTCTCACAACTTGGACGTCCTCACTTCTGGACTGGGTGAGCAACTATCAGGTTATTTTCAAACTCAAAACAATGTTATAAGCACATCCTCTGAGCTCAATCCTAAAGCAGCGATTTGTTCCTTTTGTCAGACTCAATAGTTGACTTTTCCTAACATAGCTCAGGAGGCTCTTGAGGTAATCCTCCAGTGTATGAGTCACAGCTCTTGCTTAAATTGGTCCAGAGGCCTCTTAAAACTGTTTTGTGAGGTAGTAAACTCAAAGCATTTGACTCCCCAAACCAGGCGAGCCTGAGTTAATCGCCTCTACTGCCCTGTCCTCAACCTTCCTAATGCCGCGGCCCTTCAAACAGTTACTCATGCTGCTGGGATCCCAACTGTAAAGCCATTTTGTTATTACTTCATAACTAATTTTGCTTATTATGAATCATAATATAAATATCTGATATGCAGAATATCTGATACGGAAGCTCTGAAAGGGTTCTGACTCGCAGGTTGAGAAATTCTGCGCTAGTGTTGAATGGGCAAATATCTCCTTAACTTTCTTTTTCTTGTCATTTCAAAATGGAATTATAACTTCATTGTATCTCACTCCTCTTTAAATCAGAATTAGCACATCACAGTTGTGAATTCTGAGACAGAGTCTGATGGATATAAATGAAGGAAATGGTAATTTCTTTGAGATTTCCTCAAACTATGCTTTCTGGGGGGTTTCTTGGAGTGGGTCCTATTTGCTTTTACTATGATGCAAACCATTTCCAATTGCATTTATGGGAAGGGTTTTTCTTCACCCAGCTTCCCGGGGTCAGAGAAAGGAATTTTGTACTCCCTCGTGTTCTGTTGTTCATAAGTTGGCCCTGGGAGGTCTCATGTGAAATTTGAATTTTGTGTATTCTGGGGATGTTCAAACTACAAGGGGTGACAGTAGGATGGGAAGCGTCCATGCTGGGTTCTTTAGAGGAACCCCAAATCACCAGGTTTGCCCCAGATTTTGCGCCCAGTCATTATTTGTAGAACCACCGGGATTCTCCAGAACTTGTCCTCCATTCTCAGTGCACCAGACTCAATAAACACTTTTACTAAGACACTTTGCAGGGCACTCCTGACAAAAATAAAGTCAGAGAAGTTCCCTTGCCCACGCGTGTGATTTTGAAGAATAATTTAAGAAGGATATGCTTTCTTATGTAAATGCATTGTTTTGACTTTCTTAGTGGGTGGGAGAAGAGACCTTGTCTTGTGCTTTGGCTTTCTCACAGAATTGCTGAGAAAAAGAACTTGGAATGCAAAGGGACGCAAGTGTGGGGGTAAGCAAAGGTGGGGGAAGGTCTGCTGTCTATCACCTGACATCAGAGGTGACAACTGACTGAATAAAGGGGTGAAGTTGTATTAGAACAATAATTCATATTTATATTAAAGCAGTGAAACTTATTAGACCATTGCCTGGAATAATTCTATGTAGTCCCCCTCCCATACACACATAATGTATATTGGCTTGGAAACAATGTAAAATCTAGAAAAATATCATACCTCATTGTGTGTGTGTGTGTGCACGCGTGCGCGAGTGTGCACACACACGTGCGTGCCCACTCATATACACATATTGAGATAGCAGAGCAGGGTATCAAAGGGGAACAAGTGTTATCCCTTATCATCATCAACTTACTGTTGATATGTCCTTTCATTGAACAGGATGAGCCCCAGCCCAAGGTTGATTGGCTAGCAAACTCTTAGAATCTTCTCTTGTCTCTGTCAAAGCTGGGGTTATAGCTGGGTGCTGTGGCCATGTCTAGCTTGTAATGTGGACAGGATTCTCTCTGCAAGAGGAAGTACTCGTACCCATAGGGCAGCCTCCTCAACTGCACAAGATAATTCTTAATACTGCAAGATTTTCCCTTGAATACCTAACTATCAGCAAGCTATGGTTTAAAAATTATAATGTAAAATAAATGAAAGAGAAAGAAAGGAAGAGAGAGAGAGAGAGAGAGAGAGGAAAGAAGAGAGGACAATGTCTGAGAACTTAATTATTGTCAATGTTATTAAATTCTAGTAAAAATGCATTCTCCAATAAAAGTGTAAAATCATATCAAAGATTAGGGAAAGAACTAATAGCTTCTAATATCAAATATTTGGCATGAAGCACTCTTTACATTATATAAAGTGTATATTTGAGTAAACTATACACCTAGACTGGACTGAATTGAGTAGGTTGACTGTTCTAGTTTCATCTCCGTGGCTTTGACAAAATACCCCTACAAAAGCAAGTTAGGTGAGAACAGGTTTCTTTTAGCTCTCAGTTCCTGATTATACTCTGTCACAGCAGAGAAATTCCAACGGCAGGAGCTTGAGGAAACTGTCATAAAGGCAACCAAGCACACCACTCTCTCCACTCCTAGACTGTCCACTATCCAAACCCAAGGAATTGTCCTGCCCAGAGTGGCCTCGGTCTTCACATAGAGAGGGAGGGAGGGGAGGTATGGGTGGAGGGGAGGGGAGGGAAGGGGGAGAAGGAGGGAAGGGAAGGGGGAGGAGGAGGGGAGGGAGGGGGGAGGAGGAGGGAAGGAGATGGAAATTTTTAAATATAAAAAAATAAACCATGAGAAAAAAAATAAAAAATAAAAAAAAAAAGAAAGTAACTTAACCGTTAAGAAAATTCTCTACAGGCATGCCCATTGGCCAAGGTGATCTACACAATCCCTCACTGAGACTCTCAAGTGTGATTTTGACAAGTTGGCAATAAGAATAACCATCACAATGCTTCTGGCTACATGTCTTGCATTTTCAAAGACCATTCCTTGATTATTAAGTGCTATTACGCATTCCTCCTCTCTGTAATTCCCGTGACAGTGGCATGATTTTCCCGGTTAGCTTCAATTGTCAACTTGGCATGATAATCTAACAGTGGAGCCTCAATTAAGTAATTACCTAAATAGAATTTCTGTGGACAAATCTTGGGAGATTTTCTTGATAATTAATTGATACTAATCAAGATTGGAGAGCCCAGTATTTTGTGGTTGGGACTGTCCCCTATCAGGTTTTCTTGGTTGTGCCAGAAATCTACCTAAGTGTGAGCCCATAATGTAGTTGGTGAGGGCAGCAAATGGCGTTCCTCCAGGTTCCTGCGTAGTCCCTGCCAGTAGGTGAGTTCCCTCATGAGAGCCAAGGCTGCATGCAATAAGTAAGCTGTTCCCCTTCCTGCTCCTGCCTTGCATCCCTGCCCCGACTTCTCTCAATGTGACCTGGAAGTGTCAGATGAAATAAGCCTTTTCTCCCTGAGATGATATTGCTCCGAGTGTTTTCATCATGGAATAACTCAAAGGTAGTTCTATGTGAGCCTTTTTGTAAGCTGCTGTCTAATTATGACTGTCATCCTTGCTGTTCTTTAAAGATTGACACGGGGATGTGTTAATGGTACTTGAGAAGGATTAAAATTATTTTGTTTTATTTTATTTCTAGAGAATTTTATATAATATAAACTTGGACAAACTGAAGGATAAATTCAGCCTTTATTGTGGACCCAGAGAACTATTCTGCTTTCTTAAAACTTTATTTTATTCTGTCTTCTATGTGGCTGGGCAGTGGAGACTGAAAGGTCATTCGTGGTTTTTTTTTTATTAATTAAGGCACTAAATTGCAATTAAAGAATCATAACTGGTTATGGTCCTTAATTATTTTAATCATTAAATTAAAATATGTTTATTGAACACTAACTAGATGCCAGACAATGTAGTAATATTTCATTTGTATTTTAAAATGCCTGAAGCTCAGAGTAAAAAAGCTACGCTGGTCAGCCTTACAGACCAGGCAGTGGTGACACACACCTTTAACCACAGTAGCCACACTAGTTTGCCATAGAAACCAGGTGGTAGTGGTGAACACCATTAATCCCAGCCCTTGAGAGGAATATAAGATGGGAGGGGACAGCTCTCACTCACGGTCTCCTTCTGAGATTCCCAGAGGCAGAATCACCATTTTGGACTGAGATAGAAGAGCCAGTGGCTGGCTGTTTTGCTTTTCTGGCTTTCAGGTTGAACCCCAATTTTTATCTCTGAGTTTTTATTCATTGTGCTACAAGATGTGTTATTAAAGATATGGTGGGCCAACCAAATGGTCAAAAATCTAACTGGCTTTGTAGGAAACCTGAGAATCCAAGTTTAGTGAAACTGATAAAAACTGAACCGCTCTTATAGTCTACGGCCAAGAATATTCCTCAACATTCATGTGCAGCTTCCTTTTCCTGCTGAGTTTTCCTATGTCCTGTCTCTCTTGAAGGGAATGCCAGGAAGTATTTGAGAGGAGGGTTGCCATTACACTGCAGTGAAGACTTACTTTCTCTGCACCAGCACCCTGCAGTCATTTGGATCATTCAACCTTCAATCCAGATATACAAATTACTTAAGACTAGTATCTGTGGGACGGTTTCTGTCACTCTGGTGGAAGGTGATCAGCTCTCACTGGCTTCCTTGGTTACTTAGGTTTCATGAAAATAAAATCCTACCTCCTGTGCAGAGTTGCTTTCAAGCCTCTGGTGGCTTGAATAGGTATGATTCCTATAGCCTCCTATATTTCCTTGGCCATAGGGAGTGGCATTGGTAGGAGGTGTGGACTTGCTGGAGTGGGTGTGGCCTTGTTGGAGGAAGTGTGTCACTGTGGAGTAGGACTTTGAGTTCCCATATGCTCAAGCTATGGCCACTGTGGTACACAATCTCATTCTGCTGGCTATGGATTAAAATATAAAACTCTGAGCTCCCTCTCCAGCACCATGTCTGCCTGCATACTGCCATGCTTCCCACCGTGATGATAATGGACTGTCTGAAACTGTAAGGCAGCCCCAATTAAATGTTTTCTTTTTTATTGGAGTTGATGTGGTCATGGTATCTCTGCCCAACAATAGAAACCTTAACTAAGACAAATCTTTTCCATACAATTGTCCTCACCACACTGTGGACTGAAGTCACACAGGTGTGCGTGTTCCCAGTTCAACATGCTGTTTGTGCCAGATCCATTTCTATCACGGTAAAACTGAATCCAAGGGTCTCTCTCTAATGCTTCTGGTGCAACAGGAATAAGATTGAGCTGCATTTAGGGAATGTGGTTTATATGGTAATTAGGCTCATGGCATGCATCTTAGCACCAACATCCCAATATCTGTTTTCATCCCTTAGATCAAATGGAAAGTACAAAACGACAAGATCTCCTGAGTAAATTGGGAGCATGGGGATCATGGGAGATGGTAGAAGGGGAGGGGAGAGGAAGGGAAGGGCGCAAAGAAAAATATATAGCTCAATAAAAAACAATTTAAAAGAACAAGGCATAGACAACAATTAACCTCTCTCCCCCCAAAAAGAAAGAAAACTCTGGGAAAGTACCAGGACCAATATTTACTAGGTTACTTTTCAACCTCCCCATCACCCAGTAGTCCCTGAGATCAGAAAAGGATGAGTCAAATTTGACTTCTTTGACTCTCCTGCTTACACTGCCAAGTCTGGGAATCATTATCCCCAAAACAGTAGGAAGAGGATACTTATAGTATTTCTTAAGATGATGACCAGGTTTGCAATGCTCACATGTGGTACAAAAATGCATTTTATACATCAAATGCTGAATCTTACCTCAGTTCTCCTGTTTGGGTTTTCTATCTAAAAGGGAAAAGTAACTCTAAATTTTTCATTCTACCTGATTCTATTAATTCAAGTAGCTTTGCGAGAGTAAAACAATTGTTATAAGATATATTTTCAAAATCTAATAAATATATTCCTGAGAAACTATACATTGGGGAAACATGGCAGAGAAGGTAGATGTGATTCTTTATTCCTTGCAGAGGATGGGTATCTGTGAATGCAAATAAGATTAAATGAAGGGAATGTTATGAAATGGTAGACTAAATATAAAAGAAAAAAAATACTGAGGGACTGGAAGATACTGCATGACCCTGGTCTCCAGCATATATATGGAGAAGCAGAGCCTTAGAATGGTTAATCTTCCAGTCACTATTGGTCAGACATAGAGGCATGACTCCAGAATTCTTACAAGTGTTATAGATGCACAAGAAAATGAGGGAAATTATGGTTCTATCATGCTAGCAGGTCAGAGTGACTTGTGTTCAATAATGTGTAGCATTTTAGTTTTTAGCTTGGTTTAATGCTAAGGATCAAACCCAGAGTTTTGTGCAAGCTGGACAAATAATCTACTACTGAGCTGCAAGTGTAGTCCATGTAATATGCTATTTCATACTCATTAGGTCTCCATTTAACAAAACTGGGCCAATCTAGGCAATGTAGTAAACTCCATGCCTTGTTCTTCTGCAATGCTGCAATCTCTGCTCACCTCTAGTCATTATCAAATGTTTTAATATATAGATACTCATAAATCTGATTGATTGTATTCTCGCTCCAAATGGTATCAGTTGCAGAATAATGTTACATCTAATTTTCACACTATCTCAACCACTGTTTGTTTTTTTCTCTGAAGTGGAAACTTTCTATGGTCTAAAATATACAGACTTTGATCAGCGTTGCCAATAAATAATTGGCGAATGCATTCATGAAGTGTATAAGGAGAGCCAAGGATGCTGGATTGCACTGATTTTGGCCTCCTTATCTGATCTAGTTAATGAAGGGCATTGGTTCTGCCTTTGTTGACAACACCATTGATTTTAAGAAGACAAAAAGACCATCAGAAACAAAGATGTGACTAATTATAGTTTGTTTATAGGGAATCAGAGTCAAGCGTGGCTAATGAAGGGAGCCAAAGAAAGGGAGGATCCGCTTGAAACCATTTTTTTTTTTTTTTTTTTTTTTTTTTAGCACAAGCTCAATAAGGTGTGCTGCCTTGGCGATGTACTTTAGGAAAGGCTTTTCTACTTCACAATCCATGAAATGGTGATGGAAAGTTCTGTGTGGAGTATATCAGGCTGCAATGCCTGACTCAAGTATTAGCCAGCAATCTAGGGATGGGGGAGTGGAAGTTTTTAAGCCCATGGTTAGAAATTTTAATTATATTCAGGGATAGCTAATTGGGAGCCATTGTTGGCTTCTACAAAGGGGGAACTTGAAATAACATTTGGGGGAATAGACTTGTCCTCTCATCTTCTGCTCATGCTGTTCACCCATCTGGTGGCTTCTTCGCCTTCCCTCCCAACCTCTCTTTAGCCTGTTTCTCGAAGCCTTAGTTCACATCCCCCATCTCTGAAGCCTTTCTGATAAATCTAATCAATGGTTATTTTGGGGTCTGTGTCTCTTCTGCACCCTCCATTTTTATTGCTTTTGTTATAAAACCAGAGCCTTCCTCCTTCTCTCTACTTCCTAGCCAACTCCTTAGAGGTGTTTTGAAAATGTTGTTTTGTTCAGTAGTTGAGAGTCTTTTGTTCATACCATGTGAACAACAGTCTTTGCAAGCAGTTGGTGTGTTTTGTTTATGTGTGTTCCACCTGGCTCCTGTTGATGTCAGCTATGAAATCAACAGTCCCGGTGTTCCTCACAACACTCTCCACGGTGTTGTCTAGCTTAGTCCTGCACTATAGGCGTACACTTGTGCCGAGTGAAGCGGGTCTGCAGACTGAGCAGTGTGAGACAACAAGGGATGCTTCCTGGAGCTAAAATGTATCTGCTAGGGAAGAGTTTTCAGAGTTTCCACTAAAATATAACTTTGTTTCATCTGTTTTTTTTTGAAAATTCCAGTTTTATTTTTCCTGACAATAAAATCCATTGTATATATGTACCACATTTTCATTATCTATTAACTTACGGTGGCAATCTAGACTGATTCCATTTTATTACTATTCTAAATATAACAGCAATAAACATAGATGAACAAGTATCTGTGTAGTAGGAGATAGAGTCCCTCAGGTATGTGACCCCTTAGTGTTAAGGCCCATTACTTGAGAACTTTACTTTCCAGTGTGTTTTGAGACCCTTTCATGCTGACTTACAGTATCTTCTACCAGCTTACACTATAACCAGCAGTATAAAATGGATCAATCCTTTTTATCTACACCATTATCAACATTTGTTTCAAATGTATTCTCGATGATAGCCATCAAAATAAATTGAGAGTTACTGATTAATGTGTGGTAACTGAAAATATAATTTAAACCCTCATTTTAAACAAAATTTCATTTATGTGAAAAACAAGTTTGTCAAGTGCAAAGTAACTTTTTGAATGGAATTAGATAATAATTATAGTCAGGTACACATAACATATTGTATACTGTGGATTTAGCATATTAAAACAGATATTTTTCATGTAATAATTAGGAAGCAAAATTGAAGTTACTGTGCCTATATCAAAATATGACACTATTATGACTCATCTTATATTTAGTGATTACAGATAGAAAATTTCCATTTGAAAACAATGTTGCGTTAAGCTCATTAGGATTTAAGAAAGGAAATGATTCTGCTTCTAGTTTGTCTTTCTATTAAAGAAAGAAGCTACAAACATTTATTTGGCAGTTACCATGCTTCTGTTTATTGTAATGTCCATTTCTACACAATTTAAAAAATCAATGATCTCTATTTACAGCATGAAAATTAGCTGATTATTATTCCCCTAGTTCCCTAAATACCATGTGATTGCTGTGAAATAAAACAAATGATCAATTATGTCTTTGAAAATATAAAATTCCATATAAATGCAAAGTGTGTCTTTTCTACTATATTTTTCTGCAACTCAGAGGAAAGGTTGGGCTTATCAAGTATCTGCAGTGGGTGTTGAACAGCCTTGGTAACATACTACTTTAGCATTTATATTGAGCATTTTAGAAATGTGTTTGATAGCTGAGATTTGGAAGTGCACAGGAAGCTACAGAGCCCCGAAGGCAAGGATGAGCTTCTTGAATTTAATATGAACTAAAGTGATAATACCTTACACTTAAAAGCTAAACTTTTTTGCAGGATACTTAGAAGACTTTGGTTGTATTAATTCTAATCCTCAGAATGCTTCTCTGCAAATGGTTTCTGTGCACAGGGTTAAACACCCTGGAAAACCCGATAGAGATGAGGAGGTACGGTGCTGTGCCAACAGCAAGTACCTAGCACTAATATCCTCTCCAGTGCAGAAGCTATTCAAATAAAATCTCCTTGCCTTTTTCCACGGTTCAAATTTGTATCCTAGAGAGACTTGATACATGATTTCAGTGTACACTGATGGTGAGAATAAGAATTAACTATGCAAAACTGACTAAGGAATCTTGTATGGTAATTTTGGGGGAAATGACAGAACTACTGATTTTGACATCTCAGAGAAGACTGAGATGGATTGCTGGAGCCCGTGGTACTGGAGGTAGTATTTTGGATGACTGATACACCATCTGTGAAGTCAGTCTTTAATATATTTCTGGAATGTGATGATATTTTAAGCAAAAAAAAAAAAATTCAAGGAAGAACTGAAGTAAATTTTACCTACCAACCCAGGAAAACAAATGGCCCTATTCAAATTGTTTCATCAGTTGGTAGTTAGTATGTAGCTCGAATAAAAATAATCAACAATAATGGATAGTGTAAGAGCAAGCTCATTTACCAATCTCTCCAAACTGTTTATAATGTTACTTAAAAATTGACATGATCCAACAAATATCATGAGCCACTGAGAGAGAATATTTCTTGCTAAATCAAATGCCTAACATTGTGTCTACTTTATCAGAAATTTAAATTTATTTAGCCTTTATTCTCATAAAATTAATAGCATTTTTGCAGATATTCTCCTCTAATATTGTCAAAAAGAAAGAAACACAAATAATAAGATTCAGGAAATAGTGAAAGAAATATGAATTGTATGGGGAACAAATGAAACAGGTGATTTTACTAAGTTAAACAAGGATCTAGTTTTGTGTTTGTTCTTGTTTTTTGTCTTGATTCTGTTAACTTTGATATTCTGAATACTTATTTGTGTTTTCGACTTGAACTTTTAAGACTGGATCTCACATCTAGCTCTGGCTGGCCTAGAACTCAGAGACATCTACCTATTTCTTCTTTAATTGCTAGAATTAAAGATGTGTGCCAACATGGCTCACCCGAGAGCAAATGTATTTTAAGAGAGAGCAAATGTATTTTGGAGGCGTAATGAGTTGTAAAATAAGATAAAAGTGATTTAAAAACTATTAACACAGGGTCTTTTTTTAATTCAGGTTTAGTGATGAACTCTTTAGGCAAAATCCAAAGAAAATTCGTCTAGCTAAGATAACTGGTAATCAAATCCCAATTTAGGCAGAATGAGAAGGGAAAAATGATGCTTGGAAAACAAAAAATGAGTGAATGCCAGAAATGTGTGCAGTGACTTTTCACAGTGCGGATAGTGATCCTGGAGGCTCAACTACTTGTTGAGCTTCCACTGAAACTCAGGGTTTTTCTCCGTTTTCTGAATTCAATGAGAAGAACTGTCTACTATGTTTTTTCTTCTTTATGTTTAAGTCTACAACCCACTGTGGTCAGCTAAGGACAAAATACAAAAGGAGGAGACACTGAATAAAACGTTATCTCATATAGGGTGCAGACCTGTCTGAAAATATTTGGGCCCCATTTTTAAATTTCCTTTCTGTTTTGATTAAAAACACCCTGATCAATAGCAAGTGAGGGGAGGAAGGGGTTTGTCTGGCTAATAATCCCAGGCTACTGACTGTCCTGGTAGGGAAGTCACAGCTGCAGGACATTGTGACAGCTGGTTCTGCATCTTTATTGTCAGGAGCTGAGGGAAATGAGTGCACCCATGTGCCTGTTTGCCTGCTTTCAGCAAACTTCCTTTCTTTATACAGTTCAGGGCCCAGCCCATGAAAACATGCTGGCCGAGTAGCCTTAGGACTCCTATATCAGTTAACAATTAAGGCAGTCCCTCACTGAAATGCCCACAAGCCAGCCTTAACTAGAATACCCCTCTTTTAGAGTGACCCTAGGTTGTGGCAAGTCAACATTGGAAAATATCACAGATTGCGAGGCGTAGATGAGTGTTGGAACCTGGTGGATGATATGGTTTATATCGTGTTCCCCATACATTGGGGGCACAACGATGGGGGCAGCACTAAATGTTTTCAAGGAATCAGTAACTGGTGGTTGTAATAGGATGCATTTTATTATAACATTGTCTTGTGGTGCAGAAGCAATGATGCTGGGCAAGGTTTTGACTGTCAGAGTGCACAGCTGGATAGAGAAGACAACCTTGAGTGCACAGCTTCTCATAGCAAGACTGAGAACACGTCATATTTAAAAAGATGCCATTGAAAACATAGCTTGCCTGGTAGGTTCCAACACTGTCAGTTTAAAGGTACGATGACAATGCTGGGACTCACAGCCTAGCAGCACCACCCCCTAAGTCTACAAGTATAATTCCCTCTCATTTTGACATGACTCTCATGCACTGTGCTCAGAGGCAGTTCCTGAAGAGATTATGAACACAGGTGAATTCCAAATGGGAAGAACATAAGTATTTCCTACCAGCAGTTCTTTGTAGAGTAGACACGGATTTGTAAACCTCAGACACATCAAATTCTACTTACAAATCCTATGTTTATTTTCCTGTGTCCTCAGAATCTTTTGAATGACATATAGTCATTCAAAAGTCCTCATAGTCAAATTAAAAACTCAATTTGTTTGTTCTTAAAATGAGATGCTTTGTAGCCTAAATAAAGATCCCAGCAGAGGTTTTGCATGGAAAACTACCTTATCATAAAAAGCGGTATAGTACCTATCTGTGGGCCCAGAGGTACTTTGAAGATGTCATTTATAATTTATAATATTCTAAAGAACTAAAAATTATCAATACAACCAGCACTCAACTTTCAAAGGATTTACTAGTAAATATCTTGTAAATAGAAAAATACTTGTTCATTTAGGAAATGGCACTTAGTTTCCAGGTTGACACACAAAAATCCTTTGCAAGAACAGGACAACGACTGGAGACTTTTATTCCCACACTTTTTAACCTGTCGGTGATTGTTCTGGATCATTAATGAAGCGTGACATGCAGATCTGTCCCTCGTGTCCCACCCTTTGGAACTTACAACTTTCCAACATTATTTATCGCAGCATACCACGTCTAAAGGTTTGGTGTGTAATCTTTCTTTTATTTTTGTTGTTTGATCTTTTAGTAGTCTACCACATTTTGCCTCATTCCATCTCCCAGATTTTAGTAGACTCAATGGTTAAGAGCATTGCTTGCTCTTCCAAAGGTCCTGAGTTCAATTCCCAGCAACCACATGGTGGCTCACAATCATTTGTAATGATATCTTGTGCCCTCTTGAGGAAGAGACCTGGTCAGTTGTCCTCAATTTAGACCATGCACCCAATATGGTCAAGTTCATCAGAACCACCATATACGGGCTGTTTATGCCTGCTTCACCATTGCCAGGGCAGACATTTCATTCATTCATTTTAGTCGTCTACCACATTTCACCCATTTTAATAAGAATACCATCTGAAAGCAGAACTCAGCTTTGTCTTCACCACTAGTGCTGAAATCCTGGGTAGTTTCATCTTTTCTGACCATTGTTTTTCCACTGCTGGTCCTTTAGGGAGATGCTTTCTCAGCGCCTGCCCTATATGTATGAGTCATTTATTTGTGGTTCATCATTGTGTCTGAGAATAAGCTAAGCTCCAGTCTCATTAACTTAAACCCTCAAATTAGTTAACGAACACAATTTAAGAACAAAGATTGAACAATATGACAGTGGCGTGAAACAGAGACAACTGCCCCCAAATAATCATCTTGCACCATCCCTCATTGCTGCTTGTCTTACTCCTTGACTTCCTTGCCTCTGCAGTCTACCATATCTCTGAGGCATGGGGAAGCCTGTGGTAAGCTCTCAAGTTTTAATTTGAGAAAGTGGTTAGCAAAGTTATCCTTCCACCTCCTGCTGAGTTGCCCCTCTTTAACCACTGGGAAAAGACTTTTATGCTACCCATCCACTTCTGAATCAATCATCAGTGACACAAGAATTGAGTCATTTTGAATTAAATGTGCTCATGTTCATGGAGAAGATTATCCAAGTATTAAAAACAAACCAACAAAGCCCAGAAAGGAATCCCTGTGTAGTATTGCCTAGTATTGCTCATTTCTTTCCACATGTTGTATCTTTTTCTTTCCCTCCACCTTTGCAGAATCTAGCACATCCACGATGAAAAGAACATCAGTTTGACTTATTTCTTATAAGTTTAATACATAGCCATGTGATTGGCCAGTGAGGTCGCATAGACCCCTAAATATTACAAACTATTGCCAGAGCTCTTGGTCATCCTCCTGAACTTCACAGGAAGACCTTATTGTTAGAGACATGACATACATGAGTCATAGAACACGGGAAAACAAAATGGGCACTAACCAGAAAGCTTCATCACTACTGGGCAGCTTCATCGTGCAGGAAGGTGCTATACACACCACCAGAGGAGAAAAGTAACCACCACTCATATCCTGCTTTGAACCTTGTGGGCTACAATGACTGCCTTGGTTAGAAATGTCCACTGGTGCAACAGGAGGAATAGACCACGTTCTGATTGCACTGAAGAACTGCTCCATAAGATGAAATCCATACCTGACAACTAGTAATACCCCAAGAACCTATGGCTAGACAGGCCAAAGACCGTGGTGTAGAACCTTCTATTATTATTCTGCTAAATTCACATGGGGTTAAACTGACTCTTAATGGCTTATCATTGTATCTACAGATCAGTGCACTCCTCAGCTCTTATCACAGAAGCTCTATTTGTAGTAGATGGGGATTAACTCGGAGACACACAAATGACAAAAGAGGAGGGAATAAGAGACCACAGAATGCTCAGCCTTAAAGGGAACATATGACAGCACCCATCCTTTCAAGGTTTAAGAATCATTGAGGAAGAA
The DNA here is from genome assembly GCF_903992535.2 of Arvicola amphibius. Taxonomy (NCBI): domain Eukaryota; kingdom Metazoa; phylum Chordata; class Mammalia; order Rodentia; family Cricetidae; genus Arvicola; species Arvicola amphibius. The sequence continues at coordinate 48,709,030 of NC_052057.2, forward strand.
GGGTAGAAGAGTGTGAGACCCAGATGTAGTGAACAACTGCAGGAAGCAGCTTCTCCTGGACACAGGGGATTTGCACATATGAATACACTAAAGTATGCCTTCACAGACTTACCTGTGTAAGTCCAAGCCAGACAAAATCCCAGCATGCCAATGGGGGTTGGGTGGGAAGTCTCACTACTAGGTGAAGAACAATTAGATATTGTTAACTACTGAGAGAGAAGAAGAAAGTTTTCTCTGAGAGCGTAGTCTGTGATAAGTTGACTAGACTCAAGTGAAAAGCCACACATGTAACAATATTTGGTCAACACAAATTGCTCTTGAAGTACAAAAAGAAGAAACATAAAGCTAGGTGGATAAGAAAGGGAGAATAGATTTGCACGAGCATGGTCAAAACAGGAAATTCTGAACGAAGTAATAAATAATTTTTAAAATAAGAAATATTGTTTTATATATAGTGAAAAGTAGGAATTTTTGTCAGCTGGGCTTGTCTCCATGGTTACATGATAGACTTACAAATTGACTTATAAGGTATTCTGTAGACAAGTACACAGTAAACATCTGAGCAGAGACGTACAATTCCTATGTAGTCATTACCAGATCAGGATCTTAATGAGGAGAAAACTATGCTTTCCTCTAAGTATGCTCGGCCTCAGAGAGACAGCCATTATTAACCTTCTCATTCCCCACAGTCATTTCAAAATGGGAATGCATCAAAGCCAGTCACTCATTCTAGTTGCTAAACATTTCTCACAAGCATGGCATCTTATATTCGCCAACGTATATGTTCATATTTTAATCTTTTCAAAGCCACATGCTAACATTTAACAGAGTAAACATGGCATTGTCCTAGAAGGACATAGGGTTAGGGCAGCTTGCAATAAAGCTCTGTCTTTTATTATTTTGGTTTGTTTCCATAACATAGTTCCTGGCTATTTGTCCTTAAAAATACATGATTAGTTTTTCTTCCCAGTGATCAGTCTCTATGCCCATTAAATAGAAATAGAACAAATATGCTGCTTACTTCACAAGGTCCTTAGTCTGGAACATAAATATGCATGATGGTGACAGAGATGACAATAAAGGAACTGTTACTTGGCACTTTTGTGTTTACTTTTGTAAAGTGTTTTACTAAGAATAAGAAGTAACTTATAAATGCCTATTGTTCATTGATAAAAAGAGGAATCATGAGAGGAACAAAGGTTCAAATTCAGTAATATTTTATTCCCATTCTATTAGACAAGACTCTATTATATAAATGCCAGTTAAATCACTCATCTTTAAAGGATATATTTAATTTTCCAATTATTCGTGTCTTGTTAGTGTTTGCCCTTGTGAGCTGAATTCCAACCAGTGGTTCGAAATCATTATTCAAGGCTTAAATGATGAAAAAATTGTGTTTCTGCGTGATTCCTTTATGTTCACCTAAACCTCCTTTTCCATGATTTAGTTTATCATGGCCACATATCCTTAGAAGACACTGCTTTGTCGTACAACATGGCTGATTTGTGGAACTCTTATGCACACTGTTAGGCATTCAGTAAATGCCAGGTGATGATAACAGTGCTATTATTTTCTCTGAGAAAAGGGAATGCAAGAAAGAGGCATCACATTTTAACTCTGTCTTGTCAGATGCAAGGTTCATTTGCTTTGCAAGTATGAATATGGCCTGTGCTGGTGCAGATGTTCTTCCAAATTCCTGCTCCTTCATTGATGTGAATTAAGAGACCTTTCAAATGACTCCATTCAAGAGCTCTGGTCATGTAACAGATTCTTGTAGCATCAAAGACAGGGATAGCAGACATTGCTTTTAGATGCACAAAGCCTTGCTTACTTATACCAGAAAGGTTCAAAATAATAGAATCTATCAGTTTCTGCATTTTCAAGCTCTTAAGAATGTATCTTATTCTGTATTGTGCCCTATGGAACATATGAAAGAAATGAGACAGTAAGCAGCAATGCTTCACTAGATTTTATTCTGTTGTGTTTTTTGGGGGGGCATCAACCAGCTTCCAAATCATAATGCGGAGACTTTTTATTAGCTATAAATACTCAGCCTAGCTTAGGCTCATTTCTGGTTAGCTCTTTTATCTTAAATTAACCTGTTTCTCTTTATCTACCTTTTGCTTCAGCACTTTTTACTTTCATTTCCTTCTGTGCATCTTATTTTGATGCTTCTTGTATCTGGCTATCTATGAGCTGCCTGGCTTCTTGCTCTGGGCATGCCTTTCTCTTTCTCCCTCATTCTCTTCTCCTTCTCTTCTCATTCTTCTTGATCCTAGATTTTTCCTTCTATTTTTTCTCTCTGCCTGCTAGCCATGCCTATCATTTCTTTGCCAAACTGTCGACTGTTTAGCTTTTTATTAGACCAGTCAGGTGCCATAGGCAGGTAAGATGAAAGCAATGCAACACATCTTTATATGATTAAACACACATCCTCACAGTGTTAAACAAATGCAACACACCTCTACACAGTTAAAGTAATATTCCACAGCATAAACAAATGTAGTGCATCCATCTTTGCCCAGTTAAAATAATATTCTATAAAATGTTATTTGTCTTATGGAAGAAAATTTGAAATTCTGGTTATATTGTCCATACTTATACTTATGAAATTTATGCTTTCCAAAAAGAAGAAATTCATAGAATATCTTGGTATTCTATGTCTTAGTATTATTTCCCCATGCATTGAGAGGAAATTAGAGTTGATATTTAAAAATACATTGGAAAGTATACAAGCAGAAAACAAAATTTGTTTTAAATTCTTATTTTCTTGTTAATCATTTTTGTTTTTATTTATGTTTTGAGACAGAAATCATATTGTAGCCCTCATTGTCTTAAAACTGACTTTGTAGATCATGTTGGCTTTGAACACAGAGAGATCCATCTGTTCATGACTCCTGAGTGCTGGGGTCAAGGGCAGCCTTTTAAATTCTTAAAAATGAAAGGGATGAGGATTCTTTGTTCCCTTCCCATAATGAAAAGCCAGTTCTCATATCACAAATCTATTATACAATACCTCAAAATCCTTCAAAAAATCTCAGGGAATGTCTTCATTGTTCTATTGTGCATGTCTTAGAAAGTCAGCGCAGAGCCTACCTCATCAAGGCCTGAATCGTGGGTTTCTCATGTGATGAGGATGGTGCTGAGCATGTTCTATTGGACTGCGCATTTGCCTCTGCTACCCAAGTGCCCTGAGCTTAGTAACATTATCTGGTATTCTCTTGCCGATTAATTGAAGATTTACTTATAGTTGCTCGAAATTTCCTCTGATTTAGATTAACACTACATAATCTGTAAAACTTACAGATGACATCACTCTTGTAACATGCAGCATATTTATATATTTATTTTATGTATCTTATTTATAACCATTCTAAAAATAAACTCTATTATTAAAAACTTGAAAATAAATAAAATATCAAAAACCCTAAATTAGTCAAAGGCTGTAATACTGATTGAACTTCTGTACTTAGAATACATATTTGGATAAAACACTCATACCTTCACATAAAATATTACACCTTCAATATCAGCTATATTTTATGCACTCATCTACCATGAAAACAAACAAAATTTTGTAAGAAAATAGAAGTATTAAAAGAATTATATTTTTATTCTCTTCCATAACTCAGGCCCATTAACTTCATTCAATCCTTCCTCATTTCCTTATATTTAGTCTTTTTCTTGTCTCTTCATGTTAGACATTACCTATATGTACACTTACTTATATAAATAGACAAATGATTGGTCGCATTCTGTATGTGAGAAAACATGTATCTTTTTCATATATTGTATGACCTCAGTTAATAATATACATTCTAAGTCCATGAAATTCTTAAAAGATTTGTTTTTATATTATGTGTATAGGTGTTATAACTGTGTGTCTCTCTCCAGCCCCACACAATGTTTATTTAATAAAATTTTAAATAAAATATAATTACATCATTCTGCCTTTCATGTCCTTTTTTCAACCTCCCTATCCCCATCTCAGATTGATGACTTTTTTTACTTTGACTATATATATATACATATACATATATATATACATATGTATTTATATATATATAATATATGTGTGTGTGTGTGTGTGTGTGTGTGTGTGTGTGGATACATGTGTGTTTTTGTAAAACTTGTTGATCCCATGTTCTGTTTGTACTTATATGATGTTAGGGTTGACTACTTTTTATTTGACAACCAATTAGAAGACTCTACCATAAGAAAAACTAATTCTTCCTTGCTCAGCAGTAATTAGATGTTTATAGTTCTTTGTGTAGGTGTGAGAAACCGTGAGATTCTCTCCCTTTTACACGAGCATGTTTATTTTTGTTGTGATTGTTTAGATCTTGTTTAGGCGGTCATTTCCAGGAGACACAGTCTCACAGAAGCAGTCCTGGTCCTACGGTACTTATTAAGTCTTACTGGTCCCTCGTCCATGATGTTCGAGTTTTAGGAGCAAAAGTTGTGCTGGAGATTCATCTGTTAGTGGCTGTCTGCTTGTGATTCATTGATCTCTGCATTGTGTCAAGTTGTCGTTTTCTGTTTTATGAAGTGTGATAACTACATTTATTTGTGAATATGAAGTTAAAAGGTTTGTTTCTAAGATCCATGGCTTCACTAGGTTTGGCTAAGTTTCTTGTATCCAGTATTAATTTCTCTCCTGTTTGGTGGGTGTTAGGTCAGAGTAGACAGCTACTGGCCATTGCCAGATCTGAGCGCTGCTACTGCTCCTTTTGTGCTGTACTGCCATGTGGGTCATTGTGGTTCATAGGCATCACTGCTGTATGACTTGACTGCTTCCATCCTTTGGCAGCTTGCATAGTGCTGTGGGCTTGTGAAAGCTGGACAATTGAAAGGAGGCTTTCGGGTTAGATTTAGCTTAAATCATTCCAATCCTGTTTCCTGCATGCGTGGTGACTTCAGCAATCAACACCTGCTTTCAACATCTGCAGGTCTTACCTCCAAATCTTCAGTTTTTAGTATATAAAGGAGAGTAACCACAGAAATCCTGCAACTTTTAAATTTTAATTTCTTTTGAGTTGAATAGTATTCCATTTTATGTATATAAATATATACCTATAACTGTTACACAAATAATAATAGTCTGGTTATTAAAATGTGTTTCAAAACAGGACATGGATCATTGAAAACATTATACCTCACTTAAAAGTATCACCTGAGGTTTTAGAGCTTGTTCTAAGGACAGGAGTTCTGTCCCAGCTCCCACATCCAGCTACCCACAGCTGCCTGTGATTCTAATGGTACAGGATCGGCACCCTCTTCTCTCTGAGGATACCTGTACCCATGTTTGCACACACACATTCACACATGTATACATGCATGCATGCATGCATGCAAGCATGCAGAAGCACATGCACACACACTTAATAATATTAATCCAAACATACAGTTATCTCAAATGAAAAAATGTGTAGTTTACTTTTAAAACTGATCATGAATGCATCATTATACAACTATATTTTCAGCAACACAATTCCTATATCTTGTAATTTTTAAAAATTTGGGTTTGGGTTGTCTAAATATAAGCCACATTTTCAGTAACTTTCTAATACAAAAGAATTTTGAGGGAGGAAGTTGCCTCTACGTTTGTTTTGCTCTATATCCCAACTTCCTTATGGGTTTCTCATTTCCAAGCCCAAATTTCATGATCATTTACAGAGCATGAACATAGGATAAAGGAATCTAAACTAAATGTCACTGACATAGTTTAAAGAGGGCATCTATAAATTTTAGGCCAAATCTAAAATCTGTTTGACATTAAATATGTTAGCCTACTCTTGTCAAATCTTCTCTCTTGGTTTGTTCTGACCTTAATTTCCACCCTGATATTCTTATCCAAATGTGTCATGAGGGCAGACAGATGGTCTGATTTCTTTTCAGGGCTACAGCGAGATGCTCTGCTGTGTTCTCAGGGATTATATGAACATGCTGCTTCTGTAGCGGATACAAACACCAGTGTGCTTGCTGCCTCTCTCGTTGCTATGGCAAGTGACTGAAGAAACCACTTAAGGAATCAAGATTTATCTTGGTTCACAGTTTGAAACAGTCCACCATGTTGGGGGAATTAGGATGACTGCAGCTTGAGGCAGCTGGTCATCCTGCACCCAGTCAGGGAACAGGTAATAGTTAACACTGGTTCTCAGTTAACTTGTCTCATTTTACTCATTCTGGCAGCACACCCCATGGGATGGTGTTTTCCATACTTAGGATAATTCTCAATACCTCAATTAGCCTAATACAAATCTTTCTCAGACATTTCCATAAGTTTGTTTCCGTGGTGATTCTAAAATTTGTCATGTTGATAATATTAATCTTCACAATAACTTTCCTCTATCAGTAAACGTAGGTACAGAACAGAAGTTTATGACGAGCCTGATTTGAATCTCCCCACCCCATGGTGTGTGTGTATGTGTGTGTGTGTGTGTGTGTGTGTGTGTGTTTGAAGCTATATGTCTTCCCAGATTTATCTCCACCTATATATTGATAAATGCCTCTGTCACTTGAATGCAAAGATCACCACATTGAAGAGTATGTGTAACCCAACAGCTTTTTGGATCTTCTGACTATTCCATCTGGATGTTGGCATTATGGGCAGAATGTTACATATACCTGGCATTTATATAGAGTGCTGAGAAGTCAAAGTCCTCCGTGGTAAGACCTTTTCCCTGAGTTGTCTTCTCCTTCCTGAACTCCCTCTCTATGCCTACTATTCTACTGTATCCTGTGCAGTATCTGTGGCTGTAACTTCTGGGTCTCTGCTGTGGAAAAGTGTTCAGGTAATATGACAGAACCCTTTATGTTCTGCCATTCAGAAACAAAAGCAAACACAAAAGCATTGGAATAGCTACAGATACCTTTTTGAGGACTGAGCAATAGCAGCACTGTCAACTGCCTCTTAAGTAATGAGCTCTTCTCTACTAAGGATGTCAGTAATGAGCTCTTTTCTACCAGGGATGTGGTGTGGACATGGGGGAGAAGTGTCCCCTTTTATGAGATTGGAAGAAGATGGGAAAAGAAACACAAAAGATAATTTTGCAAGTGACAGACTATGATTGTGCATAGAGTCACAAAGGATGATTTGTCAAGTGGGAATTTGTGGTGAGCAGAGCTAATCACCTATTGAGTTGAGCACAGTCACACTCCTGCCAGCAGGACAGGATACATGCCGTTAGTTATTCATCTTTTGTGAAGATGAGTAGACGGAGACAATTGGGTAAATCAGAATAAAATGAATCAGATTCCCCAAATACACAAACTACACACTCCTGGGAGATATTCTAGCATATTAGTGTTAATTGTATACTTCCTGAAATTCTTGTAAATGTTCTCATGTTAATTATAACTATAGGAGTGATAACTTTTCTTACTTTTTACAGCATCCAATTTCTTGGAAAATATAATTTTGAAAGCACTCAAAAAAGTCAGATCAGTTCATTTTAATTACATCTACATCTTACAGAAAACTGTCTTGTTATTTATGTGAACTTGGGTCACCAACTTTCGTAAGGCGAGAAAAGATGCTTGCAGAACCCCCTCTGACCATAATGTACTTTATAGTCTCCAGGAAAAAAGGAACAAATCTACCATCATTAAAATGCTATGAAGGATCAGAGCCTTGGTTCTTTATGATACCATAATGAGTTCCTTGTATTGAATGCAGAAATCCTGTCATTTTTCAACTTTGCATAGCATCTATTCATAATTAAGCACATTTTTAGATGAGTTCTCTTTAGAAATAAACCTATATCTGCATTCTTATGTCTAAAGGTCTAATATCTTTCACATTCATTCCTTGCATATGAAAGAAATTTCTATAGAAGGTAGAACTGACATGTGGAAGGGCAAACTAATTATTTAGAAGACAGAAGGATGCTGAATGCTGATACTGTTTTTGGGAGTAGATAGTGGGCTCCTTTACCAGCGTACATTCATTGTATATCCTGCTATGATTCAATAGAATTTTCTCCTAACTATGTGGAACTCTAGTGCTGTAGCTTATGGTGTTTGTCTAGCATGCTGGCAAACATCTCAAAGTTCGGAGTTCACAACAGTGCAAGAGAAACCCTATGGAAATCATTCAACACTTTTTGAAGTATACGTACAAGATAATTCTCTCACCAAAGATGTCTGGCCCCTAATGCTATATAAAGGGACATTGTAGGTATGGTTGTATGCCTTGGTGTGGCACATTAATCTGCATGGCCTCACTTTAGTCATGAGGATCCTGATAAAGACATGTGAGAAGTATCAGAATTAGGGAAGGCTATGTGTTCTTGATATAAAAACTAGAGAAGTGGGGCCAGAAGTCAAGAAATATGAGTAACTGCTAGTAGCCAGCTAAGATCGGTACTTGTAAACTTTAGTACTGGCTAAAGTTATAATGTGTAGCCATTAGATGATATTTATATCAAGGACTTGATTCCCCTGGTGATTTCTGAAAAGCGCAACCTTGACCACTCTTTTGATGCCCCGAAGATGGAGTTTAGATTTCAGACGTTCTGAAGCACGTTGGTGCTCTAATCCACTAAATCATGGCAATTTGTTTATTGGAAAGAAAGAGACATTTCTTTAACCAAATTTCCCATCAGTCATGTTGTGGTTTAAATTAGACAATGCCTTGAGCTACTTTTTAATGTCTTCTGATGCAGTTGGAGAGTATTTTAGTGACAGTTCTGCACTCCCTTTGAGAATTGGGAACAAGGAGTAATGGGCTTGGTAAAGAGGGCACAGCTAGTTATGGATAAAATTAGGCCAAATTTGAAGCTATACAAGATTCTTAGATAATGCATAACTATAGCATAACTAATACAAACCCAGAGTCAGTTATTAGGGTGCAACCTGAAGATCAGAAAAGCTAAGCAGCCAGGCTACTAGAGAAGTCTTACTTCTACAAAGTGTGGGTGACAGCAGACTAAGCAGCCTGAACCTCTCTTTCCTCCCATTTTATATTCCTTAGTACTGGGATTAACCGTGTGACTCCCTAGTACTGGGATTCAAGGTGTGAGCCACCACCATCTCGATTTGTTTCTGCATTGATCTTGTTTAGCCCAGGATAGCCTTGAACTCACAGGGATCCTTCTGCTTCTGTCTCCCAAATCCTGGAATTAAAGGGATTAAAGGTGTGTGTCACCACTACCTGATCCCTAGTGGCTTAGCTTTGCCCTTCTGATCTTTAGGTAATCTTTATTTATTAAAAACATAAATAAAATATCACTATACATATCTGCCAACATTCCACCTCTGAATTTTGATAAGAAACACTTGTGTGCAAAAGTCAGAGTTGAAGAAGGACTTTTCAATAGTGTGATGGCTGACTAGGGTAGAAACAAGTGAGACCAGGGCACAGGTCTCTGGGACAGGTCCACATATGATCAAGAGTATGTGTGATCCAATTACTACAGGCCGTCAGTAGTGATCCCACAAGGAAGGCTCAACCCTGAGTAAACTGTTAGAAAGACAAATACAAATAAGCATGTTTATAACATCCAAAACTGCAGAATTCTTAAAAGTCCTCTATTGCTAGATGCCAGAAGTTATTTTTTTCTGTATGACTTTTGAATAAAATAGTGATAAAATGGGACTTAGTTCTATTAAAAGATTCCTTGATTTGAGCTGCCGTTCTTACCCTGTGAAGGCTCTGCCATCACCTTTCCATTGTAAGGAGGATGTGTGACTGTTCTTGCTTTGGGAGCATCTCTGTGTATTTTAAAAACCCTGGTTTGTTGGCAGCACTTCACCCAATGCCACCAGTTTCTATGGAGACACTAACTATTGTGCAGTTAAGAGCAAAAAAAAAGATTCCTCAGCTTCCTCATGGTTCTGAGACTGTATTTACTGTCTCTCCATTCTACACATCAGAAATCAAATTAAAATGGTTATCTTTTGAAGCATCACCATTCGGGTAAAATGCTGTTTTCTTTCACAAAGACTATGGATATTTATGAATTAAATATCTCCCTGGGCCATTCGTTTCTAAAAACAAAGATAGTAGTGAGACTGTTAATGTAAAAGAAATTCACTATGTTACTTGATATTAAAAAAAAAGTCTTGTTAATTAATACCGCCTTGACCTGGGTTTGTTCCTTTGTGTAGCTGTGGCATACATCGATAATGCCCATTACCATTCACAGAAGAGACATCTGCACCCTGGGTAGAGTCAGGCTTGTGTAAAGCAGCAAGAGAAGAAGGAATCTGTTCTACTTAGAGATAGATATGATGATTGGGTTTCAGGAAATCTAAACTAGTGTTGCTTTTCAGAATTCTAATAGGTTCATTCTGCTGTCTTTTGTACCATTATTTTAAAAACTCCAAAAATGTTGGACAAATCAAAGATAACAACGACAAGTTCCCTCTTTTTGTTTTATTTTTCATCAGCCTTCTTTTCTGGTTGGGTATCTGAATCCATTTTAATTCATTCTTAAATTTAAGAATGTCTGCTTAAGGAATATGTTTTTCATGGTTTAACCATTATTATTGCTGAACTGAAGTGTGTCAGTAAGTATTCTGCTTGGCAGGGGCTTAAAATTTCTCCTAAAAACAGACTGGAGTACTGCAGACCACTGCGGAGTCTTCCTGAATTCGTCCATTCAAGTGTCTGTTGATTTCAGAGTTGAATATTAAGTGTTACCCATGATTCCATGGAGAGCGTGTCATACTTTGCAGTGTAAGTACCTTTAAGTAACACAAGGTCTTTTAACATAATTAGTACAGAATATTGAACTCTGCCAAAAATACAGGATTCGTCATTAAATTTAAAGGCGGCTTTATCTGTCTGAGTCTAATCATGTGTGCAGAAGACTAATTGTTAATGGCATAGTCTTTATTGCTCATGGCTTTTTTTATTTTAAAAGGAATGGTCTACTTTGTGAGAAATAATTAGGTTTTATAGGCCTACCTGCATGGAGTCTTTTGTTGAATGTCTTATGGTTTTGCCAATTCAGATCCGTAGAGCAATTAGAGGCTGGGGCTGAACTGTCCCTTAAATCACACACATATTGTGTTATCGCCTCCTTTAATTTTTGCGCTTGGTGGCAGACGGGAACTTCCCTTATTTGCAAATACAGACTAATTACTAGGCTGGGCATTGTTTGAGAAGCATAAGCACTCGTTAGGGGATGAGCATGTTATAGAAGTCTGGCACATGACAATATTCTGTGTCTGACATTGCCTCCAAATACAAAGTGTCATAATAGCTTTTTCTTCTAAACATGGTCCAGCACTAGTGGGGTAGGTCAGTGGTAGTGTTTGAGTCCAGGTTTGTTCCCGAACACTACAAAAATCAAAATAAAAGAGTAAGAGTTTATAGCAAGCTTTGCTCTTGTATGGATTTCTGGGAATGAGATGATGTTTGCTTCTCATTGTCAGCTGGAAACTCTTTGTTGCTCACTGAAGTAAATGAGGACAATTTTCAGAAATTCTCATAACAACAGAAAAAGCTCAACATTTCGTTTCTGGAAAAGAGTTTATGTGCTGAGTCACAGTCTTGACTTGGGAGATCTGATGCGAGTGCTGCCTGAAACATTGAGGAGTTTGGTAATATATGGGAAAAAATCTGCGATGGTAGAGCTGTCTAGTGACTAATAATTCCCGCTGTTTGCTTTCCTCTGCCATGACACAGGATGATTTAATCATAGTTCTGTTACTGGTTCAGTGAAGATGAAAACTATGTCATTTTGACATTAGAATAGTTGGACAATATCAGAGACACTTTTACTAACGCTACTGATGGATTTGGTAGCCACTGCGGTGGCACTTTCTCTTCAGGTTAAAGGTACTCACTTAAACTATTTGCCTTGAATGTGATGTTTTCTCTGTGTCCATTCTCATGTCACTTGTTCACTGTGTGTCCAGGCCAAAGTTGAGATGACTCTACTTCTGCTTCTCCTGCTGCCATATAATCTCTAACAACCAGGGTATTTTCAATCTAGACACATTCTTTGGTGGGAAATTCCTTTGCATTATCTCTTTTCTTTTCTCCTCCTCCTCTTCTACCCCCCATACCCTGTATCATTACAAATGAGTGTGGTTCCACACATGCAATACACAGCACCCACATGGAGGTGAGACAATACCATTAAGTGTTGGTCCTCTTTTGTTGTTCATGGCTGCATATACTGTCGTATGTGCCTGGCTATTTGACCTAAGAGAGTGTGGTGATTCTCTCTTCTCCTGCCATCTTGCCATAGGAAACCTGGGTCTACAGACACAACCCCACTCTCCCAGGCTTTTTCATTGTACTGAGAATTTAAATTTTAGCCTTTAAGCTTGATTAGCATTTACTTTACCCATGTAGAGATTTTCCCAGCCTTCCCTTGGGATTTTAGCATTCGAATTCTCATGCATTTCCCCTCAAATCTATGATACCATGCACTAATCTCCCCAAAGACACTGGTCACCTTAGACATATGCATGTACAAATTGATATTTGTTTTTAGTTATGATTCTTTTGAAACGTTCTTTAAAAATGAAGTAATAAGAGCTGTATGAAGCTGTGATCTACATCTAGTGGCTAGCTTATGAAGTTGGAGAAATGTAAGGTTACAAGATCTGCAGAGAAATGCATTGTTGGAGAGTGTAACACCTGTGGTGTGAAGACATTGAGAATGCAATGCTGGAGTGTGTAACTCCTGTGGTGTGAAGACATGGAGAATGCATTGCTGGAGAGCATTGCACTTGTGGTGTGAAAACATAGAGAATGCATTACTTAAGAGTGTATCACTTGTGGTATTAAGACATCAAGAATGCAATGCTGGAGAGTGAATCACCTGTGGTGTCAAGACATTGACTTTGTGAAGTATTTTTAAAGCATGGAGTCTGCTAAGACATTTAGTTTCTGGATTTTCTTTTTTCCTTTCCAGTATTTCCTCTCAAATACTTTCTTTAGATAAGAGGAGGATTTGGAAACAGCAGTGTTTTAGTGGCCAGATCCCTTTGGCATCAGTGCTTCCCAGATAACCACAAAGCTGGTTGCTACTTTGAAATGATATGATAGGCTTATAGGTATATAAGAAGTAACAGTCAAAATATTGTTAGATTAATTGAGAAAAACGTTTTTATAAAAAAAAGAAAATAGTAAAAAGAGAACAGATAGTTTAAAACATTGAATTGGTGTCATGAAAATGGAAGAAATATTTACATTCATTAAGAAAGCCTCACTTAGGGCTACAGAGTTGACTCAGAAATTAAGAGTACTTGTTGCGGAGGACAAAGGTTCATTTACCAGCACTCATATGGTGATTCAGAAGCATTTTGTAGCTCAGTTCTAGGGGATCCAACAACTTTTCTGACCTTTGTGGGCAGACACAGGGTGTCCACACATGCATATATGCAGACAAATCATTCATACACCGAAAAATAAAATGACACCTTGAAGAAAGAAGGAACCTTAACCTACTGGTCCTAATTTAAACATGAATTTTTTTCATCTTTATCATGATCTTGCAAACAGCTTTGTGCTGTTTGAGACACTAGGGACCCATTCACCTTCACCACAGAAGAAATATTGCTTTTGTATTCAAGGTGCACATGATTCAATGAACCTCATTGAATCTGTTGTATCAAGACCACCTGGTAGTGTTCAGATCAAGTGTAACCAAGAGAAAAATTGAAATGTGTTTGCAATTGAGAGAACTACATCCTAAAATTAGTAGGACTTAAGCAAGAATATGATCACATGAAAACTTATAATTAACCTTCACATCAATGAAACTCAAAATATGTAAACAATATGATTAGCATAGTCTTTGCTGTCAGTCAATGTTATTGTTAAATAGACTGTGGCAGCCAGGTGTGGGAGTTCGTGACTGTAGTGTAAGCACTTGGGAAGCTGAAACAGGAAGATTTTAAATTCAAGGCAAGTCCGGACTACATGGAAAGATACTGTCACAAAACACTAAAGGAAGTTGATGCTTTGCACGCCCCTTTGTATGCATTATAAGCAAGTATTTTCACCTCTTAAATACAGATATACTGAGTTTACTGTTCTGCCATTTCCTTGTCTACTTAACAGGATAAGGAGGATTTTTTAATAGGTATGGATCTATAACATTTGAAAAATAGATGTACTGTGAATTAAACAATTCATATTACCTCATTACATGCACAACGATAATGCATTTTTCTTTCCACATGTCTTTATATTGTTGTTAATTCTTTTGCTAGTGTAGATTCTTTCAGATAGCTCTGCTGGCTCGCAGGCATCTGGGCAGAAAATTCTACCTTACCTTGTCTCCTACAAGAATCTTCTCACTTCTACGTGCAGCATTTCCTGTCGTCCTAGCTATGTTTACGTTGCTCTGTCTTACTCTGTTTTGCCTGCCTGGTCTTAGAATCTGCTGGTTTGTGATACTTATTAGGGGTTCTCATTTGGGGTCTTTGTATTCATTAGTCATCACCAAACTGTTAACTATTACCATAAATCTGGAGATACCAATCTTCAAATAGAGGTCAGAAAGTTTCAGGTTTACCTAGACACTTTTCTATTTGTAGTTATTTACATAATGATAATGACAGATTTAAGACAGATGGGGATTGACACTCTATGTATCTTTCTATCATTGATCCATTAACTTTATTTTTATTTATTTATTTATTTGCTTGTGTGTGCAAGATGCACATATTATAGCATGCATACAGAGGTGAGAAGTTAACTTACTTGAAGGAGCTGGTTCTCTCTTTCCATCTTTGGGGTCTCTGTGAATTTACATCTTTGGCCTTGGAGGCAAGGTCTCTCACAGGTGCCATCTGTTAGCCTTTGTGACATGGTTTCACCAACCAAAAAACTTTGTGTTTACACTGGGACAAGATCCCCTCAGTCTCCTGCACTTACCTTTGCAATTGTTATTTCTCATTTGCAGACTCTTATTTCTTATCTTAGAACTTCTGGAGTGTGTACTCATGATGATGCTCATTGACTCTGTGAGCCTGTCTTGGCCTCAGTATTGAAAGGGAACCTCTTTAATTACAGTAATTCTATCTAACCTATGTATTATCCATGGATATCTTCTGATATGATGCTATTTGTTAATTTGGGGAAGTCACTAAATCTCCAGTGTATGTTTGCTAATTTCCATTGTTATTATCCATCAAACTAGTGATTTGAGATACACAGTGTTTTAGAAAAGTCATTAGTTTAGAGACAAAGACTTTGCCACATAATAACAGTGTGACTGAGAATAATAAAATATCATTCGTGGACCTCAGTTTAGTTTATCTGTGCAAGGAAAGGAAGAACATACTTTACAGATAGTGAGAAAGCACAGAAAGACAGGATCTGGACATGGCTCAGTGGTTAAATATGTTTGCTGGTCAACCAGACACCCACCACTCAGTTTCAGCATCCACGTTGCTGGCATATAGGTCTGTGTATCTTTAGTACCAGGGGAACTGATCCCCACCGACATCTGTCTTCTGTGGGCACTAGCAATACCTTATACACATACACATAAATAAACTATATAATAAAGTAAACATACTAAAAATAATAAGACAGATGTGTCCTAATTGCTTTATAAATTTTGCACAAATATAAATTGTGATTATATCTAAAATTCCTAAATTTTTATGCCAGTAGAAAGTAAAGCAGTGTGCGTGCGATGCCATGCATCATAGGCAACTGAATAACAAGGCTCCAGAAGCAAATCTGTGGCCATATGTGGCCATCAGAAATTGTTTAGTAAAAGCAGAAAGAAAAATTAACTAGCAAATAGGGTTGTACTCTCTGTTCCTGTATGATAGAATAGTTAAATTAATAGCTAAATCTAATTAAGAACTGAAAAATTATAGAATGCTTGCTGCCAATACTAAACCCAATGGGCTGTGAGACAGGGCTATGGTAACACTCAAAAGTTACCTCACCTTTGTTGAATATTAAGGGGATTTCATCACTTAGCCCTGGAAATAAAACAGCCCTCACAATTACATTTTGTAATTTGTTATTGGTTCAAAAATTAACGACTTTTTCTGTAGTGAATGGATCATCACAGGTGACAAAGCGCAGATTTAATTAACAGTGACAGGTAAAGCCCCTTAGAGTCAGAGTGGATTTATAATAGCAATTATATAAGAAATTATATTTTGATCGTTACCGTTTCACATTGAGGCCAAGTGTACTAATCATATAGAGCTGGTTCTCTCACTTTGTGTTACACTGGCAAATATTTAAAATCCTGAAATATGTGCACAAACTGTTAAACACGTCACGGCCCACTGCCTCGATAACTTTCCCATCTTAAAGCCTGGTTTGCATTTAGAAAGTTGGGGCTGTTGACTTCCACTTAGTGTCTTGCTGCTTGACTGGTTTTCCACATCACCTCATCTCAGAGCAGCAGTGAGAAGAAGCCTGTGCCCCCACTCTAGTAAATCTCACTGGTAAGTGTTGTCAACATCACCTTCCACCTCTACAAAACAAGGCCAGAGAGACTTCTGTCTAGAGAATGTTCATGCTAGTAGTGCATTCTGTTTGCTTGAAGGTAGAGCAGGAGCAAGGCTCGCTCACTTCCAGGTTGGGCTCAGACCACTAAGAGATTAAAGGTCAGGAGACAGAAACATAGCTCATCTGGTAAAAGCATTGGCCCTCAAGTCTGATAACCTGAGCTTCATAGCTGGGACTCACATATCAGAAGGGGAAAACTGATTCTTGCAAGATGTTTTATGGTCTTAATTCATGTACTGAAAACATACACACAATTTCAAGTATATCTATGTTATATATATAGTTATTTATAAATAGACATATTTAAATATTTCTTTTTATTGAAAAAAGTTTTGTTTCATACAATATATTATGGTTTCCCTTCCCCCAACTCCTCCAAGAATCTTCTCCCCTTCTAACCCATTCAACTCCAAGCCTTTTTTCTCTCATTAGAAAATAAGAATCTATAATAATAATAATAATAATAATAATAATAATAAGAAGAAGAAGAAGAAGAAGAAGAAGCTAGAATAGAAAAAATCAAGCACAATAAAGCTAAAGAAAAAAGCACAAGAAATACATACAAATTGAGACACACCCATTCACACACAAAAACCCATGAATACAGAACAAGAAAGTACAATATATAAACCAGAGATCTATAAATTTAACAAAGTTCTAAGAAGAGCTGTTAGACAAAATACCTCCATGAAAACAGTAGACATGGATCCCTGAACAACAGCCAGAGAAGAAGGTATTGTAAATTGGAGGTAGACAAATCTGCTTGGTCCTAGAAACTCTTTATCCTCTATTGATGAACTGGCAGAATGATGCCTATGGTCTTCTAGAGTGTCCAAAGACCCACACTGCCTAGAAGGCCATAGAGTTCTTACAGGAAGTACATAAGCATATTTCGGAGACATTAATGATTTATTGACAATGACATATTTGATTTATTGTTTTTATTTAAAAAATAGCACTCACGACTTCTTGGTCACTCAGATAAGATCAAGTGTATTGTCTGTCCTTGCCAGTTTAATATCTGATACATCCTTTTCCAGGAACACTATAGTAAAGGGCTTGGTGAAGCTGGGAGACAGAAGAGGAGCTTACTCTGTTGGTTCTACCAACCAACCTGGCACTGTAATACCTCAGAGAGTCATGTTCCCCTTCAGAAAACTTAAGGCATCTTGTACAGTTGGGGCTTACATTTTAGTTAATATCTTTGCAGTTTTGTTTTCTGTTTTGGGAGGGAAAAATAGCACTCTCTATAGCATGCTTTTAAATTGAATATTTACTTATTGTGTGTGAGTGTGTGTGTGTGTGTGTGTGTGTGTGTGTTCATGAGCACACTTGTGTGTGTCACACACACCATGATGTTCATGAAGGGGACAAATTGCCAGAGTCAGCTAACTCCTTTCACTCTGTGGGTACGGGCATCTACCCGAGGTTCTCAGACTCGGAGGCAAGTACTTTCCCTGTGCAGCCTTCTCATTGCCGGACCCCACCAATAGCATGGTTTCTGTTATGGTGTATTATTTTTTCCTGTTTAGCATGTTATTGGATTTTCCGTTATTGAAAATAGTAGTTTCTGTGCATTAAAGACACAAAGCATATTAAATAATTTAAACATACATGTAAACACAGGCTTTCTGTCATGAGTGCACTGTCCAGATGGGTCCAGCATTTTAGTGAGGAGGTACTGAAGCTAATTCAGTGATTATAGAAAACATACTTTTGCCTAGTCATAATGTTCACTGGTTTTGTAATGAGAATGAGGGAAAATGTTCATGTATTAAAACTAATAGCTGGTTTGATAGTGTATTTGTATATGTCTGAGAAAGCACAGAAAAAAATCAGAAAATTCACATACCAAAATCTGAGGGTGGAGTGAGAATGGTATGTAAATTTTAACTATTTGTTTCTTAATTCAGCATGTTTAAGATATTTTAAAAACTGAGGATATATAATAAATTCAAATGTAAATATATATAATATAGTGCTAATATATTGAAAATTTTATCTAAAATTAATTCTACTCTTAATGTGCTGTCAAACTGGTGATACACTTGTCTTTAGGTTTTGGTAGAAAGACTGTTTACAGCTATAAGTGAGTATATGTGTGTACAGCATTTATTGTGAAGCAGAGAAAAATACACGGTGAAGGAAAAGACCAGCAGTACACTAACTTTAGTATGTCAGCTTGCTGGCAGAGGAACAGCCATGTTTTATAATTATGTGACTACCCTCACACCCGCAGACTGAACAAACCAAAGCAGACCCCAGCCCCAAGCCTAGCTGTGCAACCGAAACTCGACCTAAGAGGGGAAAAAGAAAGCAATCTCAAAGTTGGGTGGGAAGGGATAGGAAGGGGGAAGGACGAGCCAAGGAGTTTGAATTATATTAAATATATAATATATGAAATTCTCAAAAAATAAAATATATTTTAAAGTTTATTTTCTGGGGTTCACAAGATAGGTCATTAAGAAAGGTCTTTTCTGCCAAGCCTGGGAAACTGAATTCGATGCCTGGGACCATATTGTGGAAGGAGAAAAAAAACTATTACAAGTTATACTGTGACCTCCATGTGCATACTGTCTCATGCATACACCTCCACACGTAAGTACACTAGCACAGAATAACATGTAAAAATTAAATGCATACAGTTCTTGGTGTATAGGCAGGGTCTCATTCAATAGCTCAGCCTTGTTGCGAACTCCTAACTCTGCCTCAGTCTTCCTGTGTTTATTTTGCTAATGGGAGCTCTCACACGCTCTTTGGTCTTCCATACTTCCCTGGATCACAGCCTGCTCTGCATATTGGCTACCACTGTGCTTAGTGATTCACCCAATACTCTCCTGCTGTAGTATCCCTATTCATGTTCAACAGGAAGATCTCTCCGTGTCCCATGCATGTACTAGCTGTGCATACCAGTCTGTGTTTTTAACACTTACATATATTTCACCACAAAGTTTTCAATGCAAAGTGTTGGAACTATTTTCAATCCCCACCTACCAAAAGTGAGTCCTAACACTTAACTGCTAAGATTTGATTCTTGAGTACTTTGTAGGGTGTTCCATAGAACACAGTGCTCTGACAGTATGAGCCTGGGGAAGCTAATGAAATCTCAAAATAATTGGAAATTTAATTGCAGCTGTAAATTTCTTTATTAACTGAAGATATTTTAAAAATAGAATCCCTTTTTACGTGTTTCATATTGGATTTAGTATCTACTATTGGACATAACCAATTCAGGTTTTATAAACTCAGGGCATAATATGAAACAGTTAATTACATGACAGAGAAAGATGAGTAGTTCGTAGAAAGCAGAAGCTGTGGTAACTGCTGTATCTTGAAGGAGCAGTTTTTTCTTAAAGGCATTTTAGTTAGAACTGTTCTGATGCATGTACTAGCCAGACTAAACATCCTCAAGGGTAAGAGGTGAGAATCTGGCTCTGATGTCAGAACTAAGCTCACAAACTTATAATATATATTTGTTTATTATTTATTATTATTTTATTTTGTATACAAAGAAACATCTATAAAATTTGTATTCTAAATTTTGCAATACAAAAACAAAAGCAAAAAGCAGAAATCTTTCAGAGATACATCACTGATTTTAGGATGGGTGTGTGGGTTTGCTGCTCTCACTGCAACTATCGTTTTGTCTTTTAATGACTCTGGATATTTTGCAGATATCTCAACTTAGATATTGGTGGCTAAGAAAAAAGAATAAGGTACATGGGGAAAAAATCACTATGTTACTTGTTTTTCAGGGTCATCTTCCAAGGAGAAACTTGTATGAAGAAGTGAAGGTTTTAGGAAATGCAAATTATTAATGCTATGGCTTGCTTCTATATTTCCTTTCATAATTACATGTATAAGCAGAAGTGCCTTATTTTCATATTTTGGGCATGAAGCCCCAAAGAAAGAAACTAAAAATACAATAAAAGCTGTATGTTTTTTTTTTTTATCTTTGGGAAGTAAAAGAGTTAGTTAGTCAGAAGACCTAAGTGAAGGAGAAGGGTGGAACCAAACACTAGCCTTTTACTACTGAGTGTGTGTGTGTGTGTGTGTGTGTGTGTGTGTGTGTGTGTGTGAGAGAGAGAGAGAGAGAGAGAGAGAGAATTCTTCTATCAATATCTATATTCTTTTTTGAGACAAGGGATCTCATTGAACCAGGAGCTTATTGGTTAGACTTTAATGACTGGCCAGTGAACTATAGGGAATGACCTGTTCCCACATCCACAGCTCTGGGACTCCAGGTGTGCATAGTACATTCAGAGTTTTGCAAAGGTTTCCCTATTCCATCTGAGGCCCAAATTCTTGTATAATAGGCAATTTTACTAATGGACACATCTTTGTAGACATGCAATATTAGCTTTATATTATCAGATCTTGTGATTAGACTACTAATAACTGCCATTTTTAAATAATTATAAGTAATTTTCTACTTTTACGACCAATAATCCTGAGCTCAGTAGGGAGAGTTGCTTGACTTACTATATGGTGGAATCTTTCATTTTTCAGTTATGGTTAATGACACACAAGGCCCTTGTGGGAATTATATAGGCTAATAGGTGGAAAGTGTTTGGAATACAACCTTACAACCACACTTTATGAATGTCAACTGTTAGTAGTAGCTATTACGTGCATAATTATATAATTTAACTTATTTTAATGAAGTATGATATATATATACCTATTGATATTATAAAATGTTTAAGGGATACTTGATTCCATATATGACCTATTATTCAAGATTTATACTTCATATGCTTTATTTCTTCTTAAAAAGTGAGAGATGTCTTAACAATGTATTCATATAAGAGAAAGATAAAGGCAACACTAAACTGTGGAAGGGAGAGAATGAATTGTGAATGCAAAGATTATTGCAAATAGATTTAAACTACAGTCTATGATATTAGGAAATCATGTTTTTTATGTATCTTATCTTCCTTAGTTTCAAATTACAACCTTAAATTGCATACAATGATTAGTTATAACAGTGTCTATTAGGAACACTCATATTCTTCATGTTCTAATGTTGGCTCAATTGAGAATATCTTGAAAGTGACACATGCAAGTTTCTTACAAATTGTGCAAACTATTTTCCATGGATAAGATGTTCATTGAGTTCTTTTTAAAGAAGAACTGTGTAAATGAGTAGTCTATAGAATCAGAGGACTGAGTACTCTGAATTAATTCATATTGTGATCGGTATTGGTTTAGAAATGCTGGCAGAAACTCCCTGGTAAGCTGAGAACAGCAGAACTGCTTCAATCAGGAGGGTTTTGTCCTGAGCACCAGAGAGCCTCAGAATGGTAACAGGGCGAGAGCCAAGTTTGAGCTCTCTTTCCTTATTAGAGAGCTGGTGAGGGGGACAGGGTTCTTTGCTAGTAAACACTTGGTAGAGCTTCCTGGAATCCAGTAAAGTGGTGGCTGTAGCTGTTCAGAAGTGAGTGAGAGCCCAGTCAGAGGGATGTGGCTGGTCTGGTCCTGTGCAGTTGGAGTCCACAGTGCTAGGGATTTCCTTCTGTTTTTAAACTGCATTGCAGGCTTTTCAGGGTTTTCTCAGCTATTTTGCATAACCATTATCATGTGAGTTCCTGCATACAAATCAGAAAACAATGATTTGGGCTGATAAGAATTAAAACACTCACATTGGATGGCCCATGTATAAGCGTCTCTCTATGCTGGGTACATATTTGTTGTGTAGAATAATTACTTCCTCTTGAAATTTATTATCAAGGCTCACTCTGATACCAAGAGAATAATAAGCAAAATCAGCACGCTTCTTCTGTTTCCCTGTTCCAAAGGCAAGGAACGATTTTATTTGTGTATTATCTCACTTGCTAAGGAGCTCTAATACTTGGGCGTGTTTGGTTTCCATGATTACAGAAAGAAAGGTGGCAGAGAGGGATCCATAAGCTATTTCTGCGTATCATGAAGACGGTTTTGTAATCCTTTTACAACAAGCAAACTTGACTGTGATTTCCTCATTATTTTCTCTGTATTTAACAGTGTGTGCAAGTTCTTAAGGAGCTTCCTCATATTACTTGGCTAAGATAAGTTGAACAATTCAAATAAATCTGGCTTTGCAGATAAAAACATTTTGGAACTATAGACTTGTCTACAAACTGCTCTGGTTTATAATTGAAGTGAAAAAGAAATATCAAATCTCTACTCTGTTTATTTCACTTTTATGTTACAATGCAAGAAAAATAGCTTAAAATTTTAAAAGTATGTTCATTTATTCAGATTTTGATTAAGACTTTTCAACTCCTGGTGAATGGAAGGTGTCTACTTAAAACGGCAGGTTATATAAAATTGATTTTGGAAGATTTTACACATGACCAAGGAATAAAAACATACATATCTAAATTTTTTATAAAATAAAATACAACAATTAAGGTGTTTCCCAAAACAAAATTGAGCAAGTTTACCATGGTTTGGTTTCTCTCACAGATGTGGAATGGAGCTCGTAGAGATGGTGTGTTTTTCACTTTTAGAAGGGAGTATAAGATAATTAATCCTTATGGACACTATAATTTCTGTGGTAAGCTATGGCTTTCTGGAAAGCTGAGTCACTGATTTCATTCACATAAGCAATTTCACTTAAATATGAGTGAGTGCTTATGTATGATGCGCATGCATACTTTACACATAGTATGCATACTTTACACATACACATACATACTTTACACATAGTGTGCATACTTTACATATACGCATGCATACTTTCACATACATATGCATACTTTACACATACACATGCATACTTTACACATACACGTGCATACTTTACACGTACATGTGCATACTTTACACATAGTGTGCATACTTTACACATACACATACATACATTACACATAGCATGCATACTTTACACATACACCTGCTTACTTTACACACACACACACATGCATACTTTCAACATAGCATACATACTTTATACATACACAGGCATACTTCACACATAGCATGCATACTTTACACATACACATGCATACTTTACACATAGCATGCATACTTTACACATAGCATGTATACTTCACACATAAACATGCATACTTTACACATACAGATGCATACTTTACACATAGCATGCATACTTTACACATACACATGCATACTTTACACATACACATGCATACTTTACACATAGCATGAATACTTTACATATGGCATGTTTCACATTTCTACCTGGAGCATGTCCATTTTATGTATTTCCCATATGTGTATCCTCTGAAAGACTGTGATGCACTTAAACAGCAGCCTGCCCTTTAGAGAAGCTTAAGTGCTGCTGTTATACAGGAAGCAGGAGATAGCAAGGTCCTGTGTCAGGGAGACCTTTGGATTGCACCCTTTGAAGCTCATCAGAGCCCATTCAAGTTTATCCCAAGGGGTCAGTTGATGGAGACCTGATCTACTTTTTCCCAGGGGCTGAATGCACAGCTTGGGCAAGACACCCAGCTCCTGCTGACTGGAGAAGTGTAATTTTAATGATGATCATAATGAGCTTCAGTGTTGCTGGGAGCCAAATGTATCCTTAAGTTCAAGAAGGAAAGCTGCAATCAGGGTGAAATATAATATAGGTTAGATTATCCTTTGATAAGTTGGCCTTTTAATTCAGATTCCCCCCTTTCCTATACTTATCTTTTACTATTACACGGTGAATAACTGTTAGGCATATCTATGAAGATGCCATAGCAACTGGAATTCAGTGAATGCACGGGGTGGGGGTGGGGGTGTCTGCCTGAGACCATTTATCCTGACACATGAATCGATGAGACTGCATCTTTGATCTCAGCACCTGGGCGTTCCCACTCTTTGTTTTCCCTCCGGCCCCCATTGCCACTCACTTTTAAAAACAACTCTAGTTTTAGCAGATGGCTTTTATCTACTCTAAAGAACAGGCCTGAACTGCATTTCTGAAGAAGGTCATTAAAGAAGCATTTAATAAAAGGTACTTAAGCTAGACACTGGGATATGACGGCTAGCACTCCTTAGAGGAGGGAGACTCTGAGAGGGAACCT